>NC_092709.1:219735206-220045777 GCF_047496885.1 Scyliorhinus torazame | reverse complement strand
TGGTGTTGTGGGAGGTGAGGGTGGTCGGTGGTGAGGTGGTGCCGTCTTGTGCTGCGCATGCCCCTGCTCAGCAAAACCGCCACCTCCTTGTTGGTGAAACATGCGGCAATTAAATTGTCCCATGCTCGCTGGCCCTGCCGGTGCCGTAGCGCAGCCTCCCGTCCATGTCCAGCTCCCATGTCCCGTACATTATTCCTCTCCCCCTCCCCCTCCTTGTCTGGAACGGCCTGCCCTTCCTCCTGATCCTCCTCCTCCTCCAGCACATCACCCCTCCTCTTGTGGAGGACGCAGCAGACCCACAACGATGCGGCCGGCCCTCCTTGGCTCGTACTGAAGGGCACCTCCAGTGCAGTCCAGGCACCTGAAGCACATCTTCAGGACCCCAAAGCACCTCTCGACCACACCCCTGGTCGCATAATGGGCCTCATTGTAGCGGGTCTTCGCTTCGGTCTGTGGCCTCCTTACAGGCGTCATCAGCCACGGCCGCAACGGGTAACCCCTGTCGCCCAGAAACCAGCCCCGCAGCTGAATGATGTCCCTCGAACATGCCGGATTTGAATGATTGCATCAAGATAAATGGGTCATTCACACTGCCCAGGTACCGGGCACAGACGTGCAGATCTTCATCTGGTGGTCACAGACCACCTGAACATTCATGTAGTGGTACCTTTCCTGTTCATGAACATTGGCCTGTTATCCGCCGGTGCCCGTAGGGCGATGGGCACCCTATCAATTACCCCCGGGCTTCCTGTGGGCACGATCCACAGGAAACAGAATGCAGCAGTCCGCAAGGGCATACAGGGCGTCCGTCACGGTACGGATGCACCGGCGCACCGATGCCTGGGAGATGCCGGACAGGTCCCCACTCGGCGACTGGAAAGATCCTGTGGCATAAAACGTTTGGGCGGCCGTCACCACCCTCCCCCGTCCCATGTGGTGCCAGATGTGCCATCATGTGGCAGATATGGGCGACAATTTCCCGGCTCATCCGCAGTTTCCTCCTGCCCTATTCGGGAGTTCCTCGAAAGACATGCAGCGTCGGTACACATGAGGCCTCATCAGGCGCCTCCGTGGCACCACATCCTCATCCCTCTTCCCCTCCTCCTCCTCCTCCTCATTGGCAACCTTGTCCTGTGGCTCCCCCTCATCTTGTTCCTCCTCCTCCTCCTCGCCCTGTCAGGCAGGCGGCCTGAGCGGCTGCCACCTGCCCCTCTGCAGCCCGCTCCTCTGCTGCACCCTCTGCTACCTTGCTGAGCCACCTGCGCTGATGCTGCCAAAGGGCAACATGAAGGTCAGAGGCGCCCGCCACAGTGTTCAACATCACTGATTGGTGCCCAAACATAATGATCTGCAGGGGGTGAGGATACCCTTACCATCGCCATCGAAACCTGTGTCCTCCACGAGCACGCTAACAACCTGTACTCCCATATCAAGGCGGCAGAGATGGCGATGCAAGGCCACCACGATGCGGAGCGGGTGCAGGCCATAAAACAGCTCCAGAGCCTGAGTCTGGATGAGGGCAGCCATTTCACGCACTTTTCCCGGGCTCCTGCGCATGCGCGTCACGACCAAGGGGACGGCGAGGCCGACGACCGTACTGCGCAGGTGCGCACATCATTCGACCGCACCGCGCATGCGCGGTGGTGCACGTAGTGTCCTGACACCGGCGCCATGACGTGCAAAACTGTGGCTCCGCCCATTTAAAGCAGCAATGTCCCACGAAATCTCGACACTGTCTCCAGTGTGGCAAGCTTGGCCACTACGCAGCCCTGTGAAGATCTGCTCAACTGCCCAATACACAGCGATCCCAGTCGCAGCGCAGGAACGTCCGGTCAGTACAGCAACCTGTTGCAAGACTCCGATCTGACATGGTTCCAGATTCCGACACCAAGGGCCTCACATCCCCATTCCGGGTGGGCATCATCACCAAGCATACGATGCCTTCAGCGAAGAAGGTGAAACAACTCCCAGTGATGAGCATTGATCCGGACGACGAGTGGTGTGCCATCCTCACGGTCTACCAGAACTTGTCGCCTGCCACAGAGACTGAATTTATAGACTGAATGTTGCATTACCTTGTGCTCCGTTTACACATCTGTCCATATTGTTTCTTCCTAATTGGTTATCTGCCCTCTTACTGCACTGGACACCTTCCCATGTGAATATGTTAACATACTTTGTGTATAGTCAACCCCTGTACACACACACACTCACTATTTGTTGACCTACACACATTTTTTAATAAGGAAAACAAAAAGGGGGGGAGATGTCATAATATACACACAGGTATTTGATGGTGCACAGACATGCAGTGATTGACACACAGGATGACCAGTGAACACACAGAACACAGCAGCCAATCACCAGACAGGACACGACCACTATAAAGCCAGAGGGCACTAGTTTTCCCGCTCTCTTGGGATCCAGCCTCTGAGACAGTCAGAGCCCATGAGCAGCAACTAGAACATACACCATGTGGTAGTAAGATAGTCTGGTCAGGTTAGTCTCAGATCTCCAGTCAAGTCAGCATAGTGTCAACCCACAGTTAAAGTTTGTATGATAGTTAAGAGTTCAATAATTTCTTCAAGTGTTGGAAGCCTGTCTCTCTCACTGCTGCAGCAAACGCAGTCCTCGCAGACCCGGCATACCCAACACATCAGTCACCACATTCCAGCTCCTTTTCGGGTACACTGAGGGAGAATTCAGAATGTCCAAATTACCTAACACGCATGGGCGGGATTCTCCGACCACCCGCCGGGTGGGAGAATCGCCGGGGGTCGGCGTGAATCCTGCCCCCGCCATCCTCCCAATTCTCCTGCCCCCCAAAAACCAGCCCGGCGTGAGTCGCGCTGCCTGCCTCGGAGAATGGCAGGGTCCGGCGCGACTCAATGGGCGCCGGGGCTGCCAACCACTCCGGGGCGGCCCTCGCCCCTGAAGGTGCGGAGGAGTCAGGGGCTAGGCAAACTCCGCACAGACAATGGCCCAAACTGGGAATCGAACCTGGGACCCTGGCACTGTGAAGCAAGAGTGCTAACCACTGTGCTACCGTGCCGCCCATTCATTCTGCCTCACCATCTAATCTTTCAGTGCTTTTGGCCCTACCCTTTTGACCACTTTCTGAAACCACTTCACCATCCTGCTTTATAAAAGCTGCCTAAAATGTAATCTCTTCAATCAGTGAGAAACAGACACAATCGGATAAGGCACAATGGATGAAACTGGGTGGCTACAAACCAGACAACTGGCCCCATTCCATCAGTTTCCTGCCACCTTTACACAGGGGTAAAGAAAAAGATATGGGACGGGATTCTCCAACCCCCCAACGGGTCGGCGTGAATCTCGCCCCCGCCATCCTCCAAATTCTCTCGCCCGCCAAAAATCAGCCCGCCATGAGTCGCGCCGCATGCCTTGGAGAATGGCGGGGACTGGCGCAACTCAATGGGCCCCGGGGCTGCCCGAATTCTCCGGTCTGCGATGGGCCGAAGTCCCGCCCGTATTTTGCCAATCCCACCAGAGTAAATTGGAGTAGGTCCCTTCCAGGCGGGACCTGGCGGCACGGGCGGCCTCCGGGGTTCTTGGAGGGGCATGGGGAGATCTGGCCCCGGGAGGTTCCCCCACGGTGGCCTGGCCCGCGATCGGGGCCCACCGATCCACGGGCGGGCCTGTGCCGTGGGGGCACTCTATCCTTCCGCACCGGAGGCTTTACCGGTCCACCATTCCCGATGCGGAAGCGAAGCCCTCTGCGCATGTGCGGGGATGACGCCAGCACACGCCGGTGCTCCCACGCATGCGCCAATTCGCGCTGGTCGGCAGAGGCCCTTCGGCGCCGGTTGGCGTGGCGCCAAGCCCCTTTTCCGCCATCTGGCGGGGTGCAACCACTCCGAGGCGGGCCTAGCCCCTGAAGGTGTGGAGGGTTCTGCACCTTTGGGGCTGCCCAACGCCGGAGTGTTTCACGCCACTCCGTCCCACCGGGCCCCCCCCGCCCCGCCGGGTAGGGGAGAATCCCGCCCCAGGTGTTAGGTTTGCTGTGTTTGATATCATTCCCCTGAAAAGATGTTCAGAAGATCACCTGCCTTAATGTGACTAGAAGCTGAAAGGTATAATCCATCTACTAATTTGTTTTCACTGCCTTTGGGGAAAAAAACCTAATTATCACTCAGTGGCACGAATTTTCAATTTCACCAGATGGGCAATAATCTGATGGAGTGGATGAATGAATTGGAACCCATCCAATTTTCAGCCACTGATTTTGATTAAATGAAAATCAGATGGACATTTTGAACAATCTACTTCAATCGATTACTGCCCATTCAGCAAAGATGGAAATTTGCTCCATATGTTTAACTATATATATATATAAACCTGGCGTACAACCATATAGTGAAACTCTACTGAACGCTGGACACATTACATGAAATACATCTTGTTCAACTACATTTTCATATTTGTTTCTACAAACTACTTTTTTGCTTATAAATCAAATGCTGTAAAGTTCAGCAACTTGACAGCTCAAATGTGTAAAGGATTTACTTGTGGCCTGACACCAAAAAGCTGTATCTCATTAACAGATTTCGAGGCTTGACAGCGAGAGTTGGACTGAGAATGATGGGAGCATGCATGGCGAAGCTGGCATATAGGGTGGAAAGCGTGCGATTCGGTGTGAGGGCAGCAACAGAGGCAAGCAAGCCCTGCAGTTGATCTGACAATTTTATTCATGATTACATCTGCTCTAACAGTAGAGCTTCCGTGTAAATTTTAATCCCTTTATTTAGTCTGTTGATTCATTTCCTTTGGTATGTAAGGCTGCATGGTAAAAGCTAAAATATAACTAAGTTTTCACTGCAAAATGAAAGAATTAAAAACACCTGGGCAGTTTTAAAATTAAATAGGGATACTGCATTTTAAACAAATGGAGAAAATATAAATGTTTGGTTCTTATGTAACTTCTATAATACGCAAAGAACCAAAATACTTAAACAGACAATGGTGTTAAAATGAATTCAGCAGTGGCCAGAAACAGCTGGATTCTCCGCTCTCCGATGCCGAAATCGCATTTGATGAGGGGGCGGAGAATCCCCGATGATGCCAAAATCGGGTGTGGCGCTGCTTTTGCGATGCTCCGCCCCTTGAAAGGCGGCATACTCCAGGAGTACGCCGCGCTACATGCCCACGGCATCAGGCCATTGCGAGCGGCCGAAGAGGGGCACTAATTTTGCGATCCAAGTTCGTGGGCTGAGTCTGCCATGAAGCACGGCGCGGCCGCTGCAGGCTGCCGCCATGCACATGTGGGGGCCAATGCTCCGGGCCATATCGGCAGCTGGATCGGGGAGCTCTACGATGCCTCCCTGCTACCTCTAGCAAAACGGCGAATCGGTGGCTGTTTTATGCCAGTTTTCCTCCGTTTTCACGCCGGCATGGGGACATGGGCGGGATTCTCCAATAATGGGGCTATATCCCCACGCCGGTTCCCAAATCCCCTTGGGAGGGTGATGGTTAGCTGTTTTTGTGTACCACTGCAGGCAGGTATATCTACAGATAAAGAGCGTTCCATAACCTTGACCCAGTGACTGTGAAAGAACGGCGATACATTTCCAATTCAGGATGGTGCGTGGATAGGAAGCAACTTGCAGGTGGTGGTGTTCCCATATATCTGCTGCCCTTGTCCATCTAGATGGTAGAGGTTGCAGTTTTGGAAGGTGCTGTCAAAGGTGAGATGCTGCTTTGCAGCTTATACATGGTCTACATTGCTGCCACTGTGCGGTGGTATCGGGAATAAATGTTCAAGGTGGCCCCAATCTGGCGGGCTGCTTTGGCCTGCATGGTGTCAAGTTTCTTCAGTGTTGTTGGATCTGCACTCATTCGGGCAAATAAAGAGGATTACATCACACACCTAACTTGAGCTTTAAATGATAAACAGGCTTTGGGGACTCAGGAGGCGAGTTACTCGCTGCAGAATTCCAAGCCCCTGAACTGCTCTTCTAGCCACAGTATTTTTATGTCCAGTTCAGTTTCTGGTCAATGGTAACGTTCTGAATGGTGATAGAGAAGGTTCAGCGATGGTAATGCCATTGAATGTGAAGAAGAGATCATACATGATAAATTCTCAGTGAGAGTATGCTGGAGACAACAAAGCGGGAGAGAGATCCCAGAATTTTAATTCTTTCATGGGATGCAGGTGTCGCTGGCAAGGAAAACATTTATTTCCCCTCTGAGTGGCTTGCTAGGCCATTTCAGAGGCCAGTTAACAGTCAAACACATTTCTGTGGGTCTGGAGTCACACGTAGGCCAGACCGGGTAAGGATGGCAGATTTCTTTCCCTAAAGGGCATCAGTGAACCAGATGGGTTTTTGTAGCAATCAACAGTCATTTGATGATCACCATTACTGAGATTAGTTATTTAATTTCAGATTTATAAGTGAAATTTCACCAACAACCATGGTGGGAATTGAACCCTAGTCCCTAGAGCAGTAACTTAGTCCACTGGATTATTGGTCCAGTGACATTGCCATTCTGCAAATGCCAGTGGAAGAGTGGGAAACCTTCAAACATAAACAAAGAGTTACTAAAAAAGTACTAAAAAGAACAAAGGAAAATTACGTAAGAAAGCTAGCGCAAAATATCAAAAAGGATAGCAAAAGCTCTATAAGTACATAAAAGGGAATAGAGTTGTTAAAATGAATGTTGGTCCTTTGGAAGATGAAACTGGAGAGTTAATAGTGGGGAACACAGAAATGGCGGAGATGCTAAATCAATATATTGCCTCAGTTTTCACAGTGGAAGACGCTGGTACATCCATACAGGAATAGGCAATTCAGAACTAATAGAAAAGGTGGAACTTAGAACAATCAGCATCAATAGGGAAACTACTCAACAAACTATTAGGATTGAAGGCAGACAAGTCCCCAGGGCCTGATGGCCCATATGCTAGGGTGTTAAAGGAAGTGGCAAAGGAGATAGTGGATCCATTTGTTATAATATTCTAAAATTCCATGGACAGGAAATGTTCCAGTGGATTGGAAAATGCTTATTCAAAAATGGAAAGAGGCAGAATATAGTAAATTATAGATCAGTTAGTTTACCATCTGTTGTTGGAAAATTGTTAGAATCCATTATTAAGGAAGTAATATCAGGACATTTGGAAAGTCAAAATGCAATCCACCAGAGTTAGCATGGTTTTATTAAGGGTAAATCATGTTTGACTAATTTGTTAGAGTTGTTCGAAGTTGTACCAAGCCAAGTGGATAATGGGGAACCTGTGGGTGTAGTATATCTGGATATTCGGAAGATGTTTGATAAAGTGGCACACGGAAGAGTAATTCGCAAGGTTAGATCACAGGGGATTATGGGGTAATTCATTAGCTTGGATAGAAGACTGGCTGATAGACAGAAGATAGAGTCGGGATAAATGGATCTTTTTCTGGATCGCAAGATGTAACCAGTGGTGTGCCGCAGATTTCAGTCCTTGGATCCCAACTATTTACAATCTATATTAACAACTTGGATACAGGGATAGAAGGTTCTATTGCCAAATTTGCAGATGACACTAAAACAGGTGGATGCTGGGACAGTGAGTAAATTTAAGGAGGAGCTAGACAGACTTTTAATTATTAATGTGAGAAGGATTGCAAAGAACGTGTAGGACGGTGGAGTTGAGGCCATGATGAGATCAGCCATGATTGTATTGAATGGTGAAGCAGGCTCAAGAGGCTAAATTGCAATTTAGGTTATGGGGTTATGAGTATAGGGCGGAGTGGATTAGTGCAGACTCGGTGGGCTGAATGACCTCCTTCTGCACTGTAGGGATTCTATGAATTCTATGAATTGCCTATTCCTGCTCCTAGTTCTTATGTTCTAATAAAGAACTGCTCTGTCTATTTCCATCTTCCACCTACTGGTCTGTAGCCCCATAGGCAACAGCACCTCAAGCACAAATCTGGTGTTCTTGATTAATAAGCGGATTTATTGAATAACAAGGGGACCAGGGGTTATGGGGAGAAGGCAGAAGAACGGGGATGAGCAACAT
Source organism: Scyliorhinus torazame (assembly GCF_047496885.1). Classification (NCBI taxonomy): domain Eukaryota; kingdom Metazoa; phylum Chordata; class Chondrichthyes; order Carcharhiniformes; family Scyliorhinidae; genus Scyliorhinus; species Scyliorhinus torazame. Next base: position 220,037,754 of record NC_092709.1, on the reverse strand, counting down.
ATCAGCCATGATCGAATGGTGAAGCAGGCTCGGTGGGCCGAAAGGCCTAATTCTTCTCCTATATCTTAAGGTCTTATTGTCGAAGTGCCCTTCGGTCATAATTCACTCTGGTATTAGTATGTACCTTTCTTGAGGGTAAAGACATAAATACATTTAGAATGACTGTAGCTAGAACACAATGTGGATATCTTTGCCCAATTTTAATATTGGATTCAAGAGACTGGTATTTACCATTGTATGACTGCGTGACAGGATTGGTCAGCCAATTAGCTGTTACTGCCGTAAAGAGATAACTGTGAGTTTGAAGTCCCAGATTCTTTCCACTGCAGAGGAGGGGAATCATGGGGTGGCAGTGAACCAGTTTATTTTTGTGGGGCCTGAAAGAAATGCTTTCTTCTTCAAGTCTTGCGAATCAATTCCAAAGGTACCTTTTGCTTAGTTCCATCTGCTCCATCACAAATGGAGAAGATTGAAAGAATGGACTTGGAAGCTATCAATTACTTGGTGAAAGAATAGAGTTTGGCCAACTTGGACTGCTGGGCAATTAGACCATTGACAAGTCCTGTGAAGGATTGTGGATTGTTTACTATTATGTTGGCTGGCTGATTTGCTGAGTCAGATAGTGAGGTGTGCCAATAGACCTGGCTTTGGTAAATTACAACATTTGAGGAACTGATAAGGAAAAACAATGGTAACAGTTGGAAAGATCAGGTAGCAAGGTCTGCAGTTCTGATAACATTCTTTCATTTTAAAAACAACACATAATGTCAACATCACTGATTGAAGAACAGGGAATTCTACAAAAGTTTTGTAGGATTGAAATGTAATAGTTTTGACACTTGTGCCTATCATGCATGTGCTTAGAAGTTAAGAAGAAAGGGTGGGACGGTGGCATAGTAGTTGGCACTGCTGCCTCACAGCTCCACCCGGGTTCAATTCTGGCCTCTGGTGACTGATGTGTTGGGTGCTCTGGATCTGTGGAACACATACAGGCCACCAACACTTAAATTAGTGCAACACTATTTTATTAAGTTAGAAACTGTTGAACACACTTTCACTGTGGGTTAACCCAATGTTAGATTAAACTAAAGACCTATGCCTTGTCCTAACCAGTCTATGCACTCAGCACATGGTGAGGATCTGTGCTGTAAGCTGTAAACTCTGTCCTTGTAGGAGGCTGCATCCCGACTGAGCGGGAACTCTGATGCCCCCTGTCTTTATAGTGAGTGTGCTCTAACTGGTGATTGGCTGCGGTGTTGTGTGTGTTGATTGGCCCCGCTGTGTGTCCATCACTGTGTGTGTATCTGCACCATGATATACTGGTGTATATTATGACATCCCCCCTTTTATAAAAAAATGTATGCGTGTGGCAATAAATAATGTGTGGTGAGAATGTTTCTAACTACGTGTGGGGTGCGAAGACATATTTACAGGACTACGTACATGAGAACTAAGCTATTTACATGGGAAGGTGCCTGGTAGAGAAGCAGTATGCAACAAGAATAACGAGATGAACACTATATACAAACCAGGGAATCGATCAAACAAAGCAATGAAACAATTCAGAGAGTCTCGAAGTCCGCAAAGTTCATAAATTAAGTCTCTGAGGTGGGCAACAAATTCTGGTTGACCGCCTCAAGGGTGGGTCGAGAGCCGCCGGTTCAGGAGCGGGCTGGACTGCGACAGAGTCAAGGGGAGGCAGAGTGACAGGGAGCTTTGCATAGTCCGTGGCAGGGTCAGCAGGAGGGCGAGGCGACAGTGGAGGATCACGTGGCGAGCGTGGAACGAGACGAAGGGCGCATCGATTGCAGCGCAGAATAGAGCCATCCGGTAGATGATCCCAGGAATGAGCGGGGGGCCACCTGCCGAAGGACAACAGCGGTTCCAGACCAGCCCCCACCCGGAAGATGGACGCGGACGTTATCATCTGGAGCCAGACCAGGGAGATCAGCTGCACGAGAGTCATGTGCCGCCTTGTGCTGTGCACGAGACATCTGCATCCGGCGAAGGACCGGAACGTGGTCGAGGTCTGGGACATGGATGGATCGCACCGTCATCCTAAGGGTACGACCCATGTGTAACTGGGCAGGCAAAAGGTCAGTGGACAGCAGGGCAGAGCGATAGGCCATCAAGGCAAGGTAGAAATTGGACCCAGCATCGGCAGCCTTGCATAGGAGCCGTTTGACTATTTGTACTCCCTTCTCCGCTTTGGCGTTGGATTGGGGGTACAGGGGACTGGATGTCACATGGGCAAAATTGTACCGCCTGGCAAAGTTGGACCATTCCTGGCTGGCGAAGCAGGGGCCATTGTCCGACATAACCGTGAGCGGGATGCCGTGTCAAGCAAAGGTGTCTTTACATGCACGAACGACTGCAGACGAGGTGATGTCATGCAACCGTATCAGCTCCGGGTAATTCGAAAAGTAGTCCACGATCAGGACATAGTCTCTACCCAGCGCGTGGAACAGGTCAATGCCCACCTTGGTCCATGGTGGCGTGACCAACTCATGGGGCTGCAGGGTCTCACGTGGTTTGGCCGGCTGGAAGCGCTGACAAGTGGGGCAGTTGAGCACTGTGTTGGCTATGTCTGCATTAATGCCGGGCCAGTACACTGCCTCTCGGGCCCATCGGTGGCACTTTTCCACACCAAGGTGGCCCTCGTGTAGTTGTTCCAGGCCAAGTTGGCGCATGCTATGCGGGATGACAATGCGGTCCAGTTTTAGAAGAACCCCGTCTACTACCGCCAGATCATCTCTGACATTATAGAACTGAGGGCATTGGCCCTTGAGCCACCCGTCGGTTAGGTGGCACATGACACGCTGTAGCAAGGGGTCAGCCGCCGTCTCGTGGCGAATTTGGACGAGGCGTTCATTCGTGGCAGGTAGATTGGAGGCTGTGAATGCCACATGGGCGTCAACCTGGCAGACAAATCCGACTGGGTCACATGGAGTGTTGACTGCCCTGGAGAGAGCGTCAGCAATGATGAGGTCCTTGCCTGGGGTGTATACCAGCTGGAAGTCATATCGCCGGAGCTTGAGAATAATACGCTGGAGGTGAGGCGTCATATTGTTCAAGTCTTTCTGTATTATATTGACCAGCGGGTGATGGTCGGTCTCGACGGTGAATTGAGGAAGTCCGTAGATATAATCGTGAAACTTAACCACACCGGTCAGAAGGCCCAGGCACTCCTTTTCTATCTGTGCGTAGTGCTGCTCCGTGGGGGTCATCGCACATGACGCATATGCAACGGGGGCCCATGATGAGGCCTCATCACGTTGAAGGACCACTGCCCCAATGCCGAATTGACTGGCATCAGTCAAAATTTTGGTCTCCTTTGCTGGATCCAAGAAAGCTAAGACCGGTGGCGTGGTCAGTTTTGTTTTGAGTTCTCTCCATTCGCGCTCGTGGGCAGGGAGCCATTGGAAGTCTATCGTCTTCCTGACCAGGTTCCTGAGAGCCGTGATATGAGAGGCGAGGTTAGGGATGAACTTCCCTAAAAAATTGACCATGACCAGAAATTGGAGGACCGCCTTCTTGTCCTCTGGTGTTTTCATAGCTGTGATGGCAGCTACCTTGTCCGCATCCGGCTGCACACCCATTTGGGAGATGTGGTCCCCGAGGAACTTGAGTTCCGTCTGACCAAAAGAGCATTTGGCCCCGTTGAGGCGGAGGCCATGCTCATGTATGCGTCTGAATAGGCGCTGGAGGCGACTAACATGCTCCTGTGGGATGGTGGACCAAATGATTATGTCATCGACATAGACGCGAACACCTTCAATGCCTTCCATCATTTGTTCCATAATCCTACGGAACACTTCTGATGCAGATATGATCCCGAACGGCATGCTGTTGTAACAATATCTGCCAAAGGGGGTATCAAATGTGCACAGTTTCCTGCTGGATTTATCGAGCTTGATTTGCCAGAATCCTCTTGAGGCGTTGAGTTTGGTGAAGAGCTTGGCGTGAGCCATCTCCCATGTGACCTCTTCGAGCTTGGGAATTGGATAATGCTCCCTCATGATATTGCGATTCAGATCCTTGGGATCAATGCAAATTCTCAATTCGCCGGAAGGCTTTTTTACGCATACCATGGAACTGACCTAGTCGGTCGGTTCCGTGACTTTGGAAATCACTCCTTGGTTCTGGAGGTCCTGCAGCTGCTGCTTGAGGCGATCCTTAAGGGATGCCGGGACCTTGCGAGGTGCGTGCACCACAGGCGTGGCATTCGGTTTTAATAAAATCTTGTAGGTGTATGGGAGTGTGCCCATGCCCTCGAAGATGTTGTGGTGCTGGTTGATAATGGCGTTGAGCTGCGCCCTGAAGTCGGCATCCTGAAAGGCAGACGCGTCAGCAGGAGAGAGAGAGTGAACTCTCTGAACTAGGTTCAACAGCTTGCATGCCTGCGTGCCAAGCAGAGAGGCTTTCGAGGAGCCCATGATTTCAAAGGGAAGGATGGCTTTGCGTGACCTGTGCGTCACTTCAAGTTGACATGAGCCGCTGGCAGCAATGGCATTGCCATTATAATCTAATAGCTGGCAGGCTGATGGCAGGATGGCTGGTTTGACACAAAAGTTTTGGAGGTCAGACCGCGCAATGAGATTGGCGGAGGCACCAGTGTCCTCCCGGAATCGTATTTGGGACCGGTTGACCGTAAGGGTGGCACACCACTCATCGTCTGGATCGATGCTGTATACCGACAGAGGCTGGATTCTTTCCTTGGGGACACCCTGTTTTTTGTAATGATACCGTCCTCGGTGTCAATATCGGGTAGTAGGTCCGAATCGGACTCGGTGACCGTGGGTTGAATGGCCCGGACATTCCTTCGAGGCTGGCTGGGGCGACAAGAGTTGGCAGGCTGAGCTGATCAGCATAAAGCAGCATAGTGGCCAAGTTTGCCACATCTCAGGCATTGTCGGGATTTTGCAGGGTATTACCGCTTTAAGTGGGCGGAGCCACAGTTGCCGCACGTTGTAGCGTCAGTACGTTCGCTGCGCCACCGCGCATGCGTGGTGCGGTCGTACGTGGTGTGTGCCTGCGCAGTACGTTCGTCGACGTCGCCGTCCCCTCGTTCGGTTCGCACAAGTGCGGGAGTCCGCGAAAAGCGCGCGAAGTGGCTGCCCTCATCCAGGCTGAGGCCCTGGAGTTGCTCGATTGCTTGGACCCGTTCTGCCTCGCAGGGACCTTGCCACGCCGTTTCAGCTGCTTGAATGTGGGAATACCGACTAGTGGCGTTTTTGTGTAGCACGCAGGTCTCGATGGCGGTCACTAGGGTGAACTGCTTTACCTTGAGGAGCTGCTGGCGTAGGGGGCCCGACTGAACACCGAAAACGATCTGGTTGCGTATCATGGAGTCCGAGGTGGGCCCGTAATTACAGGACTGCGCAAGGATGCGGAGGTGGGTGAGAAAGGACTGGAAAGGTTAATCCTTACCCTGCAAACGCTGTTGGAAACCATAGCGCTCAAAACTTTCATTCACCTCTGTGTTGCAGTGAGTGTCAAACTTGAGGAGGACCGTCTTGAATTTTGATTTATCTTCATCTTCAGCAAAGGTGAGAGAATTGAAAATGTGGATGGTATGTTCCCCGACCGTGGATAGGAAGAGAGCGATCTTCCTGGTGTCTGAGGCAGCTTCCCGGTCTGTGGCTTCAAGGTAGAGCTGGAAGCGATGTTTGAATATCTTCCAGTTGGCCCCTAGGTTACCGGTGATGCGGGGCGGCGGCGGTGGACGGATTGTCCATTTTGCAGGATGACGGTATGCTGGTGGAAGGCATATTACTTGCAGGTAGGTCTAAGAAGTTCTAATGAAATGAAATGAAATGAAAATCGCTTATTGCCACAAGTAGGCTTCAAATGAAGTTACTGTGAAAAGCCCCTAGTCGCCACATTCCAGCTCCTGTTCGGGGAGGCTGGTACGGGAATTGAACCGTGCTGCTGGCCTGTCTTGGTCTGCTTTAAAAGCCAGCGATTTAGCCCAGTGAGCTAAACCAGCCTGGTAGCATGATGTGTTGGGTGCTCTGGATCCGTGGAACACATACAGGCCACCAACACTAAAAATAGTACAACACTATTTTATTAAGTTAGAAACTGTTGAACATACTTTCACTGTGGGTTAATACGATGTTAGATTAAACTAAAGACCTATGCCTGTCCGAACTAGTCTATGCACTCAGTACATGGTGAAGATCTGTGCTGTAAGCTGTAACTCTGTCTTTGTAGGAGGCTGCATCCAGAATGAGCGGGAACTCTGATGCCCCCTGTCTTTCTAGTGAGTGTGCTCTAACTGGTGATTGGCTGCTGTGTTGTGTGTGTTGATTGGTCTTGCTGTGTGTCCATCAGTGTGTGTGTATCTGCACCATGATATACTGGTGTATATTATGACAGTGACCGTCTGTGTGGAGTTTGCACTTTCTCTCCGTGTCTGCATGAGTTTTCTCCAGGTGCTCTGGTTTCCTCCCACAGTCCAAAGATGTGCAGGTTAGGTGGATTGGCCATGATCAATTGCCCCTTAAAAAAAAAGTTGAGAAGAAAGATGGGATGAGTATGGGGAGGTGACAGCTATCAAGGAATTCTGTGAGAAAGGAATGGTGGAAGTAGGTTTTTAATTCTTTGGGATGTCGACATCACTGGCTAGGCCCATCCCTTGCTGCCCTTCAGAAGGTAGTTGTGAGCTGCCTTCTTGAACCACTGCAGTTCCTGAGGTGTATGTACACTACTGTGCTGTTAGGAAGCGAATTCTCAGATTTTGGCCCAGCGACAGTGAATGAACAGCGATATATTTTCACTTCAGGGTGGTGAGTGACTTGGAGGGGAACCTCCAGGTGGTGGGGTTCCCTTGCATTGCTTTTGTCCTTCTAGATGGTAGTGGTCATGGGTTTGGAAAGTGCGGTCCGATGAGCTTTGGTGAGTTACTGCAGTGCATCTTGTAGATGGTACACACTGCTGCCACTGTGCATCTTAGAGCATGGAATTTACAATGCAGAAGGAGGTCATGCAGCCCATCAAGTCTGCACCAACCCTTGGAAATAGCACTCTACTTAAGCCCATGCCTCGACCTTATCCCTGTAACCCAGTAACCCCACCTACCCTTTTGAACACTAAGGCCAATTTAACATGGCCAATCCACCTGATCTGCACATCTTTTGGACTGTGGGAGGAAACTGGAGCACCCAGAGGAATCCCACGTATACACGGGGAGAATGTACAAACTCCACACAGACAGTGACCCAAGGCCAGGAATAAACCCGGGTCCCTGGCACTGTGAGGCAGCAGTGCTAACCACTGTGTCACCAACCCAGCCTCAAGATCGCAAGAAACTGCAGAGTGTGGTGAACTCAGTCCAATGCACCACACAAGCTTGCCAACCTCCCATTGATTTTGACTACACCTCCCACTGCCTCAGGAAGGCAGACAGCATTGTGAGAGACCCCTCACACCCAGGCTTTGCCCTCTTCCTGACCCTTCCATCAGGCAGAAGATACAGAAGTCTGAAGACCGGCACATCCAGACATAGGAACAGCTTCTTCCCCACAGCTACTAGACTCCTCAATGCCTCCCCCTCGGACTGATCTGTTCCCTGTAAGAACACTATTCCCGGCGCCCTATGCTGCTCTTGTCTGGCCCTTGTTCAGCACTGTAACCAATCACTATTTGTTAATGTACCATTGTCAATGTACTCTGTCAATTATTCTTTTGGCCACTATGTACGTACTGTGTACGTTCCTTTGGCTGCAGAAAAATACTTTTTACTGTACTTCGGTACGTGTGACAATAAATATCAATCAATCGGTACAAGAATTGAACCTACGCTGCTGGCCTGGCTCTGCATCATGAACCAGCTGGCTAGCCAAGTGAGCTAAACCCAAGTTGCTTCAGTGTCATTTTATCTTGATTTCCATTGAAGATTTTCCTGTGCTGTCCTTGTGCTGCAGTTGTTTTCCTTTTTGCTTCTTGCAGTTGCTGGGCGCATCACTAGTCCCTTCTTTCATTATGTTTTCTGCTGTCACCATCTGTTATCATCATTTAGGATCTCAGATGAGATTGTTCATGGTTTGCATTTGCATTTATAAATACTGCTGGAGGCAAGGCTGTTGGCAAACTCTAAGTTTTATTAAACATAGCTCGAACTATGTGCAGTACAGACTTAACATGAGGTCCTACATAGACAATGGGGGGCCTCCAGGACTGGCAGCGCCAGGTGTTTCACAGGCTTCTGAAGCTCACTCCAGCTGCGCCTCCATCCCATGGAATAACCCAGGGACCCATGAGCACCCAAGGGTGGAGGAAGCACTGAAGACCATCCCAGGGCCTTGACCAGAGCAGTCTCCAGCCCTTCTGATTCCTCCCTTCCTGACACCAACGCATCTCAGGGGCAGCGGGCAGAACAAGGTGACATGGCAACACCAGCAACATCTGTAAGTCGGCCAGGGCCCACCAAGGGCATCACAGGCCACAGGGCACGTAAAGAACCTCTGGCTAGCTCCACCTCTGGTGTGCATCCTGAGGAGACACCTAGCACTTGGTCGCGAAAGATTAAGAAGTTACAGGAGCACAGGGTGGACACGGGTGAAGTCAGTCACCATGGTTAGGGATTGGATAATTGTCACTTGAAATGTTCACCATAAAAAAATGTTGCACCCAAAAGCCACAACACTTCTGTATTAACCCTTTTCCAATGGGGAGGGACAATCTCCCCATCACTGATCCTCCTGGAGGGCCTCCAGGTTATGCTACATGTGAGAGCATATTAAACTCACGGTGACGGACATCCTGGAATGACAGCCTCATCACTCATTGGACTCAACCATGTCCTTTCCTCCCCCCACCACCCCAGCAACTTTGGGCCAAAGGAATATCCCCCAACATTTCTAGCAGCCCAATGCAGTCCAGGTGGCAGTGTGGGCCTCATTGTAATGGGATTCCGCCTTGGTCTGGGACCCTCCACATTGGCATCATCAGCGGTATCCCTTGTTCCGCACAAACCAACCCGTAAGTTTGGAATGTCCTCGAAGGCCCCGGGGATCTCCAAGTGCTCCAGGATGTAGCTCCCAGGGTAGCGTGCACACACGTGCATCCTCCTATGGTGTAGACAATCTGTACATTCAGGGGGTTGAAAACCTTTCTGTCAATGCAAGGCACTCCCTGATACCACAATGCTCTCAAGGAGACATGTGTGCCATCGATGGTCACCAGACAACGGCAGGTGAGCCTGGTCCATCTCAAAGTGGATGTAGTCTGTTGCCTAGTATGATGAATGTAAGAAATTGGTATATATCAATGTTTTTTATTTGTTCATGGGATGTGGGCGTCGCTGGCTGGGCCAGCATTTATTGCCCATCCCTGAGGACATTTAAGAGTCAAACACATTGCTGTGGGGCTGGAGTCACATATAGGCCAGATCTGGTAAGGACGGCAGATTTCCTTCTGTAAAGGACATTAGTGAACCAAATGGATTTTTACAACAATCAACAATGGTTTCATGGTCGTCATTAGACTTTTAATTCCAGATTTTTATTAAATTCAAATTCCACCAACTGCCCTGGTGGAATTCAAACTTGGGTCCCCAGAGCATTACCCTGGGTCTCTGGATTACGAGTCCAGTGACAACACCACTACACCATTGCTTCCTCTTAACATTGTATTATATGCATCTGGCGCAGTAATGATTTTAAAAGCCTGGGTTAAGGTGTGTATATATCTACAGCAGTATTTTTTTTTTCAAACCCTGGTTAGAGGGGGACCTACAGGGTTGGAATGATTATCTTCCCCATGGCCTTGCGGAATTGGAGCTCCCCTACTTGGGGGCGGGGAATCTCTATTAACCTCTGTACAAAAGGTCGGCTAGTAAGACAACGAGCAGAACAGGAATCCAGTGGTGAACTACCAGGTAGTGTACATATCATGTTGTAAATAAAACTACGTTTCTTTAATAAGGACACGGGAGTCCACACCGTGTAAGATAAAGCAATCCTTCTAGAATCTCAGCTGATTCCATCCTCCACCCCCTCATTAGCCTCCTAACTGCTTATTGACCATCTGCCACTTCTGGGTGGGCAGTGGCTTCCACTGATCACCCACCTCCGGCAACATCATCATTCAGTGAAAGGAACGCAGTGGCCTGTATAAACCCATTGCCTGAATCAGCGGACTTGTTCCTGGTCCTACCTTCAAATTTCCTTCTCTGGGACAGGGAAGATTCCATCCTCTATTGTACTTTTTAACGTGGATTACTTGCCTTTCACTCATGCGTTTGGCTCTCACTAACAACGACTAACTGCTGTCCAATCTGAATCACCCCGATCTCAGGACGTCATTCTCATTTAACTGGTGAAATTATTTTTCGTGGCTAGCATTGCCTCCCACAAGAAACACAGATGTTCAATTATATCATTCAGTTTATCATTTTTACCTGTAATAGGAATGTTGAGAGAGACACTAGAGCTTAGAATTGATAAATAATACCTTGAGGGAACGGCTTCCTTGGGCTGTTAATTACACAAATGTTTGCATCTGTAGAGAACAATAAGTGTTCAATTATAAACTTTATTGTATGAAACAACTATTTTGCACTTTGCACATCTAATTCAGCAAAGTTGCTAATATTAAGAATTATGGATAAATTGGAATGATTTTCGATTTTTGTTCTGATACTTTATGGAGCAAAATTGAATTTTGAGTATGAAGTCTAAATTTTCTGACTGTAATTCATATTAAAATAGTTGCATGATTGAGTCTTAGAAAGTTAAAGCATGTAAGGAGGCCTTTTGGGCCATCACATCAGAGCCTGCCAACAAGTAACCATCTCGCCTAATCCCACCTTCCAGTTGATCCATAGCTTTGCAGGTTACGGCGCTTCCAATCCATACCCAAGTATTTTTTAAATATCATAATGGTTTCTGCCTCCACCACCTTTCAGGCAGTGACTCCAGATCCATATCTAGACTCTTCATATAATTTTATGCACTTCAGGTAGGTCTTCCTTCAACCTCCTCTGTTTGAAAGAAAATAACTCCAGCCTGTCTAATCTTTTCTCATGACTAATATTCTCCAGTTCAGGCAACATAAATCTGCTCTGTGTCTTCTCTATTGTACTCTCTTCTTTCCTATAATTGTTGGATCTCCAGGCGGGCAACCAAGACCTTGTCAACTTCACAAGATTCCAACTAGTGAGTCCTTTTTATCTGAGACTATAAAATAAATATTTGATGTCTGCAGTTACTGCAGTTCCATCACAATGAGAGAACTTATCCAACAGCCGTACAACTGCAGAGAAATTCATGGCTTGATATGGATATCAGTCACACATCAAAACTGAGGGAGCACCAGCTTCAACATTTTTGCTCTTTCAAGTTGCAGACGAACCTCACCCTGTACAGCTCAAATTAGGCTCGGCTCAGGAATTCAGCACATTAACCTGGACTTCAGCTTTATAACCTGAATAATCAGTTATCTCCAGGAGATAACTAATTAGCCATCAGTGAAAGCAATGCAATGCTACCGAGGACTATAAAACATAAGCTTCACCATTAATCAAATTCTTGACATTTTTATGAGACGTGATGCCCATGAATTAAAATTTACCTCATTTAATTCTTAATTAAACTCAATATGCACAGCAGGTGGTTCTGGAATATCTGGGGTATGATAAATTACACTTTGTTCTATAGATTGTAATCTCCTTTTCTTTTACTTAAACATGAATTTACCTGGCCACAGTTATGAGGTGCAGCATAACCTCCTCCACTCTTTCTCATGCGATGTCACATGAGACATACTGCAACTCCCTCTTTGTTCACTCACTGTGTTGAAAATATCCAATACACGGCCCATTCGTCCAAATCAAACCTACAAACTCATTTTATCAATGTCAAAAAATCCCTGCTGATTCTTTTCATCTTTGCATGCTTATGTGTAAAGCAAACTTTGATTACAACTCCACATAAGCACTTTAAATTTCTTTGGATTGGAAGCCTGGGAAATGCTGTTTTCTGATTTATGGATTTAGATCAATCAGAAACAACTTTTACTAATCCCCCAGATCACCATGTGCTATCTCTGTATTCTCTGTGACCTGTTAACCAGATTAACCAGCTAGTCAGACTTTATTGGAGGTATTAACCAGCCAGACAGACGTTTTAGAGAGCTATTAACCATCTCATCAGCCTTCATTAGAGAGATGTTAACCAAATTAACCAGCTAGTCAGACTTTATTCGAGAGATATTAACCAAATTAACCAGCGAGTCAGACTTTATTAGAGAGGTGTTAACCATATTAACTAGATAGTCAGACTGTATTAGAGAAATGTTAACCAGATGAACCAGATAGTCAGACTTTATTGGAGAAGTGTTAACCAGGTAAACCAGCTAGTCAGCCTTTATTAGAGAGGTGTAACTGGCTCAAGGTCGAAGGTAAAAGAGGGAAAATCTCCCAAATGCCTCTGATGATATCACCATGTAATCATGTGACACACTGGACAGAGATGGATTTGTTATAATACATAATACTCATCCCCCTTTACTTCAGTTGTGCGACAACTAACATCAACTTTAACTCTTACTCACTATGAACAATAATTATTTTACCAAGTAATTATTATATAATTTCAGTACGAAAGTCTTTTAGATGAATGTAGGATCCGCTTAGACAGAATCCACGTTCAGGAGTCTTTGTTTTCTCACCCACGGTCGTCTGTTCACTACTTGACTCAGGCACATCATCTGATAAAGTTTGTTCTTCTTCAGCTTCTGCAGATGCTGTTGGTTTAACTGGTGTAGAATCTAAATTCGATTTAGTCGTAATTAAAACTTTCAGGAATTTCCAAACCTTGAATGTCAGATGTTGCCCTTTCAGATACCGACTCTGTAAATGCTCTTTTTGAAGAGAGGATCAGATCTGTATGTCTCCTCCAAACTCTCTCATCATCGGTTTGCACCCTATAGGAAATAGGGACTATCTTTACACGTACAGTGGCAGGTCCCACTTCTCACTTGAAGAGTAGTTTAATATCCCCAGTATCGAGGGACACCACTGTTTAAAAAAGGAGGTAGGCAGAAAGCGGGTAATTATAGGCCAGTGAGCTTAACTTCGGTAGGAGGGAAGATGCTGGAATCTATCATCAAGGAAGAAATAGCGAGGCATCTGGATGGAAATTGTCCTATTGGGCAGACGCAGCATGGGTTCATAAAGGGCAGGTCGTGCCTAACTAATTTAGTGCAATTTTTTGAGGACATTACCAGTGTGGTAGATAACAGGGAGCCAATGGATGTGGTATATCTGGATTTCCAGAAAGGCTTTGACAAGGTGTCATACAAAAGGTTGCTGCATAAGATAAAGATGCATGGCATTAAGGGTAAAGTAATAGCATGGATAGAGGATTGGTTAATTAATAGAAAGCAAAGAGTGGGGATTAATGGGTGTTTCTCTGGTTGGCAATCAGTAGCTAGTGGTGTCCCTCAGGGATCAGCGTTGGGCCCACAATTGTTCACAATTTATATAGATGATTTGGAGTTGGGGACCAAGGGCAATGTGTCCAAGTTTGCAGACGACACTAAGGTGAGTGATAAAGCAAAAAGTGCAGAGGATACTGGAAGTCTGCAGAGGGATTTGGATAAGCTAAGTGAATGGGCTAGGGTCTGGCAGATGGAATACAATGTTGACAAGTGTGAGGTTATCCATTTTGGTAGGAATAACAGCAAAAGGGATTATTATTTAAATGATAAAATATCAAAACATGCTGCTGTGCAGAGAGACCTGGGTGTGCTAGTGCATGAGTCGCAAAATGTTGGTTTTCAGGTGCAACAGGTGATTAAGAAAGCAAATGGAGGGACTTCCGGTGACGGCGGGCGGGAGGTGGCCGCACAATGGAGGGCTCCCGTTCGGGAACGGCATTTTGGGGGCTTTAAGCCCGGTCCCAGGGTCCACGGAGGTGGCAGAAGCAAGGAGAAGGCACAGAGGAGGCACAGTGAAGACACAGGAGGAAAACAAAAACAAAGAAAAATGTCGAGGGTGAGCAAAAAAACGGCCGAACAAAAACAGCTGAAGGTCCGTCGGGGAGTGGAAAGGTCACCGCGGGGTCACCAAGGAAAATGAAGGCTGGAGCACCAGGGAAGGCCGCACTGCTTTCGGCTGAAGAAATAACTAAGGTGATGGCTGCGGAATTTGAAAAGCAGTTGGCGCAGATTGCGAAATGCATGGAGACGGTGAGGAAGGAGATGAGGGAGGTTTTGAGTGTGCTGGTGGAGGAGGTGGTTTCCCCGGTGAGGACGGAGGTGGCGAGCGCAGTTGCGGAGGTGCGAGAGCAAGGGGAGGCGCTGAAGGAAGTGGAGGAGATGTTATTGCAGCACGGTGATCAACTTGCCTCAATGGGGAAAGAGATGCGGAAGGTGATGGACACTAACCAGGATCTGCGAGGAAAAATGGAAGACCTGGAAAACAGATCCAGGTGACAGAATTTGAGGATTGTGGGGCTGCCCGAAGGAGTTGAAGGACCGAAGCCGACTGAGTATTTTGCCGCGATGCTGGCAAAACTATTGGGGGAGGGGGAGGATCCCTCCCGATATGAACTGGATCGGGCTCATCGGTCGTGGAGGCCTGTACCAAAGGAGAGTGAGCCGCCAAGGGCAGTGACTCTGCCCGTAGGTACAGTGTGAAGGAGAAGGTCCTGAGCTGGGCCAAGCAGAAGCAGGTGGTGCAGTGGGCTGGAGCTGTTATACGTGTATACCAGGACTTTATGGTGGAGCTGGCAAGGAGGCGGGCTGCCTTTAACCGGGTGAAGAGGGCACTGTACATTAGCAAGGTGCGGTGCGGCATTGTATATCCAGCGAAGCTGAGGGTGACTTACAAGCTCAGGGACTTCTATTTTGGAACGGCGGAAGCAGCGGAGGATTTTGCGAAGGCAGAAGGACTGTGGCAGAACTGACAAATTGAGGAATGGCCATGTGCTGATGTAACCTCATGACTGTATTTTCTTCTTTTTGTATCACTGCGCGCGGGTGTAGAGACTAAAGGAGCCAATATGGTATATATTTGGACAAGGGAAGGGACGGGACTTTCAATCGAAATGAGGGTTCTTTGGGGTGTAGGTGGATATGCGGGGTTTGTGAGCTAAAAGGGGATCTTTGGGCTTTCCTAGGGCCGGGCAAGTGGGAAAGGGACCCGGGCGGGGGCCTCCACGCTGGCCGGTTTAAGCCGGCCAGTGAACGGGAGTGAGGTGGGGGGAGGGGCTGCGGCCATCGGAGCCTGGCAGAACAGGGTCCGAGTGGTCTAGCCGGGGTGGAAAGTTGGGGGGATGGAACCGAGGTTGGGAGGAGTTTAGACAAGAGGCAGTGGACGGGAGGAGCTGGAGACCTGGGGGTGGGGGGTGGGGGTGGGGGGTGGGGGGGGGGGGGGAGCTGTGTAAGATTAAGGGTGACTACGGGTAATCCCTGATTCCTTTTTGTCATTTGTTTATGTAAACACGCAGATTTGAGGGTTGGTGGGTAGATGGGATCGTTGTTATTATGGGGACTGACATATCTTGCTGATTAGTGTTTATTGTTGATGGATGTAAATGTGGGAGAAGATGTGAAAAAGGAGGAGAATAAAAAAATGTTTTTTTAAAAAAAGAAGGCAAATGGAATTTTCTCCTTCATTGCTAGAGGGATGGAGTTCAAGACTAGGGAGGTTATGCTGTAATTGTATGAGGTGTTGGTGAGGCCACACCTGGAGTAGTGTGTTCAGTTTTGGTCTCCTTACTTGAGAAAGGGCGTACTGGCACTGGAGGGTGTGCAGAGGAGAT
This sequence comes from Scyliorhinus torazame, assembly GCF_047496885.1. Lineage (NCBI taxonomy): Eukaryota > Metazoa > Chordata > Chondrichthyes > Carcharhiniformes > Scyliorhinidae > Scyliorhinus > Scyliorhinus torazame. The sequence goes on along the minus strand of NC_092709.1, from coordinate 220,021,981 downwards.
TCACTAGGTTAATCCCAGAGCTGAAGGGGTTGGATTACGAGGAGAGGTTGAGTAGACTGGGACTGTACTCATTGGAATTTAGAAGGATGAGGGGGGATCTTATAGAAACATATAAAATTATGAAGGGAATAGATAGGATAGATGCGGGCAGGTTGTTTCCACTGGTGGGTGAAAGCAGAACTAGGGGGCATAGCCTCAAAATAAGGGGAAGTAGATTTAGGACTGAGTTTAGGAGGAACTTCTTCACCCAAAGGGTTGTGAATCTATGGAATTCCTTGCCCAGTGAAGCAGTAGAGGCTCCTTCATTAAATGTTTTTAAGATAAAGATAGATAGTTTTTTTAAGAATAAAGGGATTAAGGATTATGGTGTTCGGGCCGGAAAGTGGAGCTGAGTCCACAAAAGATCAGCCATGATCTCATTGAATGGCGGAGCAGGCTCGAGGGGCCAGATGTAGCCTACCCCTGTTCCTAATTCTTATGTTCTTATGGTCGTGCTCGACCAGCTGTGACAAGCGGGCCACATTGCCCACATGCCTGACACAAGACTCTCAAAACAAGTGATCTACTCCGAATTCTGCAATGGCAAGTGATCACTAGGAGGGATTGGATTGGATTGGATTGGAGGAAACGCTACAAGGAAACTCTGAAAGCCTTCCTAAATAAATGCAACATCACCACCAAACATGGGAATTGCTTGCCTTTGAGTGCGCAAACTGGAGAAAATCATCTCGATCGCCGTAGGGTGGAACACGTGGAGGCCAATCGTAAACAGCGGAAAGAAAGGGCGGAATCCAGAACATCCCACCCACCTCATCAAGCACTACCTGCCAAACCTGGTGGCAGCATCTACGGATCCCGGATCGGACAATTCAGCTACGCAGAACCCACCTCCCTGGAGTGAAAGCAAGTCATCCTCGACCCTGTGGGACTGCCCAAGAAGAAGAAGAAGAAGAAGTTTCTTGCTAAAACTCTTTCTCCTGGATCAAAACTCCTTGGGCGGGATTCTCTGATCCTGAGGCTAAGTGTTGACGCCGTCGGAAACGGCGTTGCGTTTCCCGACAGCGTCAACACAGCCCCAGGATCAGCAATTCTAGCCCCTACAGGGGGCCAGCAGGGTGCTGGAGCGGTTCACGCCGCACCAGCTGCTGATCCAGCCGTGGAATGGGCGCCAGGGGATGCGCGCATGCGCAGTGGGTCCGGCGCAAACCCGCGCATGGGCAGTCCCACTGCCGCGATTTCTCCCTTGTCCGCGTCGGCCCCCGGGACACAGCGAGGCCGGCCCACAGATCGGTGGGTCCCGATCGCGGGCCAGGCCACATCGGAGACCCCCCCCAGGGTTGGACCCCACTCCCCCCACCCCCCACCCCCCCCCACCCCCCCCACCCACCCCGCCCACAGGCCGGCACCCGACCCTTCGACGCCGAGGTCCTGCGGGCTCAGAGCAGGTTAGAACGGCGCCGGCGGGACTCAGGTTTTTGTTTACGGCCGCTCGGCCCATCCGGGCAGGAGAATCGCGGGGGGGGGACCGCTCGACCGGCGCTGCGCCAACCACACCTCCCCCAATGACATCGCGTCCGGGCGGCGTGGCGCGATTCGCACGGCGCCCCAGCCATTCTCCGACCCGGCGCGGGGTCGGAGAATCCCGCCTCCTTGTTCCTCTGTTCACGAAGGATAACTGGTTTTGTTGTTGTTGCTCTACAACGGTAGAAGTGTCGGGCGGTAAGAACAAATCAAATTTGGTTCTCCACTTCCTTTTCCTGTGTTTCTCTGCGGTGCGCCATCCACTGGCGGTGGAACTCTCTACTCCCGCTGCTTGTCAATGGGAGTTCCCATCGAGGCCACCCCATGCCATTGTAAACCCATGGAGGAGTCATACAGATCAAATCCTTGCTCCAAAAAGAGAATTTGCAGAGATAGGGTGCGCTGCCGACGAGAAAAGAGAACCCCGACGGTCAGAGAATTCCGGCCAATATTGCCGGTGAGTTTTGGGTTGTTGCATTTTGCGGTGTTTCTGTAGGATATGAAAAAATAGTTTACTCTTTGAGCTAACGGTCCTTCACCCTTTGATGTTTTAATGACATTCTTCAATGACTGTACCAAACCGTCCGCCAATCCATCGATGGAAGGATGATAAGGCGCCGTTTTTATATGCTGTACGCCATAGTTTCTAAAGTAATGCACAACTTCCGTTGATGTGAACTGAGTCCCGTTATCACTGACTAAATATTCCGTGTTGCCAAACCATACAAATACTTCATCCAGCCATTCGATTGTCTTTTCAGTGTTTGTCGACACCATCATCATTATTTTGGGCCATTTGGAATGTGCGTCCACCAGGACCAGAAACATATATCCCTAAATTGGTCCCACAAAACAGCCATGGCTGTTTTGGCCAATCCCAAGGGTAAAGTAATTGCAGAGGTGGAGTATTTCATACCCTACCACAAGACTGACACTGACCCGCTCTTTCCTCAATCTGTGAGTCTAGTCCCGGCCACCAGAAATAACTTTATGCAAGTTCTTTCATCCATACAACTCCTGGATGGCTTTCGTGGAGCTGATCCAGTATATGATACCGTAAGCATGGAAAAAACCAAAAAGAATTCCGAGCTGTTCTCTTGAGTGGCAGGGGGAGGGTACGACTTTGGATGGCCCGGCCCCATCAGATGGTGATCCAGCAAGACAATGGACATGTGGACAGTGAGAGGGAAGGATAATTTTGTCTGACATGAACAACTCACTTGAAACAAGTAATCTGCATGAAGGGGCAATAGATTCCCACCTTTCAGATGCAGGCCAACCTTGCTGTTGGTGAGTGCTCTCTCCACCGACAGCTCCATGATTTTCAGGGCCCGTTCCTCATAGCAGGTGAGGACTTGGATCTCCAGGATTCCCCACCACCATGTCTTAGCCCTTTAGCATTTAATATGGGCTATCTTCTCCAGTAGGGACAAAAAGAGGGCATTTTGAGCCGCATGTTTGATGGGTCAGGGGTGTCTATGGTAGGTGGCATGTGTGGGCACTGTACCTGGACATAAAGGGGTTGTGCTGGTGGGTGCCAGGGGATTCTGATGAACAAGCTTGAAGAGTGGATGTGGGGAGCGGGTGACGTGTCAATCAGTTGATTGTTGGGGAGAGGGAGGGGCTTGGGAATTTGACAGGTGGCAGGTGGAACTGATGTCAGGAGAAAGATGGTAACTTATCCTTGCAGCTCGTTGGAGGTCATTAGTCTTCCGCCATTGGACAGCGGTCCCCCTTGTCATGCTGCCCACATTGACAGTCACTGCCACTGCCTCCCAGGCGGCGTTGATCATCCTGCTGCTGGTTCTCCGACTCCCTGAGGGAACAGGCTGCCCTGCCTCTCATCCACAGTGTTGAAAAGACTTGTTAGGTCGGCATCCCCAAAGGGAGGAGCAGGTCTCCACACTGCCATATTTGTGTGTTGATTGGGAGTGTGTGGTAAGGGAGCATTTTAAAGCAGCTGCCCTTGTTATCGGTAAGCAGCTAACACGACTCAGACAACGGCAGACAGCGAGGAAGCCAATTATCTCGACAATCTCGGGAGGGCTCGTTTTTGGCACTATGTGTCATTGAGTACGGGCCCTGAACTCACTAACACGGCTATTAAGAAACTCCCCACCAAACTAGCCCAAAACCGGACATTAACTTCAGTCTACTGGATTGCGTCTGTTAATCTTTAGATCTGTGTAGCGCACAATGACTTACGAGAGAGAGACGAGTAGAGATGAAGTCGATGAGGCTTTATTGAGCGAGACTTGTCCCCAGCAGTTCAGCAACAGAATGGAGCGGCGGGGAGAAGCCCGGGTTCTTATACTCCGCCTTCAGGGCGGAGCCAGGAGTCAACAGCCAACCAGGACCCGGGATCTGTCAGCCAATAGCATCACGGCTTCACAGTCCCACATGACCCCTAATACATACTACCACATTCACCCCTTGTTAAAAATGAACCCGGCGGGGTGGTGGTTTGCATGGTGGTAGGGGTTTACAAGGCTGGTCCTGGGAGGAAAATTTTGGGCATGTCATTACAGTTTTCGCCCTACACTGGGCTATGTACAAGGTTTGTGAAACTATTTACAATATTAGTAAGAGAAAACATTTTTTTTGTTACAGTCCAACAACATTCTTGGTGTCACGCCGATGCCACGAGTCGAGCGGGCGGTCTGGTCTTCCTCGTTGATCGCCTCAGCCCCGGTGGTGGTGCAGGTGCTTGTTCCGGCGTTGTCGTCTCCGGGAGCGTTTCGGTGTTTGTTCCTGTTTCACTCCTGGGCGGACACGGGAGGAGGACCGATCCTCCCGGGAAGGGGGTGGTCGCGGGGTGCGCCGGTGGCAGGGAGGGGATGATCGGTGTCGGGGGGGTGCGTGTGTTGCCGGCGGGCGCCAGGTCTTGCAGGGAGACTGTGTCCTGTCGGCCGTCGGGGTACGCCACGTACTGCGGGTTCGCGTGGAGGAGGTGAAACCTCTCGACCAACGGGTCCGACTTGTGCGCCCGCACATGTTTCCGGAGCAAGATGGGTCCTGGGGCCGCCAGCCAGGTCGGCAGCGACGTTCCAGAGGAGGACTTCCTGGGGAAGACAAGGAGGCGCTCATGAGGCGTTTGGTTAGTGGTGGTACACAGCAGCGACCGGATGGAGTGGAGAGCGTCCGGGAGGACCTCCTGCCACCGGGAATCTGGGAGATCCCTGGACCGTAGGGCCAGTAGGACGGTCTTCCAGACCGTGCCGTTCTCCCTCTCTACTTGCCCGTTCCCCCGGGGGTTGTAGCTGGTCGTCCTGCTCGAGGCTATGCCCTTGCTGAGCAGGAACTGGCGCAGCTCGTCACTCATGAAGGAGGACCCCCTGTCGCTATGGATATATGCGGGGCAACCGAACAGTGTGAATATGGTGCCAAGGGCTTTAATGACTGTGGCCGCTGTCATGTCGGGGCAGGGGATGGCGAAGGGGAAACGGGAGTACTCGCCCACCACGTTCAGGAAGTATGCGTTGCGGTCGGTGGAGGGGAGGGGCCCTTTGAAATCCAGACTGAGGCGTTCGAAGGGGCGGGAAGCCTTGATCAGGTGCGCTCTATCCGGCCTGAAAAAGTGCGGTTTGCACTCCGCGCAGATGTGTCAGTTCCTGGTGACTGTACGGACCTCCTCCACAGAGTAGGGGAGGTTGCGGGACTTTATAAAATGGTAGAACCGAGTGACCCCCGGGTGGCAGAGTTCCTTGTGGAGGGTTTGGAGACGGTCTATTTGTGCGTTGGCACATGTGCCGCGGGATAGGGCATCGGACGGCTCGTTCAGCTTTCCGGGACGGTACAAGATCTCGTAGTTGAAGGTGGAGAGCTCGATCCTCCACCTTAAGATCTTGTCATTTTTAATTTTGCCCCGCTGTGCATTATCGAACATGAAGGCTACCGACCGTTGGTCGGTGAGGAGAGTGAATCTCCTGCCGGCCAGGTAATGCCTCCAATGTCGCACAGCTTCCACTGTGGCTTGGGCTTCCTTTTCCACTGAGGAGTGGCGGATTTCTGAGGCATGGAGGGTTCGGGAGAAAAAGGCCACGGGTCTGCCCGCTTGGTTAAGGGTGGCCGCCAGAGCTACGTCGGATGCGTCGCTCTCGACCTGGAAAGGGAGGGACTTGTCGATGGCGCGCATCGTGGCCTTTGCGATATCCGCTTTGAAGCGGCTGAAGGCCTAGCGAGCCTCTGTCGACAGGGGGAAGGTAGTGGTCTGTATTAGCGGGCGGGCCTTGTCTGCAAATTGGGGGACCCACTGGGCGTAATATGAAAAGAACCACAGGCAACGTTTCAGAGCTTTGGAGCAGTGGGGAAGGGGAAATTCCATGAGGGGGCGCATGCGTTCGGGGTCGGGGCCTATTATCCCATTGCGCACTACGTATCCCAGGATGGCCAACCGGTTTGTGCTAAAGACGCACTTTTCCTCGTTGTATGTGAGGTTCAAGGCGTTAGCGGTCTGGAGGAATTTTTGGAGGTTGGCGTCGTGGTCCTGCTGATCGTGGCCGCAGATGGTTACGTTATCGAGATAAGGGAACGTGGCCTGCAACCCGTGCTGGTCAACCATTCGGTCCATCTCCCGTTGGAAGACCGAGACCCTGTTCGTGACACCAAATGGGACCCTTAGGAAGTGGTATAGACGCCCGTCTGCCTCGAAGGCTGTGTACTTGCGGTCACCTGGGCGGATGGGGAGCTGGTGGTAGGCGGACTTGAGGTCCACGGTGTAGAAAACCTTATACTGGGCAATCCGATTTACCATGTCGGATATGCGGGGGAGAGGGTACGCATCTAGCTGTGTGTACCTGTTGATGGTCTGGCTATAGTCTATGACCATCCTTTGCTTCTCCCCGGTCTTTACTACTACCACCTGGGCTCTCCAGGGACTATTGCTGGCCTGGATTATGCCTTCCTTCAGCAGCCGCTGGACTTCAGACCGAATAAATATCCGGTCCTGGGCGCTGTACCGTCTGCTCCTAGTGGCGACGCGTTTGCAATCCGGGGTGAGGTTTGCAAACAGGGACGGCGGTTCAACCTTGAGGGTTGCGAGGCCGCAGATAGTGAGTGGGGGTATTGGGCCGCCGAATTGAAATGTTAGGCTCTGCAGGTTACACTGGAAATCTAATCCCAGTAATGTGGGCGCGCAGAGTTGGGGAAGGACGTAGAGCCTGTAGTTTTTAAACTCCCTTCCTTGCACCGTTAGGTTCGCGATGCAGAACCCTTTGATCTCTACGGAGTGGGATCCTGCCGCTAGGGAAATCTTTTGCGTACTTGGATGGATGGTCAGAAAACAGCGTCTTACCGTGTCGGGGTGAATGAAACTTTCGGTGCTCCCGGAGTCGATCAGGCATGATTTCTCGTGTCCGTTTATCAGCACCGTTGTTGTCGTCGTCTGGAGCGTCCGGGGCCGTGATTGATCCAGCGTCACCGAAGCCAGTCGTGGTCGTAGTGTCCCGGCGTCTTCTTCGGACCCCGTGGAGCCGTCGATGCTGGGGTCCTTTGTTGTCATCCAAGATGGCAGCGTCCATGAATCGCACGCGGCCGGGGGTGGACAAAATGGCCGCCCCCATGGATCGCACGTGGCTGGAGAGTCACAAGATGGCGGCGCCCATCCCCCCTCGTGGTGGCCGGGACCCAAAATGGCGGCGCCCACGGGTCGCACATGGGGCGTTGGGGGCTTGGGGAGCGTTTGGGATGCGCTGGGCTCGTTCTTCTCCGGGGATTGCGGCGACCCCCCGGGACCGGCACACAGCCGCGTAATGGCCCTTCTTGCCGCAGCTTTTGCAAATAGCTGCGCGGGCCGGGCAGCGCTGCCGGGGGTGTTTCGCTTGCCCGCAGAAATAGCAGCGGGCCCCCCCGGGATGATCTGGCGCTTTAACCGCGCAAGCCTGTGAGGGAGGGGGGGGTTTGTCGCGATGGGGGTCCACGGAGCCCAAGGGGCTGCCGCGCGGTCGGGGCCGTAGGCGCGGGCGTTTTGCGAGGCCACATCTAGGGAAGCTGCAATGGCCCGTGCCTCTGAGAGTCCTAGCGACTCTTTTTCTAAAAGTCTTTGGCGGATTTGGGGAGAGTTCATACCTGCCACAAAAGCATCGCGAATTAGCATGTCCGTGTGTTCAATCGTGTTCACCGGCGGGCAGCTGCAGCCCCGTCCCAAAATTAGCAGCGCGGCGTAGAATTCCTCTAACGATTCTCCGGGACTTTGCCGTCTCGTTGCGAGTTGGTAGCGCGCGTAGACCTGGTTCACGGGGCGAACGTAAATGCTCTTCAGTGCTGCGAGCGCCGTCGGGAAATCCTCTGCGTCTTCTATGAGAGGGTAAATTTCCGGGCTTACCCTCGAATGCAGGACCTGCATTTTCTGGTCTTCTGTGATCCGGCCGGGGGCCGTTCGGAGGTAGCCTTCGAAACAAGCTTGCCAGTGTTTAAAAACTGCTGCCGAGTTCGCTGTGTGGGGGCTGATCCGCAGGCATTCCGGGGCGATCTGGAGCTCCATAGTCCTTTAAGCTCGCTCAATAAATTGTAGCGCAGAATGACTTACGAGAGAGAGACGAGTAGAGATGAAGTCGATGAGGCTTTATTGAGCGAGACTTGTCCCCAGCAGTTCAGCAACAGAATGGAGCAGCGGGGGAGAAGCCCGGGTTCTTATACTCCGCCTTCAGGGCGGAGCCAGGAGTCAACAGCCAACCAGGACCCGGGATCTGTCAGCCAATAGCATCACGGCTTCACAGTCCCACATGACCCCTAATACATACTACCACAATCTGCCAACTGTTACATCCACAATTTCAACCTTCTAGCAAGGCAAGGATGGCATTGCCATTGGCTGTGGAGATGAGCACAGCTACAAATGTTTATGTGTCTGGTTACTTTCAGGTTGCTGCTGGAGGGACTGGAAACAATTCACTGTTGTGTAAGCTCACCTGAGACTATCTATTCAAAGACAGCTAACTTCATTTTTTTCCCACTTGCCAGAGAGAAGCAGGCAGATTAAATACAAAGGTTTTCTCACTTCCCAAGGTCTAGGGCAGTACTAAATGCCCACAGGTTGCTTTCTGGGCACCGCATGTCAACTCTGCCATGTTACAAAACCAAAAGATATTCCCTCTCTCAACATGCAGCTGGCGAGTGACCATAGGCAGTGCATCATGCAGTTCATTGCCTAGTGTCCTGGCAACAGTTCTCCGTGGACCTGTGTGGTACCCTCAATAACGACGCTTAGAGTGTAAACAGTAAAGAAGGCTTTAATAAACTAAGAACTAGGCTAGAGCCGAGACGTGTACTAACTGCTGCATTGCCCACAAGGCGGCCCCTTCTATACGGCTCACAGATGGGCGGAGCCAGAGGCAGAGTTCCCAGGGTTCCAAGCCCAGTCTTAAAGGGGACATCACCTTACATGATGACAAGCGTACAGTGTTACAGTAACCATTCATCACATTCACCCCCTGTTTAAAAAAGAGTATGGCGGGGGTGAAGTGTCATCATAGGTCCATCCGTCTCGGTGGCCGGATCATCCTCATCAACCTCCTCAGTTCGGGCGGTGGTGCGGCGTGCACGGATGTCCTGGTTGAGGGTACATCCGGGAGCACAGCGGTTGGAGCTTCGGTCCGGGTCGGGGCAGGGAGACTAGGCAGGGCCGGGGTAGCAGTGCCGGCGCCGGCGGGGTGTGTAAAGGGGGGAGGCGCGCGGTAGGTACTCACCAACTGCGCGCCCGGGCCGGGAGGGGGTGTGTTGTAGGGGGCACCGGGTCCTGCAGGGGAGCGGCGCGGGAAGGGGCGTCTGTAGTGAGGGTTCCAGCGGGTGCCACATCCCGGAGGGAAACCGTATCTTGCCTGCCGTCGGGGTACTCAACGTAGGCGTAACGGGTTGGCGTGGAGCAGTCGGACCTTTTCGACCAGGGGGTCCGTTTTATGGCTCCTCGCGTGCCTCCGGAGAAGAACAGGTCCCGGAGCCATCAGCCAAAGTGGAAGCGAGACCCCGGAGGTAGACTTCCTGGGGAAGACAACCAATCGGTTGTGAGGGGTCTCATTAGTGGCCGTGCAGAGGAGCGACCTAATGGAGTGTAGGGCATCGGGTAGGACCTCCTGCCAGCGGGTAGTTGGGAGACTTCTCGACCGTAGGGCCAGAAGGACAGCCTTCCACACTGTCACGTTCTCCCTCTCCACTTGCCCGTTTCTCCGCGGGTTATAACTGGTCGTTCTGCTCGAGGCGATGCCTTTGCTGAGCAGATACCGGCGCGGTTCATCGCTCATGAACGATGTACCCCGGTCGCTGTGGATATAAGCGGGCAAACCGAACAGAGTGAAGATGCTGTGCAGTGCCTTAATCACGGTGGCTGAGGTCATGTCGGGGCAGGGAATGGCGAATGGGAAACGGGAGAACTCATCGATAATGGTGAGGAAATAGGCATAACGGTTGGTGGACGGGAGGGGCCCCTTGAAGTCCACGCTCAGTCGCTCAAAGGGGCCCGAGGCCTTCACGAGCCAAACCTTGTCGGGCCAGTAGAAGTTCGGTTTGCACTCTGCACAGATCTGGCATACCCTGACCATGGCCTTGACCTCCTTGGTTGAATAAGGTAGGCTGCGGGACTTGATAAAATGGATGAGCCGGGTAACCCCCGGGTGGCAGAGGTCATTGTGGATGGCTTGCAAGCGGTCGTCCTGCATGTTGGCACAAGCGGGACAGGGAATCTGGGGGCTCATTGAGCTCCCCTGGACGATACTTGATATCGTACGTGTAGGTCGAGAGTTCGATCCTCCACCTCAAAATGTTATCATTTTTTATTTTGCCCCGCTGCGTGTTATCGAACATATAGGCGACTGACCGTTCGTCGGTGACGAGGGTGAACCTCCTACCGGCTGGGTAGTGTCTCCAGCGCCACACAGCCTCCACAATGGTTTGTGCCTCCTTTTCGACTGCAGAATGTCGAACCTTGGAGGCGGTGAGTGTCCGGGAGAAGAACGCTACTGGTCTGCCTGCCTGATTGAGGGTAGCAGCCAGGGCGATGTCTAATGCATCGCTCTCTACCTGAAAGGGGATAGTTTCGTCCACCGCGCGCATAGCGGCCTTGACGATATCGGCCTTGATGCGGTTGAAGGCCAATTGAGCCTCAGCCGAGAGGGGAAAAGTGGTGGTCTTTATGAGTGGGCGGGCTTTGTCCGCATACTTGGGGACCCACTGGGCGTAGTAGGAGAAAAGCCCCAAGCACCGTTTGAGGGCCTTGAGGCTGCGGGGGAGGGGGAGTTCCTTAAGGGGGCGCATGCGGTCGGGGTCGGGACCTAGGACCCCGTCTTCCACGACATAGCCGAGGATGGCTAGCCAGGTTGTGTGGAAAGCGCATTTTCCCTCATTATTTCCTCAGGTCAGGTTAAGGGCTCGGGCGGTCTGGAGGAACTTTTCGAGGTTAGCGTCATGGTCCTGCTGGTCATGGCCGCAGATGGTGACATTGTCGCAGTACGGGTATGTAGCCCGCAGACCGTACTGGTCCACCATTTGATCCATCGCCCTTTGAAAGACGGAGACCGCATTTGTGACACCGAAGGGGACCCTGAGGAAGTGGAAGAGCCGGCCGGTTGCTTCGAAGGCAGTAGAGGGGCGGTCTTTTGGTCGGATGGGGAGCTGGTGGTAGGCAGATTTGAGGTCGACAGTGGAAAATACTCGGTATTGGGCGATCCGGTTTACCATTTCCGCGATGCGAGGAAGGGGGTACGCATCAAGCTGCGTGAATCGGTTTATGGTCTGGCTATAATCCATGACCATCCGTTTCTTATCACCGGACCGGACTACCACCACTTGCGCTCTCCAAAGGCTATTGCTAGCCTCAATGACCCCCACTGCCAGTAAACGCTGGACCTCTGACTTGATAAAAATCATATAATGGGCACTGTAACGCCGGCTCCTGGTGGCAACTGGCTTACAGTCGGGAGTGAGGTTCGCGAATGGCGAGGGGGGTGCGACTTTCAGTGTCGCAAGGCAGCATACCGTGTGGGGGGGGCAAGGGTCCGCTGAACTTCAGTGTCAGGCTTCGGTGGCTGCACTGGAAATCCAGTCCGAGCAGCAGGGGGGCACAGAGATGGGAAAGGATATAAAATTTGAAACGGGTGCACTTGGCGCCCTGGATCGAGAGATCCGCGATACAGTACCCCTTGATTTGTACCGAGTGGGACCCAGATGCGAGGGCTATGGTTTGGGATGTGGGATGGGTGCGCAGGGAGCAGCACCTTACCGTTTCAGGGTGGATAAAGCTCTCTGTGCTCCCCGAGTCGAAGAGGCATGCAGTGTCGCGCCCGTTGACCTGGACCTGCATTATAGAGTTCTGCAGGTGTTTTGGCCGATTTTGGTCGAGGGTGATCGCACCCACTCGCGGGTAGTCCGAGTCCTCAACCGAGTCGGACTCGTAAAATGGCCGCCGTCGGCTGCGCGTGTCGGGTCGGGAAGATGGCTGCCGACAAGATGGCCGCTCCCATGATTCGCACGAGGCTGATGACGCATCAGAAGGGGGCGTGTCGGGTCAGTGCGCAGCCGCATTGCGAGGCCTGACGGCCTGAGAACCTGATTTTCGGGCCGGCTGTTCTTTGTTCCTCTGGCCCCTGGGCCTGGCCAGGCAGACCCTCGCAAAATGCCCCTTCTTCCCGCAGTCGCTGCAGATCGCGGAGCGGGCTGGGCAGCGTGGGTGTGGGTGCTGGCCCTGCCCGCAAAAGTAGTACAGTGTGCCCCCATGATGAGCGGCTCGCCGCGTGGCACAGGCCTGTAATACGGCTGAGTCTGAGGAAGACCGGGGGGGGTGCTCGCAGGGTCCGCGGGGTACGTACCCAAGTTATGTCGGGCCACCTCCAGCAAGGAGGCGAGCGTTAGCATATCCTGGAGGTCTTTTGCCCCGTTTTCGAGTAGCCGCTGCCGGATGTAGGTCGAGCGGATGCCGGACACGAAAGCACCTCTGATGTGCAGGTTCATCTGGACTTCCCCTGTCACATCCTGGTGGTCACAGACCCTGGCAAGCGCGGTGAGTTTCTCGACGAATTCATCTAGCGATTGCCCCGAGCGCTGCCGGCAGGTAGAGAGCAGATGCCTGGCGTGCACCTCGTTGATGGGTTTGACAAACCGCTTGCGGAGTAGCTCGACCGTCTCTTCATAAGTCGTCGCCTTTTCGAGCGTGGCGGAGATTCTGTGACTCATCCGGGCGTGGAGTAGGCTCAGCTTGCGTGGCCCCAGGATGGGAGTCTCTGAGGAGTCCAGGTAGGCCCCGAAGCATCGGAGCCAGTATTAAAACATTTCCTTTGCCTCCGGTGTCCGTGCTTCCAGGTTGAGCATCTCTGGTTTTAGGCCTGCGTCCATCCTGATGTAGTTTAGTTTATTAAATTGTGGTACCCTCAATAACGACGCTTAGAGTGTAAACAGTAAAGAAGGCTTTAATAAACTAAGAACTGGGCTAGAGCCGAGACGTGTGCTAACTGCTGCACTGCCCATAAGGCGGCCCCTTATATACGGCTCACAGATGGGCGGAGCCAGAGGCGGAGTTCCCAGGGTTCCAAGCCCGGTCTTAAAGGGGACATCACCTTACATGATGACAAGGGTACAGTGTTACAGTAACCGTTCATCACAACCTGGAATTTCAAACCTAGGCTTTCTGGAAAACTTCTCCAAGCACCAAGCATTCCATTGTGTTCATCCATAAGCTTTTTTCTGTGGGATATCCCATCAATTTCTCCACCTGAATACTCTACAGCAAGGAACAACGTGTGACTTTGTTCTGTTGTGGGTTGACATCAATTCTCTTCTTATCCAGGCCCTGGCTCCAGTGCACGTGTTTCCCAATATCTAGCAAAGTGCAGATCCTACTCTAATAGATCCTCCTGATATGTTCACTCTCAATGTCTTTTCTGCTGGCTGTAAGTGTGCAATTAAGTAACAGTGTGCTTTAATTACCACAGTCTTCCCTCACTGCCTGACTAGGTTTCAGTTCTTGCTGATAGGTGAAAGGCCTAAAGATAAGATTGTTCTGAGGGAGAGGGTAAGAGATGCATGCTTACCATTGGCAGCTTGTAAATTATGATGAGATGAGGGGTCAGTGGAAATTGAGAAGAACATAAGAACTAGGAGCAGGAGTAGGCCATCTGGCCCCTCGAGCCTGCTCCGCCATTCAATGAGATCATGGCTGATGTTTTGTGGACTCAGCTCCACTTTCCGGCCCGAACACCATAACCCTTAATCCTTTATTCTTCAAAAAGCTATCTATCTTTATCTCAAAAACATTTAATGAAGGAGTCTCAATTGCTTCACTAGGCAAGGAATTCCATAGATGAAAATGAAATGAAAATCGCTTATTGTCACAAGTAGGCTTCAATGAAGTTACTGTGAAAAGCCCCTAGTCGCCACATTCCGGCGCCTGTTCGGGGAGGCTGTTACGGGAATTCACAACCCTTTGGGTAAAGAAGTTTCTCCTAAGCTCAGTCCTAAATCTACTTCCCCTTATTTTGAGGCTATGCCCCCTAGTTCTGCTTTCACCCGCCAGTGGAAACAACCTGCCTGCTTCTATCCTATCTATTCCCTGTAGCGCACAAAGACTCCGAGAGACGAATAGAGTGAAGTCAATGACGCTTTATTAAGCGTGACTGCTTCCCCCGCAGTTCAGTAGTAGACTGCCTGCGGGGGAGGACTCCAGGTACTTATACTCCGCCTTCAGGGCGGAGCTAGAGGTCAACGTCCAACCAGGACCCGGGATCTGTCAGCCAATGACATCATGGCTTCACAGTCCCACATGACCCCGAATGCATACTACCACATTCACCCCTTGTTAAAAATGAACCCGGCGGGGTGATGCTTCGCATGGTGGTAAGGGTTTACAAGGCTGGTCCTGGGAGGAAAACTTTTGCATGTCATTACAGTATGTACAAGGTTTTTTTTTTCAAACTATTTACAGTGATCGTCAGGAAAAGACAAAATGTTCTCGTTAAAAGTCCACATATTGTACTGTTAGATCGACGCCACGAGTCGGTCGGGCGGTCTGGTCATCCGTGTCGATCGCCTCGGCCCCGGTGGTGGTGGTGGTGGTTGTTCCGGTGTTGTCGTCTCCGGGAGCCTTACGGTTTCAGCTTGGGCTTCATTCCTGGTCGGGCCTGGGAGGAGGACGGATCCTCCTGGGAAGGGGGCAGTCGCGGGGTGCGGTGGTGGCAGGAGGGGGGGGGTTGGGTGATTGGTGTCGGGGGGGTGTGTGTGTTACCAGCGGGCGCCAGATCTCGCAGAGAGACCGTGTCCTGTCGGCCGTCGGGGTACTCCACGTAAGCGTACTGCGGGTTCGCGTGAAGGAGGTGAACCCTTTCGACCAACGGGTCCGACTTGTGCGCCCGCACGTGCTTTCGGAGCAAGATGGGTCCTGGGGCCGCCAGCCAGGTCAGCAGCGACGTTCCTGAGGAGGACTTCCTGGGGAAGACAAGGAGGCGCTCATGAGGCGTTTGGTTAGTGCTAGTACACAGTAGTGACCGGATGGAGTGGAGGGCGTCCGGAAGGACCTCCTGCCACCGTGAAACTGGGAGGTCCCTGGACCGTAGGGCCAGTAGGACGGTCTTCCAGACCGCGCCGTTCTCCCTCTCTACTTGCCCGTTCCCCCGGGGGTTGTAGCTGGTCGTCCTGCTCGAGGCTATCCCGTTGCTGAGCAGGAACTGGCGCAGCTCGTCACTCATGAAGGAGGAACCCCTGTCGCTGTGGACGTATGCGGGGCAACCGAACAGTGTGAATATGGTGTTCAGGGCTTTAATGACTGTGGCCGCGGTCATGTCAGAACAGGGGATGGCGAATGGGAAGCGGGAGTACTCGTCCACCACATTAAGGAAGTATATGTTGCGGTCGGTGGAGGGGAGGGGTCCTTTGAAATCCAGACTAAGGCGTTCAAAGGGGCGGGAAGCCTTAATCAGGTGCGCACCATCCGGCCTGAAAAAATGCGGTTTGCACTCTGCGCAGATGTGGCAGTTCCTTGTGACTGTACGGACCTCCTCTAAGGAGCATGGGAGGTTGCGGGACTTGATAAAGTGGTAAAACTGAGTGACCCCCGGGTGGCAGAGGTCCTCGTGGAGGGTTTGGAGGCGGTTAATTTGTGCGTTGGCACATGTGCCGCGGGATAGGGCATCGGACGGCTCGTTCAGCTTTCCGGGACGATACAAGATCTCGTAGTTGAAGGTGGAGAGCTCGATCCTCCACCTTAAGATCTTGTCGTTTTTGATTTTGCCCCGCTGTGCATTATCGAACATGAAGGCTACCGACCGTTGGTCCGTGAGGAGAGTGAATCTCCTGCCGGCCAGGTAATGCCTCCAATGTCGCACAGCTTCCACTGTGGCTTGGGCTTCCTTTTCCACTGAGGAGTGGCGGATTTCTGAAGCGTGGAGGGTTCGGGAGAAAAAGGCCACGGGTCTGCCCGCTTGGTTAAGGGTGGCCGCTAGAGCTATGTCCGAGGCGTCGCTCTCGACCTGGAAGGGGAGGGACTCGTCGATGGCGCGCATCGTGGCCTTTGCGATAACCGCTTTGATGCGGCTGAAGGCCTGGCAAGCCTCTGTCGACAGAGGGAGGGTCGTGGTCTGTATTAGGGGGCGGGCCTTGTCTGCGTACTGGGGGACCCACTGGGCGTAGTATGAAAAGAACCCCAGGCAGTGTTTCAGGGCTTTTGAGCAGTGCGGGAGGGGAAATTCCATGAGGGCGCGCATACGTTCGGGGTCGGGGCCTATTATCCCATTGCGCACTACGTAGCCCAGGATGGCCAGCCGGTTTGTGCTGAAAACGCACTTGTCCTCGTTGTACGTGAGGTTCAAGGCTTTAGCGGTCTGGAGGAATTTTTGGAGGTTGGCGTCGTGGTCCTGCTGATCATGGCCGCAGATTGTTACATTGTCGAGATACGGGAACGTGGCCCGCAACCCGTGTTGATCAACCATTCGGTCCATCTCTCGTTGGAAGACCGAGACCCCGTTTGTGACGCCAAATTGGACCCTTAGGAAATGGTATAATCGCCCGTCTGCCTCGAAGGCTGTGTACTTGAGGTCACTTGGGCGGATGGGGAGCTGATGGTAGGCGGACTTGAGGTCCACGGTGGAGAAGACTTTATATTGGGCAATCCGATTGACCATGTCGGATATGCGGGGGAGAGGGTACGCGTCTAGTTGTGTGTACCTGTTGATGGTCTGGCTATAGTCTATGACCATCCTTTGCTTCTCCCCTGTCTTTACTACTACCACATGTGCTCTCCAGGGACTATTGCTGGCCTGGATTATGCCTTCCTTTAGTAGCCGCTGGACTTCGGACCGAATGAAGGTCCGGTCCTGGGCGCTGTGCCGTCTGCTCCTAGTGGCGACGGGTTTGCAATCCGGGGTGAGGTTCGCAAACAAGGACGGGGGTTGCACCTTGAGGGTTGCGAGGCCGCAGATAGTGAGTGGGGGTATTGGGCCGCCGAATTTGAAGGTTAGGCTCTGTGGATTGCACTGGAAGTCTAATCCCAGTAATGTGGGGGCGCAGAGTTGGGGAAGGATGTAGAGCCTGTAGTTTTTGAACTCCCTCCCTTGCACCGTTAGGGTAACTATGCAGAAGCCTTTGATCTGTACGGAGTGGGATCCTGCAGCTAGGGAAATCTTTTGTGTGCTGGGATGGGTGGTCAAAGAACAGCGTCTTACCGTGTCGGGGTGGATAAAGCTCTCCGTGCTCCCGGAGTCGACTAGGCATGGTGTCTCGTGCCCGTTTATCAGCACCGTTGTCGTTGTCGTCTGGAGTGTCCGGGGCCGAGCTTGGTCCAGCGTCATTGAAGCGAGACGTGGTTGTAGTAGTTGAGCGTCTTCTTTGAACCCCGTGGAGCCGTCGATACTGGGGTCCGTTGTTGCCGTCCAAGATGGCGTCGGGGTGAATAAAATGGCTGCCCCCATGCATCGCACATGGCTGGGGGGTCACAAGATGGCGGCGGTGGGGGACAAAATGGCCGCCCCCATGCGTCGTACAGGTCTGGGGTGGTCCAAGATGGCGGCGCCCTTCCTCCCCTCGTGGTGGCGGGGACCCAAAATGGCGGCGTCTGCGGGTCGCACATGGGGCGCTGGGGGGGTTGGGGAGCGTTAGGAACGCGCGGGGCTCCCTCATCTCTGGGGACAGTGGTGGTCGGGACCCAAATTGGTAGCGCCGGCGGGTCAGACGTGGGGCGCGGGGGGGGGGGTTTGGGGGGCGTTAGAGACGCGCAGAACTCCCTCTTCTCCGGGGAGAGCGGTGGTCGGGACCCAAAGTTGTAGCGCCGGCGGGTCATACATGGGGCGCGGCGGGGGGTGTTGGGGAGCGTAAGCGGTGTGCAGGGCTCCCTGTTCTCCGGGGACCGCGGTGGTCGGGACCCAGAGTGGCTGCGCCTGCGGGTCGTACATGGGGCGCTGGGCGGGTTGGGGAGCGTAAGCGGCGTGCAGGGCTCCCTGTTCTCCCGGGACAGCGGCGACGTCGCGGGACCGGCACACAGCCGCGAAATGGCCCTTTTTCCCGCAGCTCTTGCAGATCGCTGCGCGGGCCGGGCAGCGCTGCCGGGGGTGTTTCGCCTGGCTGCAGAAATAGCAGCGGGCGCCCCCGGTGCGACTTGGCGTTTGGACCGCGCAAGTCTGTGGGGTGTCTGGGGGGGGGTGGGTTTGTCGCGACGGGTACGTACGGAGCCCAATGGGCTGCCGCGCGGTCGGGGCCGTAGGCGCGGGTATTTCGCACGGCCACGTCTAGGGAGGCTGCTAGGGCCCGTGCCTCTGAGAGTCCTGGCGACTCTTTTTCTAGATGTCTTTGGCGGATTTGGGAGGAGTTCATACCTGCCACAAAAGCATCGCGCATTAACATGTCTGTGTGTTCCTTTGCGTTCACCGACGGGCAGCTGCAGGCTCGTCCCAAAATTAGTAGCGCGGCGTAGAATTCATCTATTGATTCTCCGGGACTTTGCCGTCTCGTTGCGAGTTGATCGCGAGCGTAGATCTGGTTTACTGGGCGGACAGAGAGACTTTTTAGTGCTGCGAACGCCGTCTGGAAATCCTCTGCGTCTTCGATGAGAGAGAAAATCTCCGTGCTTAACCTCGAGTGCAGGACCTGTAGTTTTTGGTCTTCTGTGACCCGGCCGGTGGCCGTTCTGAGGTCGGCCTCAAAACAAGTCTGCCAGTGCTTGAAAGCTGCTGCCGCGTTCACTGCGTGGGGGCTGATCCTCAGGCATTCCGGGATGATCCTGAGCTCCATAGTCCTTTAGTCACGCTTAATAAATTGTAGCGCACAAAGACTCCGAGAGACGAATAGAGTGAAGTCGATGAGGCTTTATTAAGCGTGACTGTTCCCCCGCAGTTCAGTAGTAGACTGCCTGCGGGGGAGGACTCCAGGTACTTATACTCCGCCTTCAGGGCGGAGCTAGAGGTCAACGTCCAACCAGGACCCGGGATCTGTCAGCCAATGATATCATGGCTTCACAGTCCCACATGACCCCTAATTCATACTACCACATTCCCTTCATAAGAAGGCTGAGGTATGAAGACACCATCATTCTCACTGACCTCAACCCAGCCTCTGACCTTGGTCTCAACAATGGCCGCTCCAATAGTAATCAGCACCATCTCTTCCATGGGGGTTAGTTCCTCCTCTGGTCAGCATCTGCTGCCTTCAGTTGTGCACCACCTTTTCCTGCAAGAGAGGGGGAAATGTGTCAGTGAGTGTCGTGCAATCTGTTTGAGCGATGTGCTTGCCATAGTTGAATAACTGGCAGTGTGTACAGTCTCCGGAGATGTGGGTGCGGGGCTGGCAGCAGTGCCACGTGTGTGAGGGTGAATTGAAGCTAATAATGTTCGATATAATCCTAACAAATAATGATTATTGGTAAGTAAGTAATGGAGGTGAATAGAGCAGTGCGAGGCTAGTGGAGCAGTTGGAAGGATACATCATTTGGAGGTGCATTCACTGAGCTTAATCAACTGTGTGAGGTCATTGGATTTCCTGAAGAACTGTATCCAAGTCTTTGGAGCTAGACTGGAGGTACTGACCTCTGAGGCCATCTGCTCTCACTTTATTCTCACCGCGTATTTGGACGACCATCTCTTGCCCCAGAGGAGACAGGACATTTCTCCTTTTTCCACTTCACCTCCTTGCAGGGTGACTAATATCTCCCAAGTAGCCATTCTTCCATCTTTTCTAGGTCAGATTCAACTCACAAAGGACTTCCAGTACGCCAGCCACAATGTACCCTGGGTGCGATTCAGCGGACTCAAGTTAAAGTCCATTGATCGGTGTGTTTGGTGTGGTGCTTCTCAGTGGCTGCAGTGCCGAGAAACACCCAGCTTTCCAATGGCAGCTTGCCAGTTTTTGTGGCCTCGGAGAGTTTCTCCCTGCCGAGGCTGCACTTAGCGGGATATCTTGCTGGCGAGCACTGAAGCTCGGGGTGCTATTTTGTCCGGCAGTCCCGATCTTCCCCATCCCCGCTTTTCTGACCCCACATCACAGCTCCCCCCCACACCCCCACTGTTGGAGAGGCCCAGGGGACCTCCACTTAACCCCCTCTACCAGGCAAGGTACCTCCGAACCTGACTCCTGGCAGTGCTAACCTGGCAACTGGTCACCCTGGCCACTGCCAGACTGGCACCCTGGAAGTGCCATCCTGGCACTGTCAGGAAGCCAGTCAAGCAGTGCCCAACAGTGTTAAGATGTGCGGGTTAGGTGGATTAGCCATGCTAAATTGCCCTTAGTGTCCAAACAAAAAAGGTTAGGTGAGGATACTGAGTTACGGGGATAGGGTGGAGGCATGGGCTTGACTAGGGTGCTCTTTCCAAGGGTCGGTGCAGACTCGATGGGCCGAATGGCCTCCTTCTGCACTGTAAATTCTATCAATTTATGCCCAGACGCTAAAGGACATGCCAGGATGCCACTCTGCCCTGTCCCCAACTACCTGGGGTCTCCCATGACTTGGGAGAACCCCCCCCCCCCCCCGTCCCCCGTCCCCCCCCCGTCCCGGTGGCATTGCGACTACTCCACATTTCTGTGGGCCAGTACTAAGTGGCACCTTGGCGAGGTCTCCCAGGTACTGCCAGTGAGTCCCGGGCTCCTGGATTAATCTGATGTCCGGGTACTTCAATGTGACCAGCGAGGGCGAGATCCAGATCACACCGGGCGGAGCGAGTCGGATGATTCACGATCGGCCCGGCGCAGAGCCCGATTTGGCAGTTTGCCATAGGATTTTAGTCTGACTAGACAGATGGAAATTCAGGTTGGTCTCTCTGCAGAGGTCTGCACAGGGTTACAGCAAGTAACCTTGATTGTTAACTTTATTTATGAGGGATTTTGAACTGTAATGGGTTGCTCAGCTGGAAAATATATAGTGGCAGGTGTAGATATTGAATTACAGTTTTTGCCTTTTATTGAAGAACTGTTTAACTGTTAATTGTAAAGTTATTTCTTTGATGTTAATGTGGTTAATTGTGTTTAAATTTAAAATTGTTTTAACATAAAAGATACCAATTGGTCAGTGACATCACTCTGCGGTGAAGTATCCTTTCCTCACAGTTTTACAAGTTGTTTGGGGTTTCTTTTCGGTACCCTAACAAACACTGAGGTCTGGTCCAGTCTCCGAACACTGCTAATTTGTGGTATTGGGCACCCTGCTGATTTGTGTATCGAATCACTAGCACAATTAGATATAAAAGCAGATACTGTGAGAAATGTTCAGTAGATCAGGAAGTATTAGTGAAGAGATAAACAGAAATACATGTCAGCAGGTCTCTGACCTATCACCAGGACTGGGAAAACTAATAAACGTCATAAATTTTAAAGGAGTTAATGGGCAGAGAGTGAAAAAGAAAAAACGAAAGGTAATTCCCGCGACAGTGTGGAAAACAGGAGAGATTAAATGTCACAAGTGTTGATGTGCAACACCAAAGGATTGGGACAAGAAAATAAACAAAATATATAGCCGGTAGGTGTGAATGGCACAATTATGAACAGCTGACATCCACAAACAGGACTAAGTAAAAAACAAGTTCAGACCAAAACTTGCCAACAAAAAGGGAAACAAAATGGAGGCAGAGATTACGATCTGAAATTGTTGATCTCAAGATAAAGTCCAGAAGGCTGCAAAGTACCTAATCGAAAGGTGGGCTTCATCGGAACACTGCAGGAGGTCAAATACCGGAAGGCTAGTGCGAGAGCAAAGTGAAAAATTAAAACAACAGTTATCAAGAAGCTCTGGTTTCTGCTTGCGGACTGAAGAGAGGTGTTCTGCATGCAACCATCCGCGTTTTCTTCCCAGGCTGCCTTGTGAGCCGTGAATGTAGCCTGCTGCACTGTTCAATACGAACATGGCTGATCTAATCTCGGCCTCACCTCTACCATCCTTCCCATTTCTTATAACCCTTCATCCCATAACTAATTAAAAACCTATCTATCTCTTCCTTAAGTTTGTTTAGTGTTCCGGCATCAACAGATTCACGATCTTTTGAGTGAAGTAATGCCTCCTCATTTCTTTTTTAAATCTGCCGCCCTTAACCTGAAACTATGGCCTATCGTTCTAGAATACCCAACAAGGGGAAACATCCACTCTACTTCGAACCTGTCATTCCCCTTTAGCATCTTATATATGTCAATTATTTCTCATCTCATTCTTTTAAACTCCAGCGAGTATAGGTCTAAACTATTCAATGTCTCTGCACAAGACAAATTCTTCCTCCATGGAATCTGTAAATTTGTAAATTGCTGTTTCACACAACAAAGACTTGGGCACTCAGCGATATCTTTGACTTTCACCAAATCAAGGATTTTGTTTCAATTTTCACCTTTCCAGGAGTAAGGGGCTGGATTCTCAGCAGCCCCGCTCTGAAATTGCATTTGGTGCAGGGGCGGAAATTCCCATTTCATGCCGAAACCAGGCCCGGCGCCGGTCCGCCGATCCTACGCTCCTGACTGGCCAATCTCCCGATGGCATGGTTCTAACCACTTATCGCCGTTCGGGAAGCTTGTGTGGCGGGGGGGGGGCGGGCGGAGGAATCGGACACCGGGGGGGCCTTATAGGCACCGGGGACAGATCAGGGCGGTCGGATCTTCGGGCACGTGGCCGAGGGGAGGGCCTACATTTTCCAGCTGCCTCCGCGGTCCAAGTCCGCCAAGGCGCTCGACCCGGTCGCTGGAAGCCTCCGCCGTGCGCATGCACGTACTCAAAACCGAAGTGTGGGGGCCCTTGTCCGCAGCTAAAGCTGCAAGGATCACTCTGGGTCCCTGCTAGCCCCCTGCAGGTGAGTGAATTGGCTTATCATTTTTATAGGAAACTCCGAAGTGAAACGCCAGCGCTTTTACGCCGCCGTGGGGACATAATCCCATTTTGGGAGAATCCAGCCAAGGTTCTTGTATTGAAGTTGCATTCTGGAATAGAATAATGCGCAGGATTTTCTTTCCCCCGGCCAATGGGCTTGAAGAAAATGTTGTGGGGGTTTATGTAAAATCCAGTCTAATGAGTGGTCTCCATCAGAATGGTAAACCTAGTCAAAATAAAGCTTCAGGACACGTTAGGTGCTTTTAAGGACCTGGTCTGGCTTAAATGGGAGGTGGTGGCCTAAAAGTAGCATTGGGTCACAGCCTTATTTACTCTGGTACTCTAACCATCACCATCTTGTGTTGTTTCCTGATCAGGGCAGTTGGAGTAAATTCCCCAATCGGGGTCAAGGATCACTTGTAATGTGCAAATCAGAGCCAGTGTCACTTTTGTGGACAAATTAGCAGGTCATGCACCATTGCCTCTCCTTCCTATTTGCATACCAAGGCATCTATCTAATCAGTGCCTGACCAGACCACTCTGGAGGCCACTCAATGAAAGGACCACATGGATAGGATGGGTATAGAGGGATACGGCACAAGGAAGTGCTGAGGGTTTTGGCAAAGATTAGCATTGTCACCGGTACAGGCTTGGAGGGCGGAAGGGCCTGTTCCTGGGCTGTGTTGTTCTTTGTTCTTTAATTTAAGTTTTATTGGGACCGGAAAGAGCAACAGAGCGCCACCTGACACAACAGAAAACTTCTGTCCTTCTCCTGCCCAGGCGACTAACATTCCACCCTGTCCATGTCAAGTTAACTGCCTTTCCCTTCCCAGGCTCCTGTCAACCAATTCAACATGAAGCCAGCTAATTTCCCATCATCCTCATGCCTGTTTGGTGTTAGCAGTTGATGTTATCATGTAGATAGGACTGAGGCACTGAGGCCGCAACATAAGTTACACCTTGTGGCACTTAGAACTTGGAGATGATTTAAATTTTGTGTGATTGGCCTGGCTGTGGTCATTATGACCAGCTGACCAGCACTTGCAAGTTAATATTAAACAGTTAAAATGCCACAATCTACTTTCATTTTTAGATGTCTACTTATTCCCAGGGTGAGACATCGAATAGAATAATCAAAAAGTCAGCATTTGATCTTTTTTTAATGATGATTAGTGGCCCCTTGTAAACATGTACATAGAAATTGATAACAATTATAATATAGAAATCTCAATATTTCACTGTCACACAAACAAATAACTCCAATCAAATTTAACCCCTTGTGCCAATATCCTTTTAGCCTACATTTCTTCACCCACATATCTGATCTTCAGTGGTAACTTGGGCCCTGGCATTTACAGGGACACGACGCAGGTACATATTTGTAGCTCCAGTTTTTAGAAACGGACAGCCTGGCTGGGAGAAGGAACACCCAGTTACAGGAGATTACAGCTGAGGACCCTTGTGGATTTGGAAATGGGGGAGAATCCGTGATTGGGAGGACTTGCGGGAGTGGTCAACAATTGGTGTTTGGGAGGAAATTGAGAACCAGGCAAGAGGGAAGTCAGCAATTGGGGTTTGAAGAGCTTGAATGCTTCCTTGAGGGCATGAGGAAGCACTGCGGCCCTTATTTTTCCGTTATTCTTTCATGGGCTGTGGATTTTGCTGGCAAGGGCAGCATTTGTTACCAATCACTAATTGCCCAGCTTGCTATGCCTTTTGAGAGGACAGTTAAGAGTCAATCATATTGCTGTGGATCTGGAGACCTAACCCACGTGTAGGTTTCTTCTGCTTTTGGCAATTGATTGTACAAGCGATGCAGCTCAAAATCATATCCTCTCGTGAGGTCATCAAACTGAATTTTGTGCCCCAGAACAGCACTTTGTAATGCTTTGGTGTCTCTGGTATAGAATATAGAACATAGAACATAGAACATTGCAGCGCAGTACAGGACCTTCGGCCCTCGATGTTGTGCCAAACTGTGAAACCACTCTAAAGCCCATTTACACTATTCCCTTATCATCCATATGTCTATCCAATGACCATTTGAATGCCCTTAGTGTTGGCGTGTCCACTACTGTTGCAGGCAGGGCATTCCACACCCTTACTACTCTCTGAGTAAAGAACCTACCTCTGACGTCTGTCTTATATCTATCTCCCCTCAATTTAAAGCTATGTCCCCTCGTGCTAGACATCACCATCCGAGGAAAAAGGCTGTCACTGTCCTCCCTATCCAATCCTCTGATCATCTTGTATGCCTCAATTAAGTCACCTCTTAACCTTCTTCTCTCTAATGAAAACAGCCTCAAGTCCCTCAGCCTTTCCTCATAAGATCTTCCCTCCATACCAGGCAACATTCTGGTAAATCCCCTCTGCACCCTTTCCAATGCTTCCACATCCTTCCGATAATGCGGTGACCAGAATTGCACGCAATACTCCAAATGCGGCCGCACCAGAGTTTTGTACAGCTGCAACATGACCTCATGGCTCCGAAACTCAATCCCTCTACCAATAAAAGCTAACACACCGTACGCCTTCTTAACAACCCTCTCAACCTGAGTGGCAACTTTCAGGGATTTATGTACATGGACACCGAGATCTCTCTGCTCACCCACACTGCCAAGAATCTTACCATCAGCCCAGTATTCTGTCTTCCTGTTATTCCTTCCAAAATGAATCACCTCACACTTTTCTGCATTAAACTCCATTTGCCACCTCTCAGCCCAGCGCTGCAGCTTATCCATGTCCCTCTGTAACTTGTAACATCCTTCCGGACTGTCCACAACTCCACCGACTTTAGTGTCATCTGCAAATTTACTCACCCATCCTTCTATGCCCTCCTCCAGGTCATTTATAAAAATGACAAACAGCAGTGGCCCCAAAACAGATCCTTGTGGTACACCACTAGTAACTGTACTCCAGTCTGAACACTTCCCATCAACCATCACCCTTTGTCTTCTTCCAGCTCGCCAATTTCTGATCCAAACTGCTAAATCTCCCTGAATCCCATGCTTCCGTATTTACTGCAGTAGCCTACCGTGGGGAACCCTATCAAAAGCTTTACTGAAATCCATATACACCACATCAACTGCTTTACCCTCATCCACCTGTTTGGTCACCTTCTCAAAGAACTCAATAAGGTTTGTGAGGCACGACCTTCCCTTCACGAAACCGTGTTGACTATCTCTAATCAAATTATTCCTTTCCAGATGATTATACACCCTATCTCTTTTAAACCTTTCCAAGATTTTGCCGACAACAGAAGTAAGGCTCACTGGTCTATAGTTACCGGGGTTGTCTCTACTCCCCTTCTTGAACAAGAGGACAACATTTGCTATCCTCCAGTCTTCTGGCATTATTCCTGTTGACAAAGATGACTTAAAGATCAAAGCCAAAGGCTCAGCAATCTCCTCCCCAGCTTCCCAAAGAATCCTAGGATAAATCCCATCCGGCCCAGGGGACTTATCTATTTTCACACTTTCCAGAATTGCTAACACCTCCTCCTTATGAACCTCAAGCCCTTCTAGTCTAGTAGCCTGAATCTCAGTATTCTCCTCGACAACATTGTCTTTTTCCTGTGTGAACACTGACGAAAAATATTCATTTAGCACCTCTCCTATCTCCTCGGACTCCAAGCACAACTTCCCACTACTGTCCTTGACTGGCCCTACTCTTACCCTAGTCATTCTTTTATTCCTGACATATCTATAGGAAGCTTTAGGGTTATCCTTGATCCTACCTGCCAAAGACTTCTCATGCCCCTCCTGGCTCTTTTTAGCTCTCTCTTTAGGTCCTTCCTAGCTAACTTGTAACTCTTGAGCGCCCTTACTGAACCTTCATGTCTCATGTTTACATAAGCCTCCTCCTTCCTCTTGACAAGTGTTTCGACTGCCTTAGTAAACCACAGTTCCCTTGCTCGACCACTTCCTCCCTCCCTGACAGGCACATACTTATCAAGGACACGCAGTAGCTTTTCCTTGAACAAGCTCCACATTTCCATTGTGCCCATCCCCTGCAGTTTTCCTCTCCATCCAATGCATCCTAAGTCTTGCCTTATCGCATCATAATTGCCTTTCCCCCAGATATAACTCTTTCCCTGCGGTATATACCTATCCCTTTCCATCACTAAAGTAAACGTAATGGAATTGTGGTCACTATCACCAAAGTGCTCACTTACCTCCAAATCTAACACCTGTCCTGGTTCATTACCCAGTACCAAATCCAATACGGCCTCGCCTCTCGTTGGCCTATCGACATACTGTGTCAGGAAACCCTCCTGCACACATTGGACAAAAACGGACCCATCGAAAGTACTCGAACTATAGCGTTTCCAGTCACTATTTGGAAAGTTAAAGTCCCCCATAACAACTACCCTGTTGCTTTCGCTCCTATCCAGAATCACCTTTGCAATCCTTTCCTCTACATCTCTGGAACTTTTCGGAGGCCTATAGAAAACCCCTAACAGGGTGACCTCTCCTTTCCTGTTTCTAACCTCAGCCCATACTACCTCAATTGACAACTCCTCATCAAACGTCCTTTCTGCCACGGTAATACTGTCCTTGACTAACAATGCAACCCCTCCCCCTCTTTTACCACCTTCCCTGAGCTTACTGAAATATCTAAACCCCGGCACCTGCAACAACCATTCCTGTCCCTGCTCCATCCATGTCTCCGAAATGGCCACAACATCGAAGTCCCAGGTACCAACCCATGCCACAAGTTCACCCACCTTATTCCGGATGCTCCTGGCATTGAAGAAGACACACTTTAAACCACCTTGCTGCCTGCCGGTACACTTCTGCAACTTTAAAACCTTACTCATGACCTCACTACTCTCAACCTCCTGTATACTGGAGCTATAATTCAGTTTCCCAAGCCCTAGCTGAACTAGTTTAAACCCTCCAGAAGAGCATTAGAAAATTCCCCCCCCCCCCCAGGATATTGGTACCCCTCTGGTCCAGGTGTAGACCATCCCGTTTGTAGAGGTCCCACCGACCCCAGAATGAGCCCCAGTTATCCAGAAATCTGAAACCCTCCCTCCTGCACCAACCCTGTAGCCATGCGTTCAACTCCTCTCTTTCCCTATTCCTCATCTCGCTATCACGTGGCACGGGTAACAACCCAGAGATAATAACTCTGTTTGTCCTAGATCTAAGTTTCCACCCTAGCTCCCTGAATTCCTGCCTGACATCCCTATCCCTTTTCCTACCTATGCCGTTGGTGCCTATGTGGACCATGACTTGGGGCTGCTCCCCTCCCCCTTAAGGATCCCGAAAACACGATCCAAGACATCACGCACCCTGGCACCTGGGAGGCAACACACCAACCGCGTGTCTCTCTCGTTCCCACAGAATCTCCTATCTATCCCCCTAACTATGGAGTCTCCAATGACTAATGCTCTACTCCTCTCTCCCCTTCCCTTCTGAGCAACAGGGACAGACTCTGTTGCAGAGACCTGTACCCCATGGCTTACCCCTGGTAAGGCCCCCCCCCCAACAGTGTCCAAAGCGGTATACTTGTTAGTAAGGGGAACGACCACAGGGAATCCCTGTACTGACTGCTTCCTCCCAGCCCCTCTCACCGTCACCATCTATCTTTATTCTTCGGAATAACTACATCCCTGAAGCTTCTATCTATGACCACCTCTGCCTCCTGAATGATCCGAACTTCATCCAGCTCCAGCTCCAGTTCCCTAACGAGGTTTCTGAGGAGCTGGAGATGGGTGCACGTCCCACAGATGAAATCAGCAGGGACACTGTCGGCGTCCCTCACCTCAAACATTCTGCAGGAGGAACATTGCACTACCTTCCCTGCCATCCCTCTAGATAAAAAAACGAAAAAGAAATAGCTTACCTGTTATTCACTCCCCTTCTCAGCAAGCATTCACTCAGCAACCTCTGCGCCCTGCACGATAACACCTGAGGGAAAATAAAATAAAAACTACTTACCAGTCACCAGCCAATCCCTTGCTGCAGGCTGTGGCGTCACGGTTCAAATTCTTTCTACTTCTACCTGACCTCGAGCCTTCCTCTTGATCTTTACAGTGGTTGTTTTTTTTGGTTAGAGGAGGGAGTAGGGAGGGAAACACTGAAGAAGTGTTTCGGGTTTCAATGTCACTTGACAACAGCTCCTCCACAAACTACCTTCAAGTTAGGGTGACCACGACGGAGGTATGCAAATTTCACTTGCAACACCAATCAGCAGCTCCGCTCTACTGCCCTCTGCTGGATGCTTGTCTTCACTCGAACAGCGAAGGTCTCTAGCTTAGGTACACCTTCAAGTTAGGATGACCACGGTCTTTGAAGAATTGAAAGTCTGAGGACTGTTGGTATGACCAGCCTCTCAGCATAGATTAATGAAATGTCCACAATTCTGAGATGTATATGTTGCTTTAAATACTGGTTTAAAATTATATTGTTTGGAAAATGTTCTAGTCATCCATTTCACAGCCTTCTCTGATTTTAATGCATTTTTCTTCAGGTTTTCCGTGTTTGGCATATTTTATTCAGCTTCTGTGTGGTTGTTGGTAAACATTTCATTATGAGTGAGCTATATAACTCTGTTTCTTCAACAAAATTTATGCCCTCCTGTTCAGGCCTCTCAACTGGAATGTGTGACAATGCATCTGCTGTTATTTTGCTGCTTGCCTTGTACATATTCGTCTTGTTCCTTCACCTGTTGTTCCAAGAGCGTCTTCTGTCCGATTCCCTCTAGGTTTTCCCATTCATCTCCTTTGAAACGAAGTTGTAAATCTTTATTATCCGATTCATCTCCTTTAAAGAGAGGTTGTAAATCTGCGCAAGCGAGGGCAGCACGGTGGTGCAGTGGATAGTACTGCTGCCTCACGCACCGAGGTCCCAGGTTCGATCCCGGCTCTGGGTCACTGTCCGTGTGGAGTTTGCACATTCTCCCCGTGTTTGCGTGGGTTTTGCCCCCACAACTTAAAAAAGATGCGCAGGGTAGGTGGATTGGCCACGCTAAATTACCCCTTAATTGGAAAACTTAATTGGACATTCTAAATTTATTTAAAAAAAAAAAAAAAATCTGCACAAGCTTTCCGGCTTAACATTGAGCATTCTTGATTGCGAATCACGTACAATGGGTGGGATTCTCCAACCCCACACCGGGCCGGAGTATCGGCGGGGGGGCGGCATGAATCCCGCCAGCTGCCGAATTCTCCGGCGCTGGGGTTTTGGCGGGGGCGGGAATGGTCGGCGGCCGCTGGCAGCGGGCCCCCCGGCGATTCACTGGCCCACGATGAGCCGTGTGGCCGCCAGTTTTAGGCTGGTCCCGCCGACGTAAATTAGACCTGGTACTTACCAGCGGGACCTGGCTCTGCTGGCGGCCTCCGGGGGCCTCGGGGGGAGGGGGGGTGCTGGGGGATCTGGCCCCGGGGGTGCCCACCGATCCGCGGTCGGGCCTGGGCCATGGGGGCACTCTTTCCCTCCGAACTGGCTGCTGTGGACCTCCGCCATGGCCGGTGCGGAGGTGAACCCCCTCTGCGCATGCGTTGGGATGATGCCAGCACACACTGGCGCTCCCACGCATGCGCCAACTCGCGCCGGCCGGCGGAGGCCCTTGGGCACCGGTTGGTGCGGCGCCAAGCCCCTTCCGTGCCAGTTGGCACGGCGCCAACCCCGCCGGCCTAGCCCCTGAAGGTGCTGAGGACTCCGCACCTTCTGGGCGGCCCGACATTGGAGTGGTTCACGCTCACCCCACCGGGTTGGGGAGAATCCCGCAATGTTTCTGTGATTCCTTTTCCATTATACTGGAGTTGCGCAGTCAACTGTCCCTTGTCATGTCTGCATCAACGGGGCCGAGCTGGAGATGGCTGACAGCTTCAAATTCCTAGGTGTGCTCATCAGCAAAAATCTGTCCTGGTCCACCTACATCGTCGCTACCACCAAGAAAACACAACAGCGCCTATACATCCTCAGAAAACTCAGGAAATTTGGCATGGAGACACTGACTCTTACCAACTTTTACAGGTGCACCATAGAAAGCATCCTATCTGGCTGCATCACAGCCTGGTATGGCAACTGCTCTGCCCAAGACCGCAAGAAACCTCAGAGAGTTGTGAACACAGCCCAGTCCATCACACGAACCTGCCTCCCATCCATTGACTCCATCTACACCTCCCGCTGCCGGGGGAAAGTGGGGAGCATAATCAAAGATCCCTCCCACCTGGCTTACTCACTCTTCCAACTTCTTCCATCGGGCAGGAGATACAAAAGTCTAAGAACACGCGCTAACAGATTCAAAAACAGCTTCTTCCCGCTGTTACCAGACTCCTAAATGACCCTCTTATGGACTGATGTGATTAATACTACACTCCTGTCTGCTTCCCCTGATGCTGGTGTCTATGTATTTACACTGTACCGTGTATTGCCCTATTATGTATTTTCTTTTCTTTTCATGTACTAAATGATCTGTTTGAGCTGCATGCAGAAAAATACTTTTCACTTTATCTCGGTACACGTGACAATAAACAAATCCAATCCAATCCAATCCAATCTTTCCACCTAATGTCTCCTGAACCGTGGGGTCTTATGATCAATGCTGGAGTAGCTCTTCTTCTAACCACCTTTCTCCATTTGAATTGAAACTCCTACACCAATATCTAACTTGAA
Organism: Scyliorhinus torazame; assembly: GCF_047496885.1. Classification (NCBI taxonomy): domain Eukaryota; kingdom Metazoa; phylum Chordata; class Chondrichthyes; order Carcharhiniformes; family Scyliorhinidae; genus Scyliorhinus; species Scyliorhinus torazame. The sequence goes on along the minus strand of NC_092709.1, from coordinate 219,990,595 downwards.
GTCGCTTTTACGTCCATTGTCCATAATATCTGCTGTCAAATAGTTTTCATTTGGTCTAATATCATTTCCAACGAATAGTACTTCTGGCTCTTTCTCTTCTTCAATTAATAGAATATCTTCAATTTCCTGGATGGTAACTGATTTTGGTCATTTTTCCTTCAATTATTCGGTAAAAAGCCGTTTGCTGCGGCAAACTGATTTAAAATGGCCTCTCCTCTTGCATGAATGGCATTGTGTATTTTTATGCTCTTTCCATGCCTTTGGATGCACCTATTAAATTTTACTTGCTCTATGATGGTATTTTTCTGAAGATTAAAATAAGCATCAAAAGCTTTAATAACATCTTCAGTTGATGGAGCATCTTTGTTTAGTCCTGTCAGACTATTACATCATCTGCACTCTGCCTATAGTGTATAGTAAGGTACTGACCTTCCCCTTGCTATTCTTTTCTGCTGGTCTGTTGCGGTTCAGTATCTCGTGAATCTGTGACAAATGTACTGCCATTTCCGGGCTTGATTCACATGGTCGAAGCCCTCTGGTACAGGTCGGTCGTTTTCCATCTTTTACTTTCACTGTTGCTTCTTTTGGAGTATGATTGAAGATTTTCCAGTCCTGTCCTTCTATTGAAATTGGTTCCCTTGCTGCTCCTGTTCATTGCTGGGCTCTTCACTGGTTGCTACTTTCATCATTTTAAATCGCTGCCAACACATGTTACTGTTGGTTTTGATCTCGTATTTGGTAGTCATGGTCCTGGGCTTACTAATAAGGCTGGAAGCGACATTGCCAGCAAACTCGATCTTTTATGGAAGAAATTGCTAACTATTTACAAGGTAGTCACTCCACGATGTTCTACATAGAACTATCTCTCTCCATGCTCTGTTATCATGATTATTGTTCTACCCCGCACAAGACCTAAGGGATTGAAGCAATTAGTCTCCCCATGAGCCTTGTTGAGTATGAGCACCCCCACTGAGGGGCGGGGAGCCCTTGGACAGGGTAATAGACATTAATATAAAGCTAGCCTGACTTGGAACTGACACCTCAGACCCGTCTGGGATCTGAAGATTATTGTACATATTATAATAATAATCTTTATTAGTGTCACAAGTAGGCTTACATTAACACTGCAATGAAGTTACTGTGGACTATTACTTTGCAATAAAATTAGTTTCTCTTTATCCACTAACCTCGGATTTGTCTCTGTTTACTGAAGTTCTCATGCGATTTTACATCATTGATGATGTAGACTATGGGCGCGAATTAAAGAAAAATTTTCAAAGTCTAGTTTTGGGTACGTTTGGTGAGGTGTTTCATGACGGCAGCATATGCAACATTGTGGCACATAGTCAGTGGCACTTGGTGCCCCCCAATTTGCCCCCACAAGATTCTCGTCAATTGGAGGAGTCCCAAAGATTGTGTCAACAATGCGTGGCACTGAGACTACCACTGCTAGGGTGGCAACCGCAGTGGAGCACAACGGTGTCCCAGATGTAGGTAGACATTGCTGAGGCACTCTAGAGCATGGTCCAGTCACTGAGCAGCATTGTTGAGGGTGTTGACACCAGGACTGGCAGCACCAGATGTTTCAAAGGCTTCTGGAGATCATTCCATCTGCCCCTCCATCCCATGGAGCCCCCAGAGCCCTACAGGCACCTTCAAGGAGGAGGAAGCGCTGGAGGCCAAACTGGGGCCTGCCACCAAGGAGACTACGGTGGCCTTCAGTTCTTCCAAATCCCCCCATCCTGACACCAGTGCATCTCAAGGGCAGTGGGCAGAACTAGGTGGCATGGCAATGCCAGTGACACCGGTAAGTCACCTGGGGCCACATGCCTCAAGGGCCTCCAGAGAACGTCCACCAAGGGCATTAAATGAGCGGAAGGCAGCAGGCTGCCTCCACCTCTGATGTGCATCCTGGGGACACAGCTAAACATAGCACTAGACCACGAAAGATCAACAAGATATGGAGCACTGATTGGGCACTGGTAAGGTCACTATCTGTAACTAGGGAAAATGGAAATTTGTCACTGTAAAATGTGAAGCGTATGTCACGTTAATCTTCATAGCGGGCTTGCTCGCACTCTCACCTTGTGTTGCCCTCCGCTCCCCCACCCCTCACCCCCAGGAACAGTAGTCCAAGATCAAAAGCCCCCGATGTAACCCCGTTCAGAGGGTGAGAGCTTTCCTCACAGCGAGTTATCATCACTATCCTGCCTTGTATGGTGACCCGCAGACAGTGTTAACACAGGCCCATCACCTGTAATGATGTAACATCGACACTTGGAGGAGGAACAGGGTACTCGGGGAAGTGACAGTGTGATGGAGGAGGTGAGAAATGGGGGGGAAAGGGTGGATTGGAGGGGAATAAGGGGAGGGAGGAAAAGGGGTAGGGTGAAAGGATGGGGAGGGGAATGGGAGAGAGTGTGGGGAATGGGGGAAGGGAGAGAAATGGGAGGGATGGTTGAGATGACGGACACAACCTCACTCTAGGAGAATCTGGAGATGATGAGGGCCTCCCTGGTTCCTTGCCATGTCAGACCCCTGCTACAACCTGTCCTCCATTCTCCGGATCCTCCTTGGGCTCCTCATCCAGCACCTCTTGGACCGCCTCATCTTCCTCTTCAGACAAGGTAGTATGTCCCTCTGCATCTCCCTCTCCTGCTCCTCCTCCTCCAGCATGTCGCCTTGCTGCTGTGCCAGATTGTGGAGGGCACAGCAAACCACCACAAAGCGGAAGACCCTCTGGGGGGTGTATTGTAGGTCACCAGCAGAGTGATCAAAGCATCAGAACTGCATTTTTAGCAGTCCAGTGCAGCACTAAGTAAATAAATAAATAATCATTATTGTCACAAGTAGGCTTACATTAACACTGCAATGAAGTTAGGGTGAAAAGCCACATTCCGACGCCTGTTCAGGTACACAGAGGGAAAATTCAGAATTCTCAGCTGGTACGGGAATTGATCCCACGCTGCTGGCCTTGTTCTGCATCACAAACCAGCTGTCTAGCCAACTAAGCTAAACCAATGACAGCATAATTGGCAGCTTGGGCATCATTATAACGGGTCTCCTCCTTCGCACCAACTTCATCAGCCATGAGCGCAGCAGGTATCCCTTGCCCCCATAACCTAACCCGCCATCCTGGGATGGTTCTCGAAGACACCAGGGATCTCCATGGCACAAGTGCCGCACTGACTCCCTGCTGAGACGCAGTCTTCTGCGACACATGGTGTCCATCGGCTCATTGAATGACGAATGACGCCTGTACATCATGAGCCGTCGCTGCCTCCTTTTTTGGGTCCCTCCTCAGCCTGATAGGCAGCTGGGTCTTCAGGGTGTGCAGCAGCCACCCCAGAAAGGGGCTTCCAGCCTGCATTGTCGCTGCTGCCTTCTGCAACATTTGCCCACCTTGGCTGCCACAAGCAACGGGAGGGCAGCCTCCACAGAATCATCTCCAACAAACATAGTTTGATCTGGATCGAATGGGATAAGGCAAAAGACCAACAATCAATTAGGGCTTCCATCCCGGGACCCGCAGATCCCCCAAACCGATCCCACCCTTACCTGTTCTGCCTTCTCTCAGACTGTCACCTAGCGAATCAGTTGTGCTGGCAAACCTTGCTCTGCACACTCATCACCAGCCACATCAGGAGCTCCTAGACCCCAGACCTCTGCCGGGAACATTAGGGAGGCTGTGCTCAGCTGGCCTCTGCTCATCCACACAGTTACCCTTTCACCACAAGAAGATCCACAGTGGTAAAGCCCCGTTCCTTAGTGTTTGACTGTTGACTATGGTGCTGATGCTCTTAGAGTTCAGGCACACTGTTCAGACATCAATATTTGCTGGACATGCAATGCATTAATCATTGTCTGAGGCATGACACATATGCCCTCGAGGAGGCACTTGAGCATGAATCATAGAATTTACAGTACAGAAGGAGGCCATTTGGCCTATCATAGAATAGAATCATAGAATCATATAATTTACAGTGCAGAAGGAGTCCCATCAAATCTGCACCGGCTCTTGGAAAGAGCTGCCTCTTTAAGCCACGTCTCCACCCTACCCCAGTAACTCAGTAACCTATCCGCTTTGGACATTATTGGACAATTTAGCGTGGCCAATCCACCTAGCCTGCACATCTTTGGGCTGTGGGAGGAAACCGGAGAACCCGGAGGAAACCCACGCACACACGGGGAGAACGTGCAGTCAGCCCGAGGCTGGATTTGAACCCAGGACCATGGAGCTGTGAGGAAATAGTGCTAACCACTGTGCCACCAGGCCGCCGTGAAGTATTATGACAACTAATAAGGCTAATTCCTCATTTGAAATAGCCTTCAGCTGTGAAGCTGGAGGCTGCTTACAGTCAAAGGGGGTGAAATTGACTTTCAGGATAGAAGCCACATCAGGACTCTGTCCTGGGAGAGTTTGGTAGGACAGACAGGCTGCATCTGGGGTTGCCCCTGTTATGGGTCTCCACAATATTCAAAAATGACTCAAAGGCCTCAAAGATGTATATCCCCTCAAGACCCCCAACGTCCCCCCAACCAGGCCCAGGGGCAACAGTTGATCTGGAACACTTCAGCCCCCTGACCAAACCCAACCCCAAACCCCTCCCCGAGAGGTCCCGCACCCCTCCGAGCACTTGGGAAGCAGATCTTGTGCCCTTTAACAGGAAAATGGAAATGGCTACTCACCCCCTCACTTCCCCTCAGTAGCCATAGCCTTGGCACCAGTTTCCCGTTTATGAAAAGGAGTAGGAAACGATGCCCATGTGACTTCCCGCTGGGGAGTTGGGTAATTCCCAGCAGGTCACTGCATTCGACTTGAATCTCGTTAATGGGATTGAAATGAATGCAAATGAGGGTTAATGATATTATCACCATTTTTGGGCGAGATCCGGAACTCAACATTGGGGGCGGGACCGCTGAATCGCAAAATGGTTCATACCCGGCGTGAATTTCAATTTTTTCCCTCTCCTGCTATTCACCCAACCTGCCCCACTCCATGCCAGGCACAACGCAGTCGGTGAATCGTGCCCTTTCTATTTGCATATTCAACTTTAAGCCTTAGCTAATATATTTATGTAGTGTAAAGTGCCTTGCCTCTTCACAATGTGAGATTTGAACACTGATACCCATCACCATAAGAAAGGCAGCAGGCATGTGCTTGGCATATTGGAGTTGGTTGCTTCTGTTTCACTTGTTAAATTACCCGTACCATCTTGGGGGATTAACAGCAAGGCCTTTATTTCTGCATCAGTCCTGGAACCAGAATGGGCACCTTTTGATCAAAGAGCTAGTCCTATTTATTGCACTCAAAAAATCAACAACATCTGACATTGTCCATTTTACTGAATGGGCTAACAGCCAACTGAAAAACAAAAGAAATTCCTAAACGATACCTGAACATTGAACATAATCAGTACAAATGAGGAAGTTGATTTGTCCCATTTTAAATTATGCATCCAGAAAAATCTTTACTTCCTTCATTATTGTCTCTGAAATTACTCTAAGCCTTTTGTTCTTCATGATTACACCCGATTTAAAGAATTGACCTGCGTTCCAGCAAAGGATGCCTTAGATAATAAGCCCCTTTGTCTTCTGGTAAATTATAGTTTTGCTGAAACCTAGGATTAAACCGAAATCCTTCGGTCTTGCCCACGACATTTCACAACAGGAAACGATTAAGCAAACTTGCAGAAAGCTTCCTCCTTGCTCCATTCCCCAAATTCTCTGCGAAATGAACATTTCTTATGTTTTCCTCAGTATTTCAGTACTCTGCTCCTTTAAGAGTGCAACTGACCAAAGGGCAAAAGGCAAAAGCTGCTAAGCCTCTTTCCATTGGGTTCTGTGCCATCTATTCGTCCTCATATTAGCATACTGAACAAGAGGAGACAATTTCCATCCTATCAGTACGTCTAAAACTTGAATCGCATAAATTTGACACTTTGATTTTGGGTTTCAATATTCTCTGAATTGATTCGCATCTTGTTCCTGCAGAACATGCTGGTAGTTCTTTGATTGTTATATTGTAGGGCATTAACCTTCAGAGATCTTGTAACAGTTTATATTAGTCCAGAAATAAACGCCTTCAGGAACTATGCACTCTTATTTGTATGCAACATGTCTGTGTGGCCCAGGGAGAATTCTTCTTCAGTATTGTCATGGTTTCTGTTAACTTATGAACATTTACTGGCATTATAAGAGCATTGAAAGCAGAAAGGAAATGCAGACATTCAAATTAAATTGTGTTCATAAATAACTTAGTCCTTTTGCATGAAAAATGTGCTCTTGCTCACAACATTTCATGACACCAGCGCAAAGCAAGGACAAAACTCCCATTCCCACTTATTAAAACAAATGGCAAGCAGAATACAGTTACTTTCAGTGTAAGGTGCCATAAGTCACAAGTCGCATGCAAGTCAAAGCCTCTTATATTTGTTATTAAGAACAGTTAAGTGTTATTGAAGCAATGATGAATTCAAAGGCATGCATATGTTATGTCAGTGATGCACTTTAGTAGATACTGGGTCTCAAGGAAAACCGTGAAAAACTGTGCAGGCAGTTCACAGGCGTGGCTTCTGTAGTCAATAGATAATAAGGAGTTTAATGCTTGTTACTGCCTCGGCATGACTGTTGTCGTGTTGTGTGTTCACAAACAAGCCAACAATGCTGGAAGTGGTGTAACGCTATTTTATTAACTGTTCAACTATGCTAACATACTGTAAACGTGGGTATAGCAATACCAGCTTAACTGTGGACCCTTTCCTATCACTAGCTATGGTGAGGCACTCAGCACATGGTGAATGTCTGTGATGCATGCTGTGAGCTCTATGTTCTGAGCTGGCTGCTGCTAGAATGAGCGGGAACTCTCCTGTCCCCTGACTTTATAGTGCGTGTGCTCTCACTGGTGATTGGCTGCAGTGTTATGTATGCTGGTTGGTCCTACTGCATGTCCATCAGTGTGTGTATGTGATTTCACCATAATGTACTGATGTATATTATGACATCCCCCTTTTTTTTACAAAGAACATGTGCCTATGTGAGAATAAATAACATGTAATGAGTGTATCTGACCATGTGTGTGCAGTATTTACATAACTATGTACATGAGGCTAGTCTATATACACGGGAAGGTGTCTGGTGCAGAGAAAAGAAAAACAAGGTGTTACACCAACAACAAAACTAATAACGAATGCTATAAACAAACTAGTGAAATGCTGAAACAGGATGAAAGAACAAAGCATTGAGTCCAACATTGTAAGGCTCATAAATCAAGTCTATGGGGTGGGCGGCGAATTTGGGTTGACCGCCTCAAGGGTGGGTCAGGAGCCACCGGCTGAGGATCGGGCCGGGCCACGGCCAAGTGAGGCGGATGCAGAGTATCCAGAAGCTCTACAAAGTCCAGGTCGGGGACAACAGGAGGGCGTGGCACCGGTGGAGGATCGCGTAGCGACGTGGAACGAGACGAAGGGCACGCCGATTGTGGCGGCGAATGGAGCCATCAGGCAGACGAACCAGAAATGAGCGGGGAGACACCAGCCGAAGAACCACAGCAGTCGCAGACCAGCCACCCTCCGGAAGATGGATTTGGACGTTGTCACCTGGCGCCAGAGCAGGAAGATCAGTCGCTCGAGCGTCATGCGCCGCCTTGTGCTGCGCGCGAGACTGTTGCATCCGCTGAAGGATCAGAGCATGGTCGAGGTCTGGGACATGAATGGACGGTACAGTGGTCCTGAGGGTGCAACCCATCAGCAGCTGGGCTGGTGACAGGCCCGTGGACAGTGGAGCCGAGCGATAGGCCAGCAAGGCGAGGCAGAAGTCGGATCCTGCACCAGCAGCCTTGCAGAGGAGCCTCTTTACGATGTGGACGCCCTTTTCTGCTTTGCCATTTGACTGGGGGTGGAGGGGACTGGACGTCATGTGTACAAAGTTGTAACTGCTGGCGAAGTTAGACCATTCCTGGCTCGCGAAGCAAGGGCCAGTGTCCGACATCACAGCTAGTGGGATGCCGTGACGAGCAAAGGTCTCTTTGCAGGCACGGATAACAGCCGATGATGTGATGTCATGCAGGCGTACAACCTCGGGATAGCTGTAAAAATAATCAACTATGAGAACATAGTCCCTGCCGAGCGCATGGAATAGGTCCACGCTTCCTTAGACCAAGGGGAAGTGACCAACTCATGGGGCTGAAGGGTCTCCCGTGGTTGGGCCGGCTGGAACCGCTGACAGGTGATGCAATTGAGCACAGTGTTGGCAATGTCCTCATTTATGCCAGGCCAGTAGACAGCCTCTCGGGCCCTCCGTCGGCACTTCTCTACGCCGAGATAGCCCTCGTGCAGCCGCTCTAAAACCAGGTGATGCATGCTGTGTGGGATCACGTTGCGGTCTAGCTTCAGGAGGATGTCATCAACGACTGCCAGATCGTCTCGAATATTATAGAACTGCTGGCATTGTCCCTTGAGTCATCCGTCAGTCATGTGGCGCATCACACATTGTAGCAGGGTCGGACGGAGTGGTGACTGCCCTGGACAGAGAGTCGGCTATGATCAGGTCCTTACCCGGTGTGTACACGAGCTGGAAATCATATCTCCGGAGCTTTGAGCAGAATGCGTTGTAGGCGAGGGGTCACGTCATTGAGGTCTTTTTGCATGATGCCGACCAGCGGGCGATGGTCGGTCTCCACAGTGAACTGGGGAAAGACATACACGTAGTCATGGAACATGTCGACACCGGTCAACAGGCCTAGGCACTCTTTCTCGATTTGCGCATAGCGCTGCTCTGTGGGGGTCATGGCCCGTGACGCATAGGCAACAGGGGCCCATGATGAGGCATCATCTCGCTACAGGAGCACCGCCCCTATCCCAGATTGGCTAGCGTCCGTTGATATTTTCATCTCCCTTGCAGGATCGAATAACGCCAATACCGGGGCGGTGGTCAGCTTGACCTTGAGCTCCTCCCATTCACGCTGGTGGGCGGGAAGCCACTGGAAATCCGTCGTCTTCCTAACTAGGTTGCGGAGAGCCGTTTTGTGGGAAGCGAGGTTAGGGATGAACTTTCCTAGGAAGTTGACCATTCCTAAGAACCGGAGCACCGCCTTCTTATCCGCCGGCTTCTGCATGGCTGTGATGGCTGCCACCTTGTCCGCATCCGGCCGCACACCCAACCGGGAGATGTGGTCTCCTAAAAACTTGAGTTCGGTCTGGCCGAAAGAACATTTGGCTCTGTTGAGGCGCAGGCCTTGGTCCCGTATTCGCTTAAAAACGTGTTGGAGGCGACTGATATGCTCCTGCGGGGTGGTGGACCAGATGATGATGTCGTCCACATAGAAGCGCGCACCCTCGATGCCCTCCATCATCTGCTCCATGATGCGGTGGAACACTTCAGATGCTGATATGATTCCAAATGGCATTCTATTGTAGCAGTACCTGCCAAATGGGGTGTTGAAAGTACACAGCTTTCTGCTGGGCTTGTCCAATTGAATCTGCCAGAAGCCCTTTGATGCAGCTTGACCCCAGCTTGTTGAATATGTTGGCTCGAGCCATCTCGCACGTGATCTCCTCACGCTTGGGGATAGGGTAATGCTCCCGCATGATGTTACGATTTAAATCCTTCGGGTCGTTACAGATCCGGAGCTCGCCGGAAGGCTTCTTGACACACACCATGGAACTGACCCAGTCGGTTGGTTCCGTCACTCTGGAAAGCACTCCTTGGTCCTGGAGGTCCTGCAGCTGCTGTTTGAGGCGGTCCTTGAGGGGTGCTGGGACTCTGCGAGGTGCATGAACCACAGGCGTGGCGCCCTGTTTGAGCAGGATTTTGTATGTGTAGGGAAGTGTGCCCATGCCTTCGAAGACATCTCGGTGTTGAGTGATGATGGCACTTAGTTGCGCCCTGAAGTCCACATCTTGGAAGTCAGACGTGTCCTCTGGAGAGAGGGAATGTACGCGCTGCATGAGGTTGAAGAGCTTGCACGCCTGTGCGCCTAGCAGGGAGTCCTTTGAGGAGCCCACGATCTCGAAGGATAGGGTGACTTTTCGTGAGTTGTGCGTCACCTCGAGTTGGCATGACCCAGTGGCGGGGATGACGTTACCATTATAGTCGACCAGTTGGCAATTCGATGGAAGAATTGTTGGTTTGACCCCCAGGGTTTGAAATGCTGACCATGCGAGGAGATTGGCGGAAGCACTAGTGTCCAGACGGAATCTGATCTGGGATCGGTTGACCGTCAGGGTGGCACACCACTCGTCGTCCGGATCAATGCTGTGCACCAACAGCGGCTGTGCTTTCGATTCGGGGACAGCCTGTTCTTGGTTATGACAGCGACTCGAAAAGGCTCCCTGTCCTCGGTGTCACTGGTCTGCACGAAGTCAGGATTGGACTCGGTGAAGGTGGGTTGGAACATTCCTGCGAGGCTGGTTAAATCATTGCGAGTTGGCAGGCTGGGCTGCTCAACAGCAGGCAGCATAGTGGCCAAGCCTGCCACAGAGTAGGCACTGTCACGTTTTTGCAGGGCATTGCCGCTTTAAGTGGGCGGAGCCACAGTTGCCGCACGTAGTGACGTCAATGCATTTGTTGCGCCACCGCTCATGCGCGGTACGGTCTTGCGTGTTGTGGGCCTGCGCATCGCGTTCCTCCACGTCACCATCCCCTCGTTTGCCACGTACAAGCGCGGGAGGCCTCGGAAAGCGCGCAAAATGGCCGCCCTCCTCCAGAGGTGTTCGATCGTTTGGACCCGTTCCGCCTCATGGGGCCCTTGCCGCGCCGTTTCAGCTGCCTGTATGTAGGAGTACCGGCTGGTGGCATTCTCATGCAGGACACAGGTCTCGATGGCAGTCGCTAGGGTTAGTTGCTTAACTTTAAGGAGCTGCTGACGCAGGGTGTCCGACATGACCCCAAAAACAATCTGGTCGCTTATCATGGAGTCGGAGGTGGGCCCGTAGCCGCAGGATTGCGCGACAATGCAGAGGTGTGTTAAATAGGATTGGAAAGGCTCGTCCTTACCCTGCAAGCGCTGCTGGAACAGGTACCTTTCGAAGCTTTCGTTGACTTCAACACTGAAGTGTGTGTCGAATTTGAGGAGCACCGTCTTGTACTTGGTCCTGTCCTCATCGTCCGCGAATGTCAGGGAGTTAAAGATGCGGATGGCATGTTGCCCAGCTGTGGAGAGAAGAAGGACTATCTTCCTGGTGTCCGATGCATTCTCCCTGTCCGTGGCCTCGAGGAAGAGCTGGAAGCGCTGTTTAAGTATCTTCCAATTTACCCCGAGATTGCCAGCGATGCGGAGCGGCGGCGGTGGGTTGATGTTCTCCATGCTGTAGGATGCCATAATGCTGAGAAGTTGCAGGTAGGTCTCACAAGTGCTAGATTGCTGCCACTCCTTGTACCATGCTGTGTTGGGTGTTCTGGTTCACAAACAAGCCAACAATGCTGGAAGTGGTGTAACGCTGTTTTATTAATTGTTCAACTATGCTAACATACTGTAAACGTGGGTATAAGCAATACAAGCTTAACTGTGGACCCTTTCCTATCACTAGCTATGGTGAGGCACTCAGCACATGGTGAATGTCTGTGATGCAGGCTGTGAGCTCTGTGGTAAGAGCTGGCTGCTGCTAGAATGAGCGGGAACTCTCCTGTCCCCTGTCTTTATAGTGCTTGTGCTCTCACTGGTGATTGGCTGCGGTGTTATGAATGCTGGTTGATCCTACTGCATGTCCATCAGTGTGTGTATGTGATTGCACCATAATGTACTGATGTATATTATGACAACTCTATTGATCTGACCAACAGATTTGCATGTTTTAGTGATTGGAATGTTAAATATTGCTGTTGAATGAGATTCAAGGATTGTCCAACCCTGGGAAAAAAAACATATTTTTACTATTTGTGACTGCTTTGTATGTAAACGCACTGTTGGGAACATGCCACCATGCAGCCAAAAAGAGTGCCAATTTTCTTCCATTCCTTCCACCCGTGCCAATTTAAAATAAATAAGCAAACATAGAATCATAGAAATTGTTGTCTTTTGATCTCTTGTGCCTCCAACTCTTCAGCTGTCAAAGTAAGGAGTGATGAAGGAGGCCACCTTATACAGAAGAATTTCTGAGAAGGATGTGGCCAAGATTCACATATCCCACTACTTTCCCTGTAGGATTTTATATTTTTCCTTTTCAAATATCCTACCTATTCCATTGTATAGCCCTCCTCAAGAACAAATTATGGTAAAGTATTCCGCATTGGAACAAACTCCTATTTCACTCATTCTTCTAATAACAGTCATCATGAATTACACTCCTGATTTGATTTCCACTGAATGGAACAATGGCCCTGACCTATTTGAGCAGGATTTCCCAGTGAAGGCAGAGAACACTGTGGAGTCTTTGTTTTTGTCCCAATGTAATTCCTGCCCAGACACCAAACTGACTGACAAGCTTGACTCTCTGTTGGGCAGGGGACACTGCAGATGTGGGTGGAGACCAGCAGAAACATGACTTATACGATTGAGGATTGAGGTCAGAAGTGGGGATGTTTGCGGATGCCTGCACAATGTTCAGCACCATTCGCGACTCCTCAGGTAATGAAGCAGTCCGCGTCCAAATACAGCAAGACCTGGACAATATCTAGGCGTGGGCTGACAAGTGGCAAGTTACATTTGCACCACAAAGTGCCAGGCGATGGTCATCTCCAACAGGAGCAAATCCAGCCATCGCCCCTTGACGTTCAATGGCATTACCATCACTGAAACTCCCACTGTCAACATCCTCAGGGTTAGTATTGACCAGAAACTTAACTGGACTTGCAATATAAATACTGTGGCTACAAAAGCAAGTCAGCGGATAGGAATCCTGCAGCAAATAACTCACATCCTGGCTCCCCAAAGCCTGTCCACCAACTACATGACAGGCCAGGCCATGAAACACTCTCTAATTGCCTAGATGAATGCAGCTTTAACAACACTCATGAAGCATGACACCATCAAGGAAAAAGCAGCCCGCTTGATTGTCAACCCTTCCACAAACAATGGCTTCCTCCACCACCAACGCATAGTGGCAGCAGTGTGTACCTCTACAAGATGCACTGCGGAAACTCACCAAGGTTCCTTAGACAGCACCTTCCAAACCCAGGACCACTACCATCTAGAAAGGCAAGGGCAGCAGACACATGGGAACACCACCACCTGGAAGTTCCCCTCCAAGACAATTGCCATCCTAACTTGTAAATATATCGCTGTTCCTTCATGTTGCTGGGTTAAAATTATGTAACTCCCTGCCTAACAGCACTATGGGTGTACCTACACTACATAGACTGTTCAAGAAGGCAGCTCACCACTGCTTTTTCCAGGGCAATCATGGATGGGCAATAAATGCTGAACTAGCCAACAAAGCCCACTATCCTTGAATTTTAAAAAAACAGGTTGAAAAGTTGTAAGTTATTGAAATATTCTGAAGTTGGACTTCTGGTGGCGGATATGGAGTGAGAGGTTGCGTATTTGGTAGCTCCCACTCGTGATCGACCTTTTGGACCTTTTCTCCCAAATTTTTCGGGATTTTATTGGAAAAATCGGTGAAGAGCGAGACAATGAGGAGAAATCCCCCGCCAGTATATGGCTGCTCTGCCGCCAGTGGAGGGACTGTTGTTGGGAGACAAATGGGAGGTCAAGGATGGTGGGTGCCCGAGGGCGGGCCTACGGAGGCGAGGGACACGAGCTGGAGGCTGGCCTGAGAAGGGTGATGGCTGATCGGCAAGGAGGATGAGGGAAGCCTCCGGAATAGGCTGATCACATGGAACGTTAGAGGGCTGAATGGGCCGGTTAAGAGGGCTCGCGTGTTTGCGCATTTGATGGGATTGAAGGCGGACGTGGTAATGCTGCAGGAGACTCACCTGAGGGTAATAGATCAGACCAGATTGAGGAAGGGGTGGGTTGGCCAAGTGTTTCATTCGGGGTTGGACTCTAAGACTAGGGGGTCGGGATCCTGATCAACAAACGGATGGCATTTGAGAGAGGGAAAATAGTGGCGGACGTGGGGGGTAGGTACATCATGGTGAGCGGGAAGCTGGAGGGGATGCCGGTGGTGCTTGTGAATATAGGCGCACCAAACTGGGACGATGTGGAATTTATGAGAGGGGGTTTGGGAAGATCCCGGACCTAGATTTGCATAAGCTGATCATGGCGGGGGTTCTTTAATACGGTCATTGATCCAAGGTTGGACCGTTCGAGGTCAAGGACAGGGACAGTGCCAGCCATGGGAAGGAACTAAAGGGGTTCATGGAGCAGATGGTGGGGGTAGACCCATGGAGGTACGGACGGCCAAGAGTGAAGGAGTTTTCTTTTTTTCTCCCATGAGCAGAAAGCATACTCCCTGATCAATTTTTTAAATTTTGAGCAGGGCTTTACTGGCGGGATTGGCTGATACCGAGTATTCGGCAATTGCTGTGTCGGACCATGCCCCACATTGGGTGGATTTACAGATGAGCAAGGAGGGCGGTCAGCGCCCGCAATGGAGATTGGGCATGGGGCTATTAGCAAATGAGGGTGTGTGTGGGCGGGTGAGGGAGTCCAACCAGAACTATCTGGCAATAAATGACAGGGGGGAAGTTTCAGCAGCAACGGTTTGGGAAGCGCTGAAGGCAGTGCTTAGGGTGGAGCTAATCTCGATAATAGCCCATAGGGAAAAAGTGGAGCGAGCAGAGATAGATTGGCTGGTTGGGGAAATTCTCCAGGGAGACAGGAGATATTTGGAGGCCCCGGAGGCAGGGTTATTGAAGGAGCGGCAGGGGCTACAGATGGAGTTTGGTCTGTTATCTACAGGGAAGGCGGTGGAGCAGCTGAGGAAGGCGAGGGGGGCGATATATGAGTATGGAGAGAAGGCCAGCAGAATACTTGCACACCAGCTAAGGAAAAGGGAGGTGGCCAGGGAGATAGGAAGAGTGAAGGGCAGAGGAGGGAACACGGTCTTGGGACCCAGCAGGGGTGAACGGGGTGTTTAAGGGGTTTTATAGCCGGCGATACGAGTCGGAACCCCCAGCCGGGGTAGAGGGGATGAAGCAGATCCTGGGTGAGGTGAAGTTCCCGAAGGTGGAGGAAGGGTTGGTGGGGGGTCGGGAGTCTCGATTGGAATTAAAGAAATAGCAGAGGGGCTGGAGGCCATGCAGTCGGGCAAGGCCCCGGGACCAGACGGCTATCCAGTGGAATTTTACAAGAAATTCTCTGAGATGCTGTGCCCGCTGCTGGTGAGGGCATTTAATGAGGCAAGGGAGCGGGATGTCCTTCCCCCAACAATGCCACAGGCCTCAATATCACTGATCCTGAAACGGGAGAAGGACCCAGAATTATGCAGGTCATACAGGCCAATCTCCCTGTTGAATGTTGATGCCAAACTGTTGGCTAAAATCTTGGCCTCAAGGTTGGAAGACTGTGTCTCAGAGGTGATAGGGGAAGACCAGGGCTGGGACTTTCCCCCAACCGGCAGGCGGGCCGTGCCGGCGCCAAAGAGTGGCGTGAACCACTCCGGCATTGGGCCGCCCGGAAGGTGTGGAATCCTCCCCATCTTCGGGGGCTAGGCCGGCACTGGAGTGGTTGGCGTCGTGCCAACCGGCGCTGAAGGGCCTCCAGCAGCAGGCTCGGGTTGGCGCACACGCAGAACCGCTGGCGTGTTTCCTGCTCATGCGCAGGTGTTTTTTTCTCTGCGCCGGCCATGGCGGAGCTTTACACAGGCCGGCGTGGGGGGAAAGAGTGCCCCCACGGCACAGGCCCGCCCGCAGATCGATGGGTCCCGATCGCAGGCCAGGCCACCGTGAGCCCCCCCCCCCCCCCCCAGGGCCGGATCCCCCCGCGCCCCCCCGAGAACTCCGCAGGCCGCCCTCAGAGCCAGGTCCCGCCGGCGTTGATTAGACCAGGTCCGTACCGGCGGGACTGGCCGAAAACGGGCGGCCGCTCGGCCCATCGGGGACCGGAGAATCGTTGGGGATGACACTGACAACGGCCCCCGACTGGCGCGGCCAAAAACCGGAGGCGGAGAATTCGGCAGCGGGCATAGGAATGGTAGGCCTAACATACGATGAACGTCTGAGGATCCTGGGATTATATTCATTGGCGTTCAGGAGGTTGAGGGGAGATCTAATAGAAACTTACAAGATAATGAATGGCTTAGATAGGGTGGACGTAGGGAAGTTGTTTCCATTAGCAGGGGAGACTAGGACCCGGGGGCACAGCCTTAGAATAAAAGGGAGTCACTTTAGAACAGAGATGAGGAGAAATTTCTTCAGCCAGAGAGTGGTGGGTCTGTGGAATTCATTGCCACAGAGGGCGGTGGAGGCCGGGATGTTGAGTGTCTTTAAGACAGAAGTTGATAAATTCTTGATTTCTCGAGGAATTAAGGGCTATGGAGAGAGAGCGGGTAAATGGAGTTGAAATCAGCCATGATTGAATGGTGGAGTGGACTCGATGGGCCAAATGGCCTTACTTCCGCTCCTATGTCTTATGGTCTTATGGTCTATTACTGGGCGGCAAATATGGTCTTGATTAGGAAGTGGTTAGTGGAGGGGGTGGTCGGTGTGGGAGCGGCATCGTGTAAGGACACAAGTCTGGGGGCATTGATAACGGCACCTCTGCCCCCAAAATCGGAGACCTGGGTAAGCGGCATGGCTGGGTCTCTCGATCTTGAGAAAATCAAGTTCGCCCGAAGAGGGTCAATGCTAGGGTTCGTCCGGAGGTGGCAGCCGTTTGTCGAGTTCTTCGGGGAAAATTAACTGTCAGCAGAGGCAAAAGATTTAGAGTGGCGGGGCGGGGGGGGGGGGGGGGGGGGAAGTTAGGCGGTTTTCTGTCTAGGGTAGGAGGAACTTGTGAGGGATGGAGGTGATTTATGCAAGATGTTTACATTTGGATTTGCATTGTTTACTGTTATTGTTACTGTTATTATTATAAAATTACAAGTACCTTAAACGTTTAAAAAAAAAGAAATCCTGAAGTTCTGATCCAGCATCTGCACCTCGAGTGTTAACCTATGTTCTCGCTCATAAGATGCTGGCAGGTCGTGATGTTTTATCAGCAATTCCTAGGTTTATTTTTAATGAAATATTGATCTGAGTTCTGGAGATTTCAAGGTTGCACAGTAGCTCAGCACACTGGCCTTTCACATTTGGCTCCTGGATTTATCTACTCCCCATAGTGGGGTGGGGGGGGCGGGGGGTGGTGGGGTGGGCGGGGGGGCAACGTAAAAGAATTTTGAGAAATTATTTTAGGAGCACCATCACCACAGGACTGTGGCAGTTCTTTTCAGGGAAACTGGGAATTGTTAATCAATGCAGCCTTGACAGTATTACTCTCTCCCTAAGAACAATTAAAAAAAATATCAGCTGGTAGTGTTGGATGGAGGGTGCAGTAGTTTATGGGTGTGCGGTGGTCAGGTAAGGAAGAACCATCTTATGAGGCTGGAGATAATAGACATTAAGATCTAGGGCACAATTTAACCACCGCATTGCGCCTGCCGTGGATCTGGGTGTGGAAGTGAAATAGTGGAAAAGGCCATGGGGAATGGGGATTTCCCCGGCCCGCTCCTGATGGCAAGTCCCGGATCACACCCAAACATGGCTCGCATATCATTAACCCCAACGTATATTAATTTCCATCTCATTAGTGAGATTGAAGTTGAATGTAACTGCCTCCCGGAATTAACCAGCTCCCCAGAGAGAAATCACGCGGGCGTTGTTTAGTGCTCCTTTTTAAAATCGTGAAGGTGGCACAATGACTGCTGAGGGGAGTGAGGAGGGAATTAGCCATTGCTATTTTCGGGCATGCAGCTCAAGGGCATCGGAGCTGCTGCCCCAGTGTGTGTGTGTTGTGGGGGGGGGGGGGGGTGGAGGGGGGAGCGAGAGGGGGAGACCACTCAGGGGGTTAGGCTTGGTCAGAGGGCTAAAGAGTTCCATGTGGGGGGGTCACCCCTTGGTCGGGGGCGGAGGGGTGGTGAGAGTCTTTTCGTCTGAGAGGCCTTAAACCCAAAATTGAAGTATTCAATGGTCATCTGCTGCTCCCATTATGGGAGCAGAGCAAGTCGCTAGTGTTCCTTGGTTTCCTTTTGCACTGTATGTGGTCTATGCTTGTCGGAGGGTTGGAATTGTATAATGGATACCATGTAACTGTAGATTATCTTTTTTCCAGTTGCAGCGCCTCCTGCCTCTCTACTGGGAAGACCCTGTCAGTGCTGGAGAGGAAGAGGTGGTTTTTGCTCTCTATCCCTCCTTAATTATGCTTCAGGTTGGTGAGACCTTCTGGTGGTTGGCTTACCAAACGGCTTTCCACTGATGCAGGTCCACAGTAGGGCTGAGGAGGGCGGGGGGTGGGGGGGCTGTTGTTTTTGCACCATTGGCAGTGTATTGTTCCTTTGCCTGGCAGCTGTGTGCTTGTCTGCTGTAGCCCTTCTCACTTCTATGGCCTGAACCCCATCAAATTACCAGTGCTGGAGAAGGAGTGGGGTGTTCTCTCTCCTTCTTCCCTCTGCCACTTGTTGGCTTGACCTTTTCCGATGGTCTGTCTGCTCGCTCTCACCCATATGCTTGCTCTCACCCATGCCTATATTCTTTATGCACACGCACTCTCGTCAATATGCACGCACTGACATTCACACACATGCATTCCTGTACACGCATTGGGTGCCTTTCCGCTGACGTAGGTCTGCTGTTGGGGTCGCGGGCGGGGAGGGGGGGAGGGTGTGTGCACTGCCTCAGCAGCTGATGCCGTTGTTCACTTGTTCTTTGTTTTGGATTTTATCCTTGTTGTACGGCTGGTGTCTTCATTGTCTTCCTGCCTGTTTTGTGCTTTTCCTTCAGTGATTGCTCTGTATTTGGTTTTGTTTATAATGTGATGGACCCTCTGGACTGAACATGGCTTTCCTGTTCTGATGCGGCCCTTTCTGGTGGGCTGGGCTCGTATGCCTTTCTGCTAATGTAGGCCAGGGTGGGGGCACGGGGGATGGAGGGGGGCGGGGGGGGGTGGGGTGCGGATGAGTGGGTTCTGGCTGCGAAGTGATTGGTGTCCTCAGTGTATTGTTTTTTGCATTTTGACACTGTCAGTGAACTAAAATATTTTCAGGTTTTTTGCTGCTTGCTCCTGTTGGTGGCTGCAAATGCCTGGAGGCTGCTGTTGCTGTTTCCTTCCTTTTCTGTAGCTGAAAGGACATTTTGTTTCAGAAACCTGGAACACCAGGCTCAGGGGACCGTATGAGTCCAGAAGGCAATCCGGTTTGAAGCAAGAAGACGCTGCAGGACGTGGTGCACGACATTGATTCAAATTAGAACCTGCTGCAAACATTGACAATGTGCTTTTGCAGATTGTTGATGCTTTTGTTGCTGGCGTAGTGATGCAGTTGGCACGTCACCACGGTTTAAACACATTGGAAGTCAAGATTGTTCAACAGCACCTTGAGCACCAGCTTGGTTCCGGTGAGATTGGGCCTTGTGGGAGGGTCTGCACAACTGCTGCTCCCGTACGGAGAATGGCACTGATATGTGGAACAAGTAACACATTGTTGGGCGGATTATTTCTACATCAAAGTTCTGAACATGACAACACATTCTCAGGCTAATCCTCCGTTTCTGTTGACGAACCTGTGAGGGGCGATGCCGTGTGTTTGGGTTTTTTTGTGTAAATGAGCTGATATAGTTTTATATTGGTACCAATATGGAACGGTGACATTCCCTTGTTATTTAATGGTTAGTGTGATATGTGGAATGTTGATTTTCAAATCTTTGTTGCTGTTGACTGCTTTTGCTGATAAAATATTACTCAAGTGGCTTGCTGGTGACTTTATTGTGAGTGTGGTGACTGCTGCATGTGGGCTAGCATGTTGCCGTGAGTCAAATATGGTACACGCTGAGGCTGTTTTACTGCACTTGATCACCAGTGGAACATGTGGATAACAAACTTTGATTCCGATGAAATTATGTCATATAGGAAGATATCATGGATAGAGACTGATATGTAAAATGGTCGCACAGCAATGGTCATCCATTCTATTGAGGACCTGCATGGGGCGATACAGTGTGTTTGGTTTCCTTTGTACAAATGAACTGTTGCAGCTTTGTGTTTGTACCAATATTCCGTAGAGGACAGATACTTGTGTACGTATGGCACGGTGTCCTTTCCTTGTTGATTAATGGTTAGCGTGATTTCTGGGGCGGGATTCTCTGTAGCCCGACGCTGATTTTGTAATCGCCAATTGGGCTGAGAATCCCTTTTTACGACCGAACCGGGGGGGGGGGGGGGGGGGCACCTGTTTTTGGATGTTCCACTTCCTCCAAAACAGCATCATCGGGGAGTACGTCGCACGTCGTTGAGACGGCCTCAGGACATGACCTGAAGGCCCTCCCCCCGATGCTCCACCCCCCGATGTGCCGGGTTCACGACGGCGCGGATCACTTGTGCTGTCAGTTTTTGTCAACCTCAAGTGGTGGCTGCGGACTGTGCCCAGCGCCGGCACAGTCAGGGGGTGGGGGGGGGGGCGGGGGGCTTCGGCGAGGGCTAGGAGGTTGGTGGGGAGTGGTCCTGGGGTTGCGACGGGACGTCCGGGGGGCGCTATCTGGCAGGACGTGTCTGCGCGCGACCGCTGCAGGTCATCGCCGTGCGCATGCCCAGACACGTACCCGGCCATTCTCCGTCTGGTTTTGGCGCGGGAGCCGGGAGTTTTTCTCGCCCCTCACCGGTCCCAGAATCAGTGAGGGTTCGGCACTGATTATGGCATTGTAAAACAGCACCCTTGCTGGTGTCGGCACTTAGCCGCAAAATCGGAGAATCCAGCCCATGAACTGTTAAGTCGTTAATTTTCATTTTTTTTGTAGAAAGGTATTGTTGACCGTTTAATAAACCATATTCATAAGTACACATGCCATGCAACACATTTAATCAAATTTTGAAGTCTGAATACTTTGTCTGAACTCTAGAAGCGCAGCAGCATAGAGGCAGCGGCCAACAATCAAACACTCAAGAGCTGAGCTTCAGCACTGGGAACATCCTCGCAACCAATGGATGAGTGTGTGGATCAGGGGAGGGCACCTGAGCATGGTCTCCCTAATGTCTCCGGCATGGGAATGGGGTCTGGGTCAATGGGCTCCTATGTGGCTGGGGCTGAGTGCGCAGAGTGAGGTTCTCCAGCACAACTGGCTCAGTGGATGGCACTCTGAGAGAAGGCAGAACACCTAAGGGTGGGAGGCTTGGGGGATTTGAGGTTCCCGGGGTGGAAGCCTAACTGATTGCCGGTCTATCTACTTCTCCAATTCCAGACAGATACCAAAATGGATGGTGGTATTGATCCCGCAGAGGATACCTTTGTGGTGCTGGTGGCAGCCCAGTTGGCCAGACAGCATTGACGGCAGCAGTGTCGATACATGTGCCAGTGGCCGCCAGACACTCTGGAGACCTGGCTACCAATCAGGCTGAGGAGGCCCCAGAGGGGGATGCCAGTGAACGTCCAATATGTACAGGCATCGTTGGTCGTACGAGGAGATGAACGACACCATCTCTGCAGCAGACTCCATCTCAACAAAGAGGCAGTGTGGCACCTGTGCCATGTCCTCGCGGACTTGGCACCCCATGGAGGAGGAGGACATAGGCTCTCGGTGGCCATGAAGATTACCGCAGCCTTGGACTTTTATGCGATTGGTTCATTCCAAGGCTCGAGCGGGGACTTGTGCGGCATTTCCTAAACTACACCCCAACTACAGGGCAGCACAGTAGCACTGTGGGTAGTACTGTTGCTTCACATCTCCAGGGTCCCAGGTTCGATTCCCAGCTTGGGTCACTGTCTGTGCAGAGTCTGCATGTTCTCCCCGTGTCTGCGTGGGTTTCCTCCGGGTGCTCCGGTTTCCTCCCACAAGTCCCGAAAGATGAGCTTTTAGGTAATTTGGACATTCTGAATTCTCCCTCATTGGACCCGAACAGGCGCCGGAATGTGGCGACTAGGGGCTTTTCACAGTAACTTCATTGCAATGTTAATGTAAGCCTACTAATGAAAATGAAAATGAATGAAAATGAAAATCGCTTATTGTCACAAGTTGGCTTCAAATGAAGTTACTGTGAAAAGCCCCTAGTCGCCACATTCCGGCGTCTGTTCGGGGAGGCTGTTACGGGAATTGAACCGTGCTGCTGGCCTGCCTTGGTCTGCTTTCAAAGCCAGCGAAAGTGACGATAAAGATTATTATTATTAAGTTCATCTGTGTGGTCACGGATGCCCTGTAAGGCGCAGCAGCAGAGTATCACATTTGAGCTGGACCAAACCCAGCAAGGTGCCTGGGCTGCAGGATTCTCCGCCATCGCCGGGATGACCCAGGTCCGTGAGCTAATTGATGCCACGCATGAGACCTTGCAGCACCACGGCATCAGAGAGTTCATTAACAAGAAAGGATTTTATTTCCTGAATGTTCAATTCATGTGCAACCACCATCTCCGGATCATGCACGTATGCGCACGCTTCCCAGGGAGCGTGCATGGCAGTTACATCCTCGGACACTCGGACATTCCAGGCACTTCGAGGACCACTCCAGGATGATGGACTGGCTCTTGGGGAATTTGGGGTACCTGCTGAGACACTGGCTGGTGACGCCAGGACAGATGCCAGAAACCAAGGTGGAGATCCAATATAAGGAGGCCCATGTTGCCACCCATGCTGTCATTGAGTGGGGTGCATTGGACTGCTCAAAATGTGGTTCCGATACCTGGACCACTGTGGTGGTGCACTGAAGCACATCCCCCAGAAGGTTGCCCACTTTGTGGTGGTCTGCTGTGCCCTCCACAATTTGGGGCCACATGCTAGAGCAGGAGGAGGAGGAGGGACATGCAGCCTTGTCTGTGCTGCCGGACCAGGAGGGAATAGTGAACGAGCCCAGGGAGGAAGTGCATGAGGATCCAGAGGGAGTAGGACAGGCGGTTGTGAGGGTAATGTATGCCTAGAGGATCCTGCGAGACAATGGACATGTGGGGCGGGATTCTCCCACAACTGGTCGAATGGCCCGACGTCGGCACCAGGAGCGGTGGGAACCTCTCCGGCGTCGGGCCGAACAGAAGGTGTGGAATTCCCTGCATTTCTGGGGGCTAGGCCGGCGCCGGAGTGGTTGGCGCCGCGCCAACTGGTGGCGAAGGGTGGGCACGAGATAGCACATGCGCAGAACCGCCGGAGTGGTTCCTGCGCATGCGCAGGGGGGTTCTTCTCCGCGCCGGCCATGGTGGAGAGACCGGCATGGAAGAAAAGAGTGCCCCCACGGCACAGGCCTGCCCGCAGATCAGTTAGCCCTGATCGTGGGCCAGGCCACCGTGGGGCCCCCCCGGGGCCGGATCCCGCTGCGCGCCCCCCCCCCCCCGAGGACTCACCTAGCCGGCCTACAAGCCAGGTGCCGCCGTGATGGACCATGTCCATTTCATGCCGGTTGGACTGGCCAGGAAATGACGGCTGCCCGGCCCATCGGGGCCCGGAGAATTGCCGGGGGAGGGGCCGCTGCCAACGGCCCCTGACCGGCGCGGCGTAAACCCCGCCCCCGTCCGAAAACCTGCGCCGGAGAATACGGCAGTCGGCGTTGGAGCGACGGGCGGGATTCACTCCACCCCCCGGGAATTCTCCGACCCGGCAGGGGAGTCGGAGAATCCCGCCCCTGGTTTGTGAGAGGAAAGGATCATTTTGTTTGACATGAACAACTCACTTGAGACAGCACATCTGGCTGAAGGGGCAGTGCATCCTCACCACTGCATCACACGTCAGCCTCATTGTTGGTAACTGCTTTCCCCTCAGTCATCCTGCAATCTCCAGGGTGCATTCCACATAGGAGGTGAGGACTCGGATCTCTGGTACTCCACCCCCTCTCTTGGCCCTTTCCCACTTACAATGAGCTATCTTCTCCAGTGAGGACAATGAGAGGGCTTTGTGAGCTGCATGCTTCATGGATCGGGGGGGGGGTCTATGGCAGGTGGCATGCAGGGCACTGCAACTGGACATGATGGGGTTGTGCTGGTGGATGCTAGGGGGTGCTGAGGATCAAGCACGAAGATCAGATATGGGGAGGGTGCGAGGTGTCATCCAGTGATTTGTGTGTGTGAGGGGTGGGTGGGGAGGTTCTGGGAATTTGAGAGGTGGCAAGTGGAACTGATGCCAGGTGAGAGATGGTATCTTATCCTTGCAACTCGGTTGAGGTCATTGGTCTTCTTCCTTCATTTGACCCTGGTCCTACTGGTCATGTGGCCTGCACTGACAGCCGGTGCCACTGCCTCCCAGGCAGTATTGGTGACCCGGCTGCTGGTTCTCCGACCCCTGATTCAGGATGCATCGACACGCATCCACAGTGTGGAGAAGCCTGGCCAGGTTAGCATCGCCAAAGCAAGGAGCAGGTCTACGCTTTGCCATTCCTGTGTGTTGACTGGAGTGAGTGGTGAGGGAGTGTTTAAAATCAGCTCCATATTGTTAGCAGCGAGGTGCGGCGACATGAGTCTGGTAAATCAGATGACGAGACAGTAAGTAATGGCAAGATGCTCATGGGGGTAATTTCCGCCACTAAATGCCATTAAATACGGGCTGCGATCTCGCAAACATGTCCATCAAGGGACACTTAACCAAATGTGCCCAAAATGACACTTAGAAATGTTACCGTTAAATCACGCCCCTAATGTTCCTTGGGAACAGAAGAACAGCAGTAGTCTTTTCAACCCCTGGACCCTGTTCCAACATTCAGTTCTGTAAAGTATCATTTAGATCTGAAACATTGGGCGCATTTTAGTGAGAATAAACAGAGTCCCCTTTTGGGCACGTTTAGCAGGGTGTTTGTCGGAGCCTGCAGCTCCAAGAACGATCCTGCTATCAAATGGGACTGGGTTTATTTTGGAATCCGCAAGGAATGCCCGCCAAGGCTGCACTTACCTTAATTTTCAAATGCTGCCCCAATCTCTAAGGCCCCCCAACATGGCATCGAGATGCCCCCAATGCCCCACCCTGTTCGAGGGAACTTGAGCTCCCCTTCACTTCACTTCATAAAGGCAATGCACCCCTGGTCCAGATCCCTGACACTGTCAACCTGGGCAGTTCTTGGGTGGCAGTGCTAAGGTGCCAGCCTGGCAGTGCCAAGATTTATGGGTGCCAGCGGGAGTGCCAGGAGTACCACCCTGCCCAGAGTCCGACCACCCGATGTCTCCGATGACTTGGGCGACCACAACAGACACCCTTATGCCTGTTCCACGTTTGTGTGGGCCAGTGCTAAACCGTGCCATGGCGAGGTCTCCCAGGCCTGAGTATTCGTTCTCGGGCCTTGGAAGAATCTGGCGCGAACATATTTAAGTGAGCCGAATTGCTCACTTAAATTTGCAAATTTGGTTCCTGCTGAGTGAGGGCGAGATCCAGATTGCGATGTCTTGTGAGATCTTGTCAGGTATTGCTGGGCATCCCAAGTGTGGCAAATCTCGTGAGAGGCTTCTCATGTGATTTAACTGCCTCGTCGTGTCCTGTGTCGGGGGCGATGAGGCCGTTCAGTTGGGCCCATTAACTCTGTTTCTCTCCACAGGTGCTGCCAGACCTGCTGAGTTTATCCAGCATTTTCTGTTTATATTTCAGTTACATTCTGGTTAATCTGCATCTTGCCTCCAATTGTCTGTCTAGTTCCACATTCCTTTAATGTCCTTACCTCACAAAAATGTATGAATCATTGGTTAATGTGTGAATCCAACTCTCCGTCATGTATTTTGCATTAAAAATAGCCGAAAGTCAATATCCGTGCACAACATTAGGCCTGATCTATTTTATAGTAGATCTTAACCTGTTAAAGAGAAATGGGTTAAACTTAGCGCAGAGAATGAATTAAAACTATTGGTGGATTAAAGTAAAGAAAGGTAGATTCTGCAGTTGCTTCTATTTTACCAAGGGAGTCCAGTGTGTTCTTCAGTATTCCTCTCATTTTAAAAAAATAATATTTTATTAAGGTATTTGAAAATTTTTATAACAGTAACACAAACAATGACATCAACATGGTAAAATAAACATTTTCCCACCAGCCCAATCTTCATGCACCTCAACCATGCAACAACAAAACGCCCCCCGCCCCCCCCCCCCCCCCCCCCCCCCCCCGCCACCCCCCACCCTTGGAATCCTGCATCTGCTGACATTTTAATTTTCCCCGAGAAAGTCGACGAACGGCTGCCACCTCCGGAGAACCCTAACATTGACCCTCTTAAGGCAAACTTTATTTTCTCGAGACTGAGAAACCCAGCCATGTCGCTAACTCAGGGGCGACATTCTCCGACCCCCCGCCGGGTTGGAGAATCGCCGGGGGCTGGCGTGAATCCCGCCCCTGCCGGTTGCCGAAGTCTCTGGCACCGGAGATTCGGCGGGGGCGGGAATCGCGCCGCGCCGGTTGGCGGGCCCCCCCGCTCGATTCTCCGGCCCGGATGGGCCGAAGTCCCGCCGATAAATTGCCTGTCCCGCCGGCGTAAATTGAATCACCTACCTTACCGGCGGGACAAGGCGGCGTGGGCGGGCTCCGGGGTCCTGGGGGGGCGCGGGGTGATCTGGCCCCGGGGGGTGGCCTGGCCCGCGATCGGGGCCCACCGATCCGCGGGCGGGCCTGTGCCGTGGGGGCACTCTTTCCCTTCCGCCTCCGCCAGGGTCTCCACCATGGCAGAGGTGGAAGAGACTCCCTCCACTGCGCATGCGTGGGAAACTGTCAGCGGGCGCTGACGCTCCCGCGCATGCGCCGCCTGGAGATGTCATTTCCGCGCCAGCTGGCGGGCCACCAAAGGCCTTTTCCGCCAGCTGGCGGGGCGGAAATTCCTCCGGCGTCAGCCTAACCCCTCAATGTTGGGGTTCGGTCCCCAAAGATGCGGAGCATTCCGCACCTTTGGGGCGGCGCGATGCCCGTCTGATTGGCGCCGTTTTGGGTGCCAGTCGGCGGACATCATAGAACATAGAACATAGAAAATACAGCACAGAACAGGCCCTTCGGCCCACGATGTTGTGCCGAACCTTTGTCCTAGATTAATCATAGATTATCATTGAATTTACAGTGCAGAAGGAGGCCATTCGGCCCCCTGAGTCTGCACCAGCTCTTGGAAAGAGCACCCTACCCAAACTCAACACCTCCACCCAACACCAAGGGCAATTTGGACATTAAGGGCAATTTATCATTGGCCAATTCACCTAACCCGCACATCTTTGGACTGTGGGAGGAAACCGGAGCACCCGGAGGAAACCCACGCAGACACGGGGAGGACGTGCAGACTCCGCACAGACAATGACCCAAGCCGGAATCGAACCTGGGACCATGGATCTGTGAAGCAATTGTGCTATCCACAATGCTACCGTGCTGCCCTTAAGAACAAATAAATCTACACTATATCATTTTCCCGTAATCCATGTACCTATCCAACAGCTGCTTGAAGGTCCCTAATGTTTCCGACTCAACTACTTCCACAGGCAGTGCATTCCATGCCCCCACTACTCTCTGGGTAAAGAACCCAACTCTGATATCCCTCCTATATCTTCCACCTTTCACCTTAAATTTATGTCCCCTTGTAATGGTGTGTTCCACGTGGGGAAAAAGTCTCTGACTGTCTACTCTATCTATTCCCCTGATCATCTTATAAACCTCTATCAAGTCGCCCCTCATCCTTCTCCGCTCTAATGAGAAAAGGCCTAGCACCCTCAACCTTTCCTCGTAAGACCTACTCTCCATTCCAGGCAACATCCTGGTAAATCTTCTTTGCACCTTTTCCAGAGCTTCCACATCCTTCCTAAAATGAGGCGACCAGAACTGTACACAGTACTCCAAATGTGGCCTTACCAAAGTTTTGTACAGCTGCATCATCACCTCACGGCTCTTAAATTCAATCCCTCTGTTAATGAACGCGAGCACACCATAGGCCTTCTTCACAGCTCTATCCACTTGAGTGGCAACTTTCAAAGATGTATGAACATAGACCCCAAGGTCTCTCTGCTCCTCCACAATGCCAAGAACTCTACCGTTAACCCTGTATTCCGTATTCATATTTGTCCTTCCAAAATGGACAACCTCACACTTTTCAGGGTTAAACTCCATCTGCCACTTCTCAGCCCAGCTCTGCATCCTATCTATGTCTCTTTGCAGCCGACAACAGCCCTCCTTACTATCCACAACTCCACCAATCTTCGTATCGTCTGCAAATTTACTGACCCACCCTTCAACTCCCTCATCCAAGTCATCGCGCCGTTCCCGGAGAATTTCGCCCCAGGTCTCGACACTCGGGGGCTTCGAGTCCCTCTACATTAACAAGATCCGTCTCCAGGCTACCAGGGAGGCAAAGACCAAGACGTCGGTCTCTTTCGCCCCCTGAACTCCCGGATCTTCCAACACTCCAAGGATCGCTACTTCCGGACTCGGCACCACCCGTGTTTTTAGTACCGTGAACATTGCCTCAGCAAAATCCTGCCAAAACTCTCTAAGCTTCGGGCATGCTCAAAACATGTGGACATGATTTGCTGGGCTTCCCACGCACCTCGCACACCTATCCTCAACCCCGAAGAACTTACTCATCCTAGCCACTGTCATGTGCGTCCAGTGGACTACCTTAAATTGTATCAGGCTAAGCCTGGCGCATGATGAGGAGGTATTAACACTGCTTAGGGCATCCGCCCATAGCCCCGCCTCTATCTCTCCTCCTAGATTGTCCTCCCACTTGCCCTTAAGCTCCTCCACTGGAGTTTCCTCCGCCTCCGAAAGCTCCTGGTAAATATCCGATACCTTCCCCTCTCCCACCCAGGTACTGGAATTTACTCTATCCTGTATCCCCCGTGGCGGCTGCAGCGGAAAGGCCGGCACCTGTTTTCTCAGGAAGTCTCGCACCTGCAAATACCTAAAACCATTCCCTGCTGGCAATTTAAATTTATCCTCCAAAGCTTTCAAGCTGGGAAAGCTCCAGTCTATAAATAGATCCGCCATCCTTCCAATTCCTGCCCTCTGCCAACTCCGCAATCCGCCATCTAGCCTACCCGATACAAACCTGTAGTTATTATAAATCGGGGTCCAAATCGATGCTCCCTCCACTCTCTTATATCTCCTCCATTGCCCCCAGATCCTCAGAGCCGCCACTACCACCGGACTTGTGGAGTATCGGGCCGGCGAGAACAGTAGTGGTGCCTTTACCAATACTCCCAGACTGGTGTCTTTATATGAAATGAAATGAAAATCGCTTATTGTCACAAGTAGGCTTCAAATGAAGTTACTGTGAAAAGCCCCTAGTCGCCACATTCTGGCACCTGTTCGGGGAGGCTGGAACGGGAATTGAACCCGTGCTGCTGGCCTGCCTTGGTCTGCTTTCAAAGCCAGCAATTTAGCCCTGTGCTAAACAGCCTCCACCCGCTCCTATGCCGACCCCTCCCCCACTACCCACTTCCTAATCATGGCTATATTAGCCGCCCAGTAGTAATTGCAGAAGTTCGGCATCGCCAACCCACCCTCCCCCCGACTACGCTCCAGCAACACTTTCTTTACTTGCGGGGTTTTACTCACCCACACAAAGCCCAAAATAATCTTATTCACCCGCTTGAAAAAGGCCTTAGGGATGAAGATGGGAAGACACTGAAAGACAAACAGAAATCTGGGGAGGACCATCATTTTCACGGTCTGTACCCTCCCCACCAGTGACAGTGGGAGCATGTCCCATCTCTTAAAGTCCCCTTCCATTTGTTCTACCAACAGTAATAGGTTTAACTTGTGTAGTACCTCCCATTTCCAGGCCACCTGGATTCCCAGATATCGAAAGCTCTTCCCTGACATTCTAAGCGGCAGCTCACACAGTCTCTTCTCCTGCCCTCTTGCCTGGTTCAGGAACATCTCACTTTTCCCCATGTTCAATTTATCCCCTGAAAAATTGCCAAATTCCCCCAAGATTCGCATTACTTCCTCCATCCCCTCCAACGGGTCCGCAATGTACAAGAGCAAGTCATCTGCATAGAGCGAGACCCGGTGCTCCACCCCCCTCCGAACCAACCCTTTCCAGTTCCTAGAGGCTCTTAACGCCATGGCCAATGGCTCTATGGCCAGAGCAAACAGTAACGGGGAGAGGGGGCACCCTTGCCTTGTCCCTCGGTGTAGATTAAAATACCCCGACCTCAGCCATTTGGTACGCATACTCGCTACTGGTGC
This sequence comes from Scyliorhinus torazame, assembly GCF_047496885.1. Taxonomy (NCBI): domain Eukaryota; kingdom Metazoa; phylum Chordata; class Chondrichthyes; order Carcharhiniformes; family Scyliorhinidae; genus Scyliorhinus; species Scyliorhinus torazame. The sequence goes on along the minus strand of NC_092709.1, from coordinate 219,960,466 downwards.
CTGATAGAGCAACCGTACCCAGCCAATGAAGCCCTCACCAAACCCAAACCTTCCCAGCGCCTCCCGCAGCTAATTCCACTCCACCCGATCAAAAGCCTTCTCCGCATCCATCGCTACCACAACCTCCGCCTCCTCTCCTTCTGAGGGCATCATAACATTTAGAACATTGGCCTTGCATTGCCTGCCCTTAACAAATCCCGTTTGGTCTTCCCCTATCACCCCCGGGACACAGTCCTCTATCCTTGTGGCCAGTATCTTAGCCAGCAGTTTGGCATCCACATTCAGTAGAGAAATTGGCCTTCGCCCGATCAGGATTAATGAAATCAAGGCCTGCAACAGGTTATGTGACTCTATGTCTGGGACCTTACCTAACACCCGCCTCATAAATTTAACTTTAAAAAACCTGTGTACGAAAAATTTAAAACCATAATGCACAATTCCACGTAGTCCCAATTCGAAGCATATATGTTCACAAGTACCACTCGCCTCCAGCTTCCCACTCACCATTATGTACCTAACCCCCCTTGTCTGACACGATTCTCCCTGCCTCGAATGCCACTCGTTTATTGATCAAGATCGCTACCCCCCTGGTCTTTGAGTCCAGTCCTGAGTGGGACACTTGGCTAACCCACCCCTTCCTGAATCTCGTCTGGTCTGTAACCGTTAGGTGTGTCTCTTTTAGCAACAGCACTAGAAACCCAACCCCCCAAGTCAAGCTCCAGCTTAACAACTGCTCACCCCCCACCACGCTTCTGAGAGTCAGCTGACCCATGCTGACTCGATAGCTCCCGCCCCTGGCACTAAGCAGTTTGTCTCCCTATTGTACTCTCCCCTCTCCCCCCCCCCACATGAATCGACATTGAAAAAGCATCACATTCCCCAGCAAACAAACAGAAAAAAACAGTGAAGAAACAGTGACTTCAGAAAAATAGTCACCCAAAAAGCAGAACTAAATTCAAAGCCCATCCCCCCTCTAACAAGATCCCTGCAAGACAAATCATCCACACAATCCATTATTTCACACAGAGCTACTTAAATTTATACAATCCAGCACCACAAATCGCTGCCACAGTCCTTCTCCAAGGCTTAAATGTCTTTTAATTCGCCTTCAGCTTCATTTCTTTAATAAAGGTCCATACTTTGTCTGGTGTAAAAGTCCTGTTCCTCATGTGTGACCTACAGATGGGCTGGGTACAGCATCCCGAACTTCACCCCCTTCTTAAAGAGGGTCGTTTTTGCCCGATTGAACCCAGCTCGCCTCTTGGCCAAATCCGCTCCCAGGTCCTGATAGATGCGCAACTCACAGTTCTCCCTCTTGCTGCTCCGTTCTTTCTTGGCCCACCGTAAAACGTATTCCATGTCCATGAAACGGCGAAAACATACCACCATGGCCCTCGGTGGCTTGTTCACTCTGGGCTTCCTTGCGAGGTCTCTGTGCGCTCTGTCCAATTCCAGGGGCCGCGGGAACACCCAGCCCCCCTCAACTTCTCCAACATGTCCGTCACATAGGCCCTCGCATCTGATCTCTCACTGCCTTCAGGGAGGCCAACAATTCTGAGATTTTGCCTCCTGGGCCTATTCTCCAGTTCCTCCAGCTTCTCCCGCATTCTTTCCTAGTGGTCATTCATCATCCCACCTTGTTTTCCAGAATGGTTATATACTCCTCGTGCTTGGACAACTTTTGTTTGACCCCCTGGATCGCTCTCCTGTAGGTTTCCTGATTCTGCACCACTTGATCAATCGAAGCCTTAATCGGGTCCAGCGTGTCCTTCTTCAGTTTGGCGAAGCAATCTTCGAAAAACTTCACCAGCTGCTCCGTCGACCACTGTGCTGCCTCCCCGCGACCCTTGCTCTCCACCATGTTGTCCTATGTTACCAGCTCTGTTTGCATCTCCCTTATAGGACCTTGTCTTCTCACACAGCCACTCCTGGTCCAATTCTCCATACACTGGAGGGGGATTTCTCCTTATTGTCTCACTCTTCACTGATTTATCCCATAAAATCCGAAAAAAACCGGAGGAAAAAGGTCCAAAAGTTTGTTACAGGCGGGAGCTATCAAATGTGCGACCTACTCCTCCATGTCCGCCACCGGAAGTCTTGAGGAGTCCTCTCTCAACTAACACAACCAAGTAATAGATTGTCAGGTCATTCATTGATTTACTTTTTGTGGGGTGTTTCTGTGTCTGGATTGTTTCCGCTCCTCACCTACACAACACTGCACTTCAAAAGTAATCCATTGGCTGTAAAGTGCATCTTGAGAATATGGAAGCTCTTTCTTACACTGAAGGACACAGCACCTCATATTGATGAATCACTTTCATTTATATAATCCTGAGGAGACTTTCTTTTCCCAAGCATTCTTATCATCTCTGATTTGACATATTGTGCTGGCTTTTGAATTTCTAATCCTTTTGAAGTGGCTACCTCTTGTAAATGATTGGTTTATGTTTTGTTGCTAACTTTTGGTTGGCTCTTAAATCGTAATTTTCTCTGTTTGTTTTAACATTTTCTCTAGAGTCGCCAGGTATCTTTATGATACCGCCACGAGGTTCAAGTTCAAGTAATGATCAATAAATAACTCAACACACCAATTAGTAAGATTCAAATCAAAATACATTTATTATGCACAGTAAATCACTACTCATGCATAATCTCTACTTTCTGGGCTATTCCTATCACTAAAAGGCCTATACTTAGCTTCGGACTGGCCCATCAGGTCAGGGGAACAAATGGCCTTTCGTTCAGGTCCTGAGTCTGCAGGATTCAAAAGCTGGTATGGACTGGTAGCTAGGAGCGCCTATCTCGTAGCGAGCGTTGACTTGAGACTTACATGGTTGGCGGCAGCGAGGCAGGTCACTGTCAAGGGTTGGTTCAAGTTGCTGAGTGACACTGCCAAAGAAGAGCTATTTGAACTTGGGGGCTTTACTTTATAGTCCCCAGGGGCTTCACGCCCTTCAGGGCGGACCCCATACCTAGTTCCAAGTGATTGGACTGCGTTCCGATCACTTGGATCGATTTCTCCAATACTGGAGTTGGTCCCTGATCGTTGGGCGGTCCCTAAATGTCCGTTGGCCTTCCTTTGTCTTGGCTCCTGCTAGCGCCGAGGAGTCTGGCTTGGCTTTATTCACCTTAACTGTTGCCATTGTGCCTTGGAATCGCTCATTACTATGCAGATGGCTGCTGGTTTCAGAGCTGTCTGGTTGTTCTGCAGGTTTCAATATACATGATTTTTGCACTTGCTCGTCTTTGCCGGAGTTGGCTGAATTTCCCTTCAGTCTTTGCGGTTCTCCATTTTAAGTCGGGAAGTGGCCAACCCAGGTGGCGACAGTTTGAATCTTCAAAACAAGAATCCCTTAATTTGCAAACAGAAAATGTTATATTGGTATTTGAAAACATTCTGTTTTCATAAGTGAAACTACATTTAGATCATGGTAATGTGACCATTGCCGTCATTTATTTAATGATTATTTTCTACTTCCTCTTCACGTTCCATACAGCCCAGCAAATTTTCTAATTTCAAGAATTTATCCCATTTCAATTTGGAAATTTTTATTGAAACTGCTCCTAGAGTGCTTTCAGGTGGCGCATTCCAGCTTAAAATTTTTATATATGAAGAGTGGGATTTTCATGCCTTTCCCACTGGCGAGATCTTCCAGTCTTGCCAAAGCCGACTCCCAACTCTGGGGTCCCCAGTTGCGGGACAGGTGAGCAATGTTAAAATCACCAGTCTTATCCATGAGCATTAATTGCCAATCAGTTAACTGGGCAGCAGAAGACCTTCACTGGGATCAAGGACCACCCCCCAATCCCCCCCCCCCCGCCCCCCCCTCCCGAAGATTAATATCCTGCCTGTCAAGAACTTGCTCAGCACCACCACAGGGAGATGATGGCTTCTGCTCGTATTGCACCCATTTGGGCCCAAGATCACTGAAAGGCTCAAGCTACAGGTAAGTGATGGTAGGAGGGAAATAATGAGATGAAGTCTGTAAGAAAGAGGTTACCAGAAAGAGCAGGAGAGTGGTCCTCTGTGGGTCCTTCCGTTAGGCAACAAATGCCTTTGAATGAGGCCCTATGAGCCTGTAGGCAACCCAGAGAGGATTTGGTTTCTGGGCTCCCTGCATGGCACTGGATGAGGCCCTTAAGTGGGGGATAACTGCCCACTTAAGAGCCTCAATTAGAGGTGGGCAAGAAGGCCATCCACGAACCTTCCTGCCACTGACTTAATTGGGGCAGAAGAAGGAAAGTGATGGGGTCCCCATCCACCACTTTCCTGCTCAGTTAAATAGCCTACTACCACTAAACTCACCTTGGAGGAGTGTGTTTAGGGCACTAAATTCCCACCCTATCTTCTTCCATCACTGATCATCACACCAGTTTCTTGGCCATAATGCAAAAATAAAAGCTACAACAAAACAACCATTCTGAAGCAATTTAGTCAATCAAACATCTTCTATTCCATCCAAAAATCAAATATATTGTCCCAGTGTCTATCTTGTGAGTGCCTTCCCGGCCCTGATGCTCCTGCACAGTGTTACTCTGCGGCAGCAGCATATTTACAGCATGAAGTTCATATGCGTCCTGCAAAAGAAAGAAGAGGCATGAGTCTATTGTGCATCATGAAACCTGTGCCAGTTTTCGGGGAAGAGTTTTGCCCTTGTATAGAAATATAAATCCTTGGCTAAATACATATCAAGGGCTTTGACATGTGCTATTCTTGTTCTTCCAAGTGATCAGGATAACATTCTTGATATGCATAATGGAAACTTGAAAGATTGAAATCCGCCAATGCACTGCGAATTTAAAATGGTTTTCTGTTTGCTGCTTTCATGAAAGAATGTCTGTGCCTGTTGGGACGCTATAGGAGGCTATGTATAAATCTGATTGAGATAGCTGTCAATGCTAAGAAACAGGAACGAGCATCAGAGATATCCAATGCCTTTGAAATGCTGACTGTATATGGAACCTGCTGGTGTTTGAGGGATATTTCCAGGATTCATCTTGGAATTCTTTATTTCGAGACAAGTGCCAGAAATAAAACCATTATAGCCAGTGCAGAGTATGCACTTTATCAAACAGGACTTATTGATTAATTTTTCCATCTAGTGGGAAAACATGACTTTTTCCTTTGCATTCTTCAATAAATCGCCGTGCATACCTGAGCAGCAGGCTGAATATGTTGTTTTTCTGTTTTCTTCCTATATCTTCACTACAGCAGTAGAGCTGAAGAACACTGAAGGGTGATGTTCTGATGTTGTAAAGAAAAATATTCTGAAAGGTCTCTTTCATCTTTTTCAGGCAGGGAAATCATTTAGTTTGCAGATTTCTGTCATAAAGGCTCTGGGTGGAATTGGCGTGTGGTTCCACTGAGCTGGCTGGAATGGAGGGAGCTCACGCCTACTTTTTATGAATTAGGATCGATTATGGCGGGTATCGAATCAAACCACCTGACAGATCAGGAGCTGGTTCATCCAACTGCCATCAGCGGGAAGGTTTGAAAGTCCAGGCACTGTATATTGTTTTTGAAAAACATTTTATTAAGGCATTTATCATTTTAGAATAATAACAGTAAACAGTGCAAAAACAAATATAAACATAGTGTAAAGGCCGCCTCCCTCCCTCATAAGTCTCACCTCCTCTAAACAAGAATCTAACCCCCCACCCCCACCCCACCTCTCTTGACAGTTTTCTCCAAAGAAGTCGACAAACGGCTGCCACCTCCGGACGGACCCTAGCATTGACCCTCTTCGGGCGAACTTTATTTTCTCAAGTCTGAGAAACCAGGCCATGTCGCTAACCCAGATCTCTGATTTCGGGGCTTCGAGTACCTCCACGCTAACAATATCCGTCTCCGGGCTACCAAGGAGGCAAAGGCCAAGACGTCAGCCTCTCTCACCCCCTGGACTCCCGGATCTTCTGACTCTCCGAAAATCGCCACCTCTGGACTCGGCACCCTCTTGTTTTTAGCCAGGCATTATATTTAAACACCAGTCCAACACATCCAGCTCATTCTCTCCAGCCCACCTGACTTCAGGAGACCGTCACAGATGTCCAGCAACCAGAAGAAGAAGCCTTGAAGCCTCAAGGAGAAGGCAGCACCAGATTCATCCACCTGGCCCTCCAGGCCTTGATCAGAGGAGTGTGGGTGCACAGGCATGTCCTGTATCCCAGGGATGGCTCCAGGAAGCACACCAACCTCACACCCCTAGCCTGGGAGGATGCCATAGAACAGGCCAGTGTGGCTCGCAACTGCACCCGAAACACCATCCAGTGCAGGAAGAGGACGATTGACCTCACCCACTCCACCAGCGTAAGTCATACTTCAACCTGTTCCAATATTAAACTCTCCTTCAAAACATCGTGTACTCAAACAGCTACCCTCTGCAGGCATCTCACACATCCGTTAGCCGGGGGACATATATCAACACGTCCTATCAAGGATACTTTCACATCACCACCATCCCATCTGTCTTGTTGCTCACATTTCATCCTCTGGCCCTTCTAGAAGTGCTCACCACACACAGGGGGCATGCATCTCACACAGCCTCTGCACCATCCTTTCCCATTACATACCTTTTATTCATCTTCATACAGGCCAAGCTGACACACAGCAGGCATGAGAGATTGGGGAGGGACGGCCAACATCATTGCCCAGGAGAGCTTCACATACCCTTACCCCCATCTTTAACGGGCTGCAGATACCTCCATTTACCATCACCATTCCTTCTGCAGGCCAGTACAGAGACAGCCAGGCCCAGGGACATCGACTGCAGTACAGCTCTGCACACCGGGCTGTGCTTTTTTCCTGTGGAGCACACAGCCCTTGCCCCTCCCTGCAGCTCGAGTGGACCATGCTCCCAATGATTCTTCCTGCTGCATGCCCGCTGTAACCCTGGACTGTCTCCTATTCTGACTTCTGAGTATGAGGTCCACATAGCCCTGGACTGGCTGCAATCTGTGAATCCTCTCTACATTGCCACAGTGTTTGTCCCCTGTGACCCCTGACTGCAAGCCCCAAACCAAGAACATACGACGGGATTCTCCGTCGGGTGCGGCACGCCCCTGCCGGTAGCATGATTATCCATCCCGGCAGTCGGCCAATGGGGTTTCCCATTGTGGGCACCTCCACGCCGTTGGCAAATCCAAAGGCTTGAGTGCGCTGCCGAGGATCCCACCGACAGAGAATCCAGCTGACGGACTTTCACAGAGTTCCCCATTGCCATGAAGGCTAGGACTACAATATTCCCTCACAAACCACCCTTCCCCCACCCCTCCTCCAACCCCTGAGTCTCGGTGCAACCCATCCAGCCAAAAATGTGGCATCCCTTTTACCCCCTTGTTTGTCAGTGCCCTTGTCAGGCTCCAGCATCCCACCCCTCAGTCTACCCTCTGCCTGACATTGTTCCTCATCCTCCTCCAGCCCCTTGCCCCTCTCTCTTCCATCATGTCCCCTTCACCCCTCACAGCACTGCACAGCCTTCCCTCCATGTGCCTCTTTTATATTCCCATCCCCCACACAGCTCTTGTACCACTTTCCTTCCCTATTGACCCCCTTGTGTTCATCCTTCCTGACTTGCAGCCCTTGCCCAGCCCTCCTGCCTCATCATCCCCTCTGTGTTTGTCGCCCCACCCTCCTCTCACACCCCACACCCCCAGTTGAAATGATCATTTCTGAAAGTGAAGTTCTGCTTGAGGTCTGCAGTGCAGAGGTGTCCTTGTGGAAAATGGTGTCACCCATCAGGAGCTAGACACTCCTGCACTCCACAAGCCTGGGAACAGTACTGTTCAGTGTCTGAAGGCAGAGGCCTGCAGGAGTACCACAGCACAGGACTGTCCTTCTGGACAATGTCAACGCAGAGCAGGAACAGACTAATCCCACAGCCTCAGTACGATGCCATTCATCATAATAAGAGGCACTGGCATAGAGGTATTATCATTGGAACATTAATCCAGAGACCCAGGGTACTTCTGACTATGAAGTCCACATAGCCCTGTAATCTGGGAACCTGGATTTCAATTCGACCACGGCAGATGATGAAGTTTGAATTCAATAGAAATCTGGAAATAATTTCACATTTTCAGACAAGTTACCCAGGCCAACAGGATGAGCTGGCAATTATTTAAGAGGAGTAGTACCTTGAAGGTGAGATTTTCTCTGGCACAATATTGCCTCCAGGCAGGGATGACATTCAGTGAGAACCATTCGCCGTCATCAAGGCTTTGTTATTTGAACACCAAGTGATGGGAAAATGTTGCTTGGAATAATCCCTCAAAGCCCTGGGTGTCTTGGATACATTAAGGATTTAAAATTGAAATCTCCTACAGGGTTCCCAGCAAGCAGAACAGTCAGGTGATTTTTGCCGGCTGTAAATTCTGGCAGCATCGTCTCTTTAGAGATGTCTGTTCTCTGTGGCATACCCTTCCAATAAAGCCCTGTCTCATCAATGTTAAAGACTTCATTCCCTTCAAAGAGGCATAAACTTCATCAGCCATCCAGTTTTGGTACTAACCACTTCACTAGTCACTTTAAAGTTGTGGAGAAAGGAAGGTTTCTTGAATCACCCACAGCTAGTGCTGAACATTTCCGGTTGTGAACTCTCACCTTCCTCATTCCGCAAGTCATCATACAGGCATTTAGTTTGGATGACAATCAAACTAAGAGGCACCTTGCACAGGTTTTGGTCCTCAATTAGACTGTGAAGTGTCTTTCCATATTCTCCATGATGCTTTTTCTTGTCCAATTTATCCAAATAGCACTTAAAGGTGCAGCACTTTGTACACCATGTTTGATTTTGTCAGCGTTACCAATGATTGTTCTGTCAGAGAGAGTAGCCCATGGACTCTGCAGATATTAACTGTTCACTCTCCTGCCTCAAAATGTTTTAAATACACCAATTTCATTGCTAAAGTGATAGTTTTTCTTGCTTTTTTAGCAGCAACAGACCCACTACCGTCGCTTCCTGGGCGTTTTTGTCTCATGTTTGAGACTCCAAGGAACTGAAGCACCAAGTCACATGCCTGAAATAATCTGAGACAACTTTAAGATGCCTTATTCTGAGATGGCTTTTGAAATTCTCCAGTGAGGAGAAAAAAAACTATCAACATCTACTCTGTAAGCCATCTTGGGATCTCTTTGTTTCAATAAGATCACCTCACATTCTTCAAAACCCCAGAGAATATAGGCCTATTATACTCAATCTATCTTCATAGGAACACTTTTTTCTCCAAGGAATAATTTTAGTGAACCGTTGATTTGCCCACTCCAAGGCAAGTTAAATTACCTAGGTGTGGAACCAGAACAATACACAGGACCCCATATGTGGTCTCACCAAAGCCCAGTAAAATTGTCACATGACTTCCTTACTCTTGTACTCCAAACCCCTTGCATTAAAGGTCATGACATGATATTTAGATCAGCATATCATGGTGCAATCAAACACACACTGATGAACATGCAGTAGGACCTGAAGTGTTGGGTGCTCTGCCACACAGATGAACCAACACGGTTGTGAATGGTCCAACGCAGTTTTATTTCAGACAACTATTTACATTGGTGAACTGTTCACTGAGGTTCGATCATGACCCTTGATTCTGTGGACCTACTCCTAATTCTATCTTGTGGTGGCACTCAGCACATGGTGGATGCCTGAGTGGCCTGCAATGAGCTCTGTGCCCTGAGCCGTCTCCTGCTCGAGTGCCCAGGAAGTGTCGTGTTCCCTGTTTTGTACTGTGTATGCTCTTGCCTGTGATTGGCTGTTGTGTTGTGTGTGTTGATTGGTCCGTTGATCTGTCCATCAGTATGTATGTATGTATGTGCTATAATGTGTGCCTGAATATCATGACAGGACCAACCAAAACACACACAACATCGCAGCCAATCACCAGTGAGAGCACACGCACTATAAAAACAGGGGACACTACAGTTCCCGCTGATTCCAGCAGCAGCCAGCTCAGAGCACCGAGCTCAGAGCCTGCCACTCAGACATTCACCATGTGCTGAGTGCCTCACCCAGATAGTAATAGGACAGGGTCCACAGATTAGCTGGTAATGCACGTACCAAAGTTAGCAGTGTGCTGTTACAGTTAACCAGTTAATGAAATTGAGTTACACCATCTCCAGCCGTGTTGGATCGTTTGTACATCAGAACACCCAACACGACATGATACCAGCAGTGGACGCAAACCAGCGCCTGTGAGACCTACCTGCAACGTTTCAGCAATCCGCCATCCTGCACCATGGAGAACATCGACCCGCCGCCGCCGACCCGCCGCCGCCGCTCTGAATCGCTGGCAATCTCGGGGTCAATTGGAAACTGTTCAGGCAGCGCTTCCAACTCTTCCTCGAGGCCACAGACAGCGAGAATGCATTGGACACCAGGACAATTGCCCTTCTTCTCTCCACAGCAGGGCAACACGCCATCCACATATTTAACTCCCTTACATTCACGGACGGCGAGACAAAACCAAATACAAGACGGTGCTCCTGAAGTTCGACGAACACTTCAGCATTGAAGTAAACGAGAGCTTCGAGAGGTATCTCTTCCAGCAGCGCCTGCAAGGTAAGGACGAACCTTTCCAGTCTTACTTAACACACCTCCGCATCGTCGCGCAGTCTTGTGGCTATGGGACCATCTCTGACTCCATTATACGCGACCGGGTGGTTTTCGGAGTCATGTCGGACACCCTGCGCCAGCAGCTCCTTCGGGTCAAGCAACTCACCCTGGCGACTGCCATCGAGACCTGCGTCCTGCATGAGAACGGCACCAGCTGGTACTCACACATCCAGACGGCCGAAACGGCGCGGCAAGGGCCCCACGAGGCGGAGCGGGTCCGGACGATCGAGTACCTCACTGGTCTGTGTGAATGGCCAAATGGCCGGCCATTTTGCGCGCTTTTCGAGGCCTCCGGCGCTTGTACGCGCCAAAAGTGGGGTGCTGACGCAGAGGAACGTGATGCGCAGGCGCGCACTATGCAAGACCGCACCGCGCATGCGCGGTGGTGCAACGAACGCACTGACGTCACTACGTGCGGCAACTGTGGCTCCGCCCATTTAAAGCGGCAATGTCCTGCCAAAGCGCGACAATGCCTACGCTGTGGCAGGTTGGGCCACTATGCTGCCTGCTGTTGAGCAGCTCACCCTGACAACTCGTACCCGTTTAACCAGTCTCGCAGAAACGTTCGGGCAATTCAACCCACGTTCACCGGGTCCGATCCCGACATCACACAGACCAGGGACACTGAGGACAGGGAGCCCTTCCGCATTGCTGTCATCAACAAGAACAAGCTGTCCCCGAGCCGAATGCACCAGCTGCTGTCAGTGCACAGCATTGATCCGTAGGACGACGAGTGGTGTGCCACCCTGATGGTCAACCGATCCCAGATCAGATTCTGCCTGGACACTGGTGCCTCCGCCAATCTCCTCGCATGGTCAGCATTCCAGACCCTGAAGGTTAAACCACCTATTCTGCCATCCAACTGTCAACTCGTTGACTATAATGGCAACATCATCCCCGCCATGGGGTCGTGCAAGCTCGAAGTGACACACAACTCACGTAAAGCCATACTACCATTCGAAATCGTGGGCTCCTCAAAGGACTCTTTGCTAGGCACACAGGCGTGCAAAATCCTCCACCTCGTTTGGCGTGTACACTCTGTAGCCACCTGGGTTGGCCACTTCCCGACTTAAAATGGAGATCCGCAAAGACTACAGGGAAATTCAGCCAACACAGTGCAAAAATCCTGTGTATTAGAACTTGCAAAAGCCCAGACAGCACTGAAACTCACAGCCATCTGCATACTAATGAGCGATCCCCGGGAACAATCGAAACATGTAAGGTGAATAAGGCCAAGCCAGACTCCTCGGCGCCAGCAGGAGCCAAGACAAAGGAAGGCCAACGGACACTCAAGGACCGCCCAGCGATCAGGGAACAACTCCAGTATTGGAGAAATCGATCCAAGTGATCGAAACGTAGTCCAATCACTTGGAACCAGATACAGGGTCCGCTCCGAATGCCGCGAAGCCCCTGGGGACTATAAAGTAGAGTCCCCAAGTTCAAATCGGTCTTCTTGGCAGGGTCACTCAGCAACTCGAATCAACCCTTGAGAGTGAATTGCCTAAGCTGCCGCATCAACCAAGTAAGTCTCCAGTCAATGCACGCTACGAGATAGGCGCTCCTAGCTACCCGTCCATACCAGCTTTTGAATTCTGCAGACTCAGATCGAACGAAAGGCCATTTGTTCCCCTGACCTGGTGGGCCAGTTCTGAAGCTAGGTATAGGCCTTTTAGTGATAGAGAATAGTCTAGAAAGTAGAATTTATGCATGAGTAGTGATTTACTGTGTATAATAAATGTGTTTTGATTTGAATCTTACTAATTGGTGTGTTGAGTTATTGATCAGAATTTGAACTTGAACCTCGTGGCGGTATCATAAAGATACCTGGCGACTCTAGAGCAAAGGTTATAGAAACAGAGCAAATTAAGTAAAGACCCAACGGGCAACGAATTAAGAGCCAACCAAAGTTAGCAACAACTCTCTCCCTCCAGAAGGCACGTCCGATTTCCCAGATGCAGACTTTAGGGCGCAGCTCAACTCAATCCTCACGCACAACCAGGATGTTTTCGAGGGCATGGGCACACTGCCCTACACGTACAAAATCCGGCTCAAACAGGATGCCACTCTGGTAGTTCACGCACCTCGCAGGGTCCCAGCACCCCTCAAGGACCGCCTCAAGCAGCAGCTGCAGGACAATCAGGACCAAGGAGTGCTTTCCCGGGTAACAGAGCCACCTCCATGGGTCAGCTCCATGGTGTGCGTCAAGAAGCCTTCCGGCGAGCGTCGACCCAAAATACTTAAATCGCAACATAATGAGGGAACATTACCCCATACCCAAACGTGAGGAGATCACGTGCGAGATGGCTCGGGCAAAAATATTCACCAAGCTTGATGCCTCAAACGGCTTCTGGCAGATTCAATTGGATCAGTCCAGCAGGAAGCTGTGCACTTTCAACACTCCATTTGACAGATACTGCTACAATAGGATGCCATTTGGCATCATTTCGGCCTCTGAACTGCCCCATCGCATAATGGAACAGATGATGGAGGGCATCGAAGGGGCGCGCGTCTATGTAGACGACATCATTATTTGGTCCACCACACCGCAGGAGCACATCAGTCGCCTCCAGCGCGTCTTTAAACGGATACGGGACCAGGGCCTGCGTCTTAACCGAGTCAAATGCTCTGTTGGACAAACTGAGCTGAAGTTCCTGGGGGACCACATCTCCCAGTTGGGGGTGCGGCCGGATGCCGACAAGGTGGCAGCCATCACGGCCATGCAGAAGCCCACAGACAAGAAGGCGGTGCTACGCTTTCTCGGAATGGTCAACTTCCTGGGGAAATTCATCCCCAACCTTTCTTCCCACACTACAGCTCTCTGGCACCGTGTCAGGAAGACAACGGAATACCAGTGGCTTCCCACCCACCAGCGTGAATGGGAGGGGCTCAAGGTCAAGCTCACCACCGCCCCGGTATTGGCGTTTTTCGATCCTGCAAGGGAGACGAAAATCTCGACTGACGCCAGCCAGTCCGGCATTGGGGCCGTCATCCTGCAACGGGATGATGCCTCATCATGGGCCCCAGTCGCCTATGCGTCACGGACCATGACCCCCACAGAGCAGCGCTATGCGCAGATTGAGAAGGAGTGCCTGGGCCTGACTGGCGTTGACAAGTTCCACGACTGTGTATGGCCTTCCCCAGTTCACTGTGGAGACTGACCATCGCCCGCTGGTTGGCATCATTCAAAAGGACCTCAACGATATGACCCCTCGCCTCCAGCGCATTCTACTCAAACTCCGGAGGTACGACTTTCAACTTGTCTACACCCCGGGTAAGGACCTCATCATAGCAGACGCTCTGTCCAGGGCAGTCAACATGCCGTCCGACCCTGAGGGGTTTGTTTGCCAAGTCGACGCACATGTAGCCTTCACTTCTGCCAATCTGCCGGCCACTGATGCACGCCTGGCCCACATTCAACGTGCAACTGCGGCCGACCCCCTTCTGCAACGTGTGATGCGCCACATGATGGACGGGTGGCTCAAGGGACAATGCCCACAGTTTTACAACGTTCGGGACAACTTGACAGTCGTTGATGGTGTCCTCCTGAAGCTGGACCGCATCGTGATCCCACACAGCATGCACCGGCTTGTTTTAGAACAACTGCACGAGGGCCATCTCAGCGTTGAGAAGTGCCGGCAGAGGGCCCGAGAGGCTGTGTACTGGCCGGGAATAAGTGAGGACATTGCTAACACTGTGCTCAATTGCCCCACCTGTCAGCGGTTCCAGCCGGCACAACCCCGTGAGACCCTTCAGCCCCATGAGTTGGTCACTTCGCCCTGGTCGAAGGTGGGCGTGGACCTGTTCCATGCGCTCGGCAGGGACTACATCATCATCATCGACTACTTTTCCAGCTAACCAGAGGTCATACGCCTGCACGACATCACGTCATCGGCTGCCACCCGGGCCTGCAAAGAGACCTTTGCTCGCCACGGCATTCCGCTCACCGTGATGTCAGACAATGGCCCCTGCTTTGCGAGTCAGGAATGGTCTTCCTTCGCCAGTTCATACAACTTCACACACGTGACGTCCAGTCCTCTGCATCCTCAGTCGAATGGCAAAGCAGAAAAGGGCGTCCATATCGTTAAAAGGCTCCTCTGCTAGGCTGCTGATGCAGGATCTGACTTCTGCCTCGCCTTGCTGGCCTATCGCTCGGCCCCACTGTCCACGGGCCTATTGCCGGCCCAGCTGCTTATGGGTCGCACCCTCAGGACCACTGTGCCATCCATGCACGTCCCAGACTTCGACCATGCTCCGGTACTTCGGCGGATGCAGCAACAGCGTGAGCAACAAAAGGCGACACATGATGCTTGGGCGACTGACCTTCCTGCCCTGGCACCTGGAGATAATGTCCGCCTACACCTTCCGGAGGGCGGCTGGTCGGCAACCGCTGCGGTTCTCTGACAGATAGCTCCCCGTTCGTTCCAGGTTCGTCTGCCTGATGGCTCTATTTGCCACCGCAATCGGCGTGCCCTTCGTCTGGTTCCGCGCTCGCCACCTGATCCTGCACCGGGGCCACGCCCTCCTGTTGTCCCTGCAATGGACTTTGTTGAACTTCCGGACACCCTGCATCCTCCTCACTCGACCGTGGCCCAGCCCATTCCTCAGCCGGTGGATCATGACCCACCCTTGAGGCGTTCAATCCGAATTCGTCACCCACCTGAGAGACTTAATTTATGAACCTTTTCATATTGGACTTACTGACTTGTTCTGACATACTGTTGCAGACCTTTTGCCATACTGTTTAAGATTTTGACTTTTTGCCATACTGTTTAAGATTTTGTTATTGTTTGTTAATGACATTGGTTTCGTTCTTGGTGTAACATAGTTAGTTTCTACACCTGGCACCTTCCTGTGTATATAGTATAGCCACATGCACATATCATTGTAAATATTGCACACACATGATTAGATACACTCACCACACTTCTTTATTTATTATCATGTAGGCACATATTCTTTGAGAAAAGGGGGGATGTCATGATATTTAGATCAGCATATCATGGTGCAATCACACACACTGATGGACATGCAGTAGGACCAACCAACACACACACAACATCGCAGCCAATCACCAGTGAGAGCACACGCACTATAAAAACAGGGGACACTACAGTTCCCGCTCATTCCAGCAACAGCCAGCTCAGAGCACCGAGCTCAGAGCCTGCCACTCAGACATTCACCATGTGCTGAGTGCCTCACCCAGATAGTGATAGGACAGGGTCCACAGATTAGCTGGTAATGCACGTACCCAAGTTAGCAGTGTGATGTTACGGTTGAGTAGTTAATAAAATTGAGTTACACCATCTCCAGCCGTGTTGGATCGTTTGTACATCAGAACACCCAACACGACAGGTCAATGTACCATTTGTCTTTCTAATTGTTTGCTGGAGCTGCACTCTAGCTTTCTGTCTCCAGCACAATGAGCCACAAATCCCGAGGGGATGTTAGTTTAGTGGTAATGTTTTCATAGATTATCATAGAATTTACAGTGCAGAAGGAGGCCATTTGGCCCATCGAGTCTGCAGCGGCTCTTGGAAAGAGCACCCTACCCAAGGTCAACACCTCCATTGTATCCCCATAACCCAGTAACCCCACCCAACACTAAGGGCAATTTTGGACACTAAGGGCAATTTATCATGGCCAATCCACCTAACCTGCACATCTTTGGACTGTGGGAGGAAACCGGAGCACCCGGAGGAAACCAACGCACACACGGAGAGGATGTGCAGACTCCACACAGAGAGTGACCCAAGCCGGAATCGAACCTGGGACCCTGGAGCTGTGAAGCAATTGTGCTATCCACAATGCTACCGTGCTGCCCCAATGGTACGAGACTAGTAATCTAGAGGTCTGGGCTAAGTCTCCAAAGACATGGGGCGTCATTCTCCGACCCCCCGGCGGGTTGGAGAATCGTCGGGGGCTGCCGTGAATCCCGCCCCCGCCGGTTGCCAAAGTCTCCGGTACCGGATATTCGGCGGGGGCGGGAATCGGGCCGCGCCGGTTGGCTGGCCCCCCCGCTGGATTCTCCGGCCCGGATGGGCCGAAGTCCCGCCCATAAATTGCCTGTCCCGCCGGCGTGGATTAAACCACCTTTTGAACGGCGGGACAAGGCGGCGTGGGCGGGCTCCGGGGTCCTGGGGGGGGCGCGGGGCGATCTGGCCCCAGGGGTGCCCCCACGGTGGCCTGGCCCGCGATCGGGGCCCTCCGATCCGCGGGCGGGCCTGTGCCGTGGGGGCACTCTTTCCCTTCCACCTCCGCCACGGCCTCCACCATGGCGGAGGCGGAAGAGACTCCCTCCACTGCGCATGCGTGGGAAACTGTCATCGGCCGCTGACGATCCCGCGCATGCGCCGCCCGGGGATGTCATTTACGCGCCAGCTGGCGGGGCAACAAAGGCCGTTTCCGCCAGTTGGCGGGGCGGAAATTCCTCCGGCGTCGGCCTAGCCCCTCAATGTTGGGGCTCGGCCCCCAAAAATGCAGAGCATTCCGCACCTTTGGCGCGGCGCGATGCCCGTCTGATTGGCGCCGTTTTGGGCGCCAGTCGGCGGACATCGCGCCGTTTCGGGAGAATTTCGCCCATGAGTTCCAACCCCACCCTAACAGCTGGGGCAATTTAAATTCAAGTAATTATTACATCCAGAATAAAATGGGCGGCATGATAGCACAGTGGTTAGCGCTGTTGCTTCACAGCGCAGGGACCTGGGTTCAATTCCCGGCTTGGGTCTCTGTCTGTGTGGAGTCTGCACGTTCTTCCCATGTCTGTGTGGATTTCCTCCGGGTGCTCCGGTTTCCGCCCACACTCCAAAGATGTGCAGGTTAGGTGGATTGGCCATGCTAAATTGCCCTTAATTCCCAAAAAGGTTAGGTGGGGTTGCTGGGTTAAGGGGATAGGGTGGAGGTGTGGGCTTAAGCAGGGTTTTCTGTCCAAGAGCTGGTGCAGCTCGATGGGCCCAATGGCCTCCTTCTGCACTGTGAATTCTATGATCTATAAAAATACTAAATCAAAATAACAGTGATCATGAAAGTACAGAATTGTCATCAATAGCCATTTGTGTCATTAATGCCCTTTTGGGAAGGGAACCTGCTATCTTCATCTCATCTGGCCCATATGTAACTCCAGACCCACAACAATGTGATTAATTCAGAACTGCCCTCTGAAATGACCTATCAAACCATTCAGTCGTAGACAGTTCCCATCAGCTCAAGGGCATGTTGGGATGGTCAATAAATGTCAGCTGACTTCGGCAGTGACTTTCATATCCCAAAGACAAATAAAAAACATATCCGTAAAGGAATTGATCTTGAAAGGGAATTTGCAGATGGTGGACTTCCCATGTATCAGCAGCCCTGATCCTTCAAGGTAGCAGAGGTCATTGGTTTGGAAGGTGGTTAGTGAGTTGCTACAGTGTACCCTGTATCGCATTGCTGCCATTGTGCGTTGATGTTGGGATAGTGATTGTTTAAGGTTGTGGTTCCAATCAAACAGGTTGCTTTGTTCTTTTTTACTGAAGGGAGTTTTACCTCACTGGCTCGGCCAGCATTTATTGCCCATCCCTAATTGCCCTTGAGAAGGTGATGGTGAGCTGTCTTCTTGAACAGCTGCAGTCCATGTGGTGTAGGTACACCCACAGGGCTGTTAGGGAGGGGGTTTCAGTATTTTGACCCAGCGACAGTGAAGGAACGGCAATATATTTTCAACTCAGGATGGTGAATGACTTGGAGGGGAACCTCCAGGTGGTGGTGTTCCCATGTATCTGTTGCCCTTGCCCTTCTGGATGGTAATGGTTGTGGGTTTGGAAGTTGCTGCTTAAGGAGCCTTGGTGAGTTCCTGTTGATGGTACGCACAGTTGTTACTGTGCACCAGTGGTGGAGGGAGTGAATGTTTGTGGATGGGGTGCCAATCAAGCAGCTCCTTTGACCTGGATAGTGTCAAACTTCTAGAGTGTTATGGAGCTGCACTGATCCAGGCAAGTGGAGAGTATTCTATCACCCTCCTGACTCGTGACTTGTAGAAGGTGGACAGGATTTGGGAAGTCAGGAGATGCTCGCTACAAGATTCTTAGCCTCTGACCTGCTATTGTAACCACAATATTTATATGTCTAGTTCAGTTCAGTTTCTGGTCAACGGGAGCCCCCAGGATGTCGATAGTGGGGGATTCAGCGATGGCAATTTCATCAAATGTCATGGGGTAATGGTTAGACCCTATCTTGTTGGAGATGGTCATTGCCTGCCATTTGTGTGACGTGAATGTAACTTGCCACTTGTCAAGCCTGTCTATTGTTCAGCTCTTACTGCATTTGGACTGCATCAGTATCTGAGGAATCGCAATTGGTGTTGAACATTGTGCAGTCATCAGCGAACATAACCTCTTCTGAACTTTTGATGGAAGGAAAATCATTGATGAATCAGCTGAAGATGGTTGGTCCTTGGTCCAGGATGGAGCTGAGCTTCTTGAGTGCTGCAGACCCAGTCTGTCAGATATATCCTTCAGGATTCTGCCAACTCAATCTGTAGTGATACTACCCAGCCACTCTTGGTAATGACCATTGAAGTTTCCCAAACCATAGTAGAGTCTGAGCACTTCCTGTCCTCAGTTCTTCTTTCAATTAGTGTTCAAAGTGGAGGAGTGCTAATTTATTAACCGAGGGAGAGTGGTGGGTGAATTTCAGCAACAGGTATCATTACCCATATTTTAGATTTCATTTTCTCTGGATCCAATGTTAAGGACACCCAGGCAACTCCCTGACTGATTACCACTGTGCCATCATCTGTGTTGGCTCTGTTCTGCCAGTGGGATGGACCATACCAAAGGAGGGTGATACAGTAGTCTGGAACATTGACTAGAAGGTATGATTTGGTAAGTATGCCTATGGCATCCTGTTGCTTGACGTCTCTCCCAATCATTGGCACAAGTCCGGAGATTTACAAAACGTGCAGCTGTAATTTCCGATGCCTCGGTTGGTGCTGGTTTATCTGTCCGGTTTTATGCTGTCTCGGATTTTCTGTAGTGGTTCAGTACAGCTGAGTGGCTTGCCAGGCCACTTCAGTTGGTAGTTAAAAGTTAACTACTTTGCTGTAGATCTGGAATCACATGTGAGCCAGATTGGGTAAGGACAGCAGATTTCCTGCCCAAAAGGGCATTCGTGAATAATAATAATCAGATACCAGATGGGATTTTACAATAATCCAGCAGTTTCATGATCACCATTACTGAGATGAGCTTTTAATTCCTAATTTATTAAGTACATTTAAATTCTATCATCTGCCATGGTGGGATATGAACCTGCATCCCTAGAACGTGGTTTCTAGTCTAGCAACACTACCACTGCACCACCATCTCTTCCTGTGCCATGTAGCCAATCCTCAACCTATACTAACATATTACTCCCAACCCTGTGAGTCGTTACCTTGTGCTGCTGTGTTGCACCTTCATTGAATGAAAATCCAAATATCTGCAGGTTCGCCGTTACCTATTGTTTTGGCAATGGACCAAGTCATATAAAAACACAAAAGTGCACAAGAAAGTAATTTGCAGGAACAGGCACAGGGAACTGAATTTTATGCTCTTGGTTCCATTTGACAGACTGCCTCCAGGCTGGGTTTGCAATCCATCATATTCTTATTGATTATTAAAGTTGCTACTCAAATTTCCCCATGGATTTTGACCTCTCTAATATGGAGACTGTGACCTCTCCCCCGGTTACTGCACAGTAACAAAGGATCCTCTATTACGACCATGTAAACAAATTAATAACAGTTTTTATAGAGCATAACCCAGCACTGCATTCCCATAGGACAATGATCTGCATCGGAGTAGCACACTGCAGCAGAATCCTAAGTTTGGAAATCTCCGGGATAAGTAAAAACCTAGCACCAATTCAACTTCACCATCTATTTTCTTTCAACGCAGTGGTAATTCCACAAAACAAGAATGCACAAAAAAGACAATTAGTATATTCATACGAATAAACACCTTCTTTATCTTTGAAAAAGAGTAATTATTGTCTCTTACAAACATAGGAATGGGGGAGGCCATTAAGCCCTTCAAACCTAGCTATTCTATCATTTAATTCGATCATGGCTGATCCGCACTTCAACTTCATTTAGCCGTCTGTTCCCCATATCCATTGATGCTCTGACTTAACAACAATTTATCAATCTGGACAGTTTGAAAGTTCAATACCTATGTGACAAAGTACCCATTTGGAGGTCAGACCCTTTGTTTTGGATCCCACTGGAGGAAATTATTTCCATAGGTGGAATTTAATGCCCTCCCTTGGTGCCATGGGGGCGTTTAGTTGGGCAGGAGGGTAGCAATTGGAGTCTCCGCTGTTTTTGTGCCACTGTCCTGCTTGAATCTGGGATAGGTTGCTTGTGGACAGTCTTCCCGCTCCACCCTCAATGAAGGCCCTTAAGTGGGCAACTGATGAGGCCTCATCCTGCCACCCCTGTATTCGCCCAACAATACACAGGGGATCGCCATGTGGGAAGCACCAAAAATAAACTCTGTCAGAGTTACTTGAGGTCCTCCAGGCAGATACATTATTCAAAGGCACTCAGATCGTGGTACCCTGCATCAGGAAGGTGGGGCTTGCTGAGAGCCAATCCTCTGCCCTGGCTGCTGACGTAACTCTCATTCTGTCCTCCCCTCTGTGACCTCTCCTCACGATCACCCTCCCACCATTTCCCATCTGTGGCCTCGGCCTCTTGGGATCCAAGGTCTAGGGTGGGTCCATTATCAACAGAAGCCCTCTAGTAGTACTGCTGAGCAATGAAGAGCTGCAGTTGTCTGATTAGCCAGCAGCTCTTGGCAGGTGAGGCTTCCACTACCAGGGCCCTGAATCCCAGGCAAGGCCTGCCACTGCCCAATATTGGCACTTAATGTGACAGACCTTCCTGAACAATGCTGACACAGTGCTCTTGCCATTTGTCCACTGGTGGTCGAGACACCTGTGACTTCCATTCAAAATATTGGGTGCGATTTAACGGGAAGAAAACAGTGTCCCAATTTGCGTGCGTTTAGCGGGGATTAACCACCCTGCTATCAAATGGGACTCTATTTTTTTGGCTTCGGCGAGGAACCTTCGCCGAAGACAGACTTACCTCACTCCTCCGTGCAGGAAAAGATCAGGGCACCATTTTTAAATGCTGCCCTGATCTCTCGACCCCCTCTTGGACTGCCCACCATGGCCTCCTGCCCCACCAAATGCCCCAATTTGCCTTTTCGGTAGTCCTCAAGCATCCCTCACCCCACCTGATAAGGGCAGAGCACCCCCGGGCCCAATCCCAGGCATGGGCAACCTGGAACCCTGACAGCACCACCCAGGCAGTGCCTGGCACTGTCAGAGTACCCCTGTGGCACTGTCAAGCTACCTGGCTGGCAGTGCCAAGGTGTCCAGGTGGCAGCAGGAGTGCCAGGGTCCCATGCCGCCTAGAGCCCGACCACCCAGGGGCCTCCGAGTGCCTGGGAGACAAGTTAACAGGGGTTAAAAGCTGACTCTCAGTTTAAAAGGCTGTTAGTTTAACCAAGTCTGAGATACTTGAATGCCACAGTCAGAAGTGACTTATGGCCTGTGTCAAGATTTTGATATAAATAGTTATATTTTATTAGATTTTATTACTGTATACCACTTTAGAAAGTAATCAAAGTTGAATAATTAAGTGATGAGGTCATACACACTCATTCTAAAAGATATGGTTGACACAATAATTGTTTCAGAGAAGTATGGGTTAGGATAATTTAATTGAGACTGGTAAGAATAATTCATTTAATATATACATGACCTGAACAATGCAAATTAGACTGGCTAATAATACAAGCAGGGAACTCATGAAACTTGAACTTGAGAGAAAATGTTTAAAGATCACAATGTCATTATGAAGTTGAATTATGGGAGAAACTGTGAACAGTATACACAATACCTGAGTTGATTTAGATAGTTCTTTAATTCTGACAATACAAAGAAGGTATAATATAAATTAGCAATGAACACTTCACTGAAGTGATGTTTGCAGCCAATTTCTGAAGCTTTCTTTATCTTTTGTCAAAAGAGGGTGTGTTGTGCATTTTGAATCTAAAAGCAGGAAGAATTGTAGATATATAGGCGGAGCAGGATTGAGGGGCCGAACGTCTTGCTCCTGGTTCACGCGACAATTTTTTTAAACCTGCCTTGTGAAAGTTTGGTGAAACTGGAATCACCGCACAGTTAAAATTACTTTCGAAGAATTATCGCCTGCTCCCACCGGCTGCTTCTTTGACCTGAGACTTGGGGCGGGATTTCCCGGCCGTGCCCGCCTGGTGACCGGAGAGTCCCGCCTGAGGTCAATTAACTTTTCCATTGTCCGCATATCGCTCATGGCGATCTTGCGGCGGGCGGGGAAGAAGAATACAGCCCTTTATGTGTATTCAGCTGGGGAACTCTCCGAGCTCAGGCAGGAGCCTGATTACTACATGCTAGTCGGTGTGCAGTGGAGTCATTAGGATTCTGTTGGCATTATAACTGCTTGCTGATCCAGCTCAGTGAAACTACTTAGCCATGAAGCTCAGTTTTAAACGTATCCTTTCTGGAATCAGAGACAACAGGGTGCTTCCCAAGACCGCACAAGGGAAATATGGCTACTTACCTTCCCACACTTACCTCCACACTTCCGGGACCTTGACAAAACCATCTCCTTGGAACAGGCTATCTTGCCCGCTGGCAGGCAAATTATATGTGGCATGACCACTGCTCATTTAAAGAATTCAGGTGGATCTGGCTGAATGGTGTTGGATGCAGAGAAACACAGTAAATAGGAGCAGGAGGAGGCTATTCTGCCCATCAAACCTGCTCAGCCATTCATTATGATCATGGCTGATCATCCAACTCAACAGCCTGATCCTGCTTCCCCCCCTCCTCCCCTCTCCGTTGATCACCTTTGCAAAAGTGCTATATGTAAGTGCTTTTTGAAAACAGTGGGCGGGATTCTCCAATCCCACGGAAGAGTGTCAACGCCGTTGTAAACACCGTCGCGTTTTACGAAGGCGTGAATGGGCCGCTCCCAAGGCTAATTCTGGCCCCTACAGGGGGCTAGCACGCTGCTGGAGCGGTTCGCGCCACTCCAGCTGCCGATCCCGGCGGGAACTGTGGGCCGCGGGATCCGCGCATGTGCAGTTGCGCCCGCGCCAACGAGGGCATATGCAGTGGCGCTGGTGCCAACGCGCGCATGCGCAGTGGACTCCTTCAACGCGCCGGCCCCGATGCAGCATGGCGCAGGACTACAGGGGTCAACGTTTAGGAAAGGAGGCCCCCAGCCAGAGAGGCCGGCCCGCCGATTGGTGGGCCCCGATCGCGGGCCAGGCCACATCGGACCCTCCCCCCGGGGTCGGACCCCCCCTCCCCCCCACAGGCCACCACCCGACCCTTCCACATCAAGGTCCCGCCGGCCCAGAGCAGGTTAGAACGGCGCCGGCGGGACTCGGCTCTTTTCTTACAGCCACTCGGCCCATACGGGCCAGGGAATCGGCGGGCCGGCAGCGTAGAGCGGCCCGCAACCGGCGCCACACCAACCACGGCGGCGCCAATGGCGCCGATTCACCGCTCTGCGGAGAATCACGTGCCGGCGTCGGGGCAGCGTGGCGCGATTCGCGCGGCCCGCCGGCGATTCTCTGACCCGGCCCAGTGTTTTGGCTTCAACTGCTTTCTCTGGTAATGAATTCTCTCGGCTCACCACTCTCTGGGCGAAAAGATTTCTCCTCACCTCAGTATTAAATGGTCTAGTCCGTATCCTCAGACATTGACCCATGATCCTGGAAACACCCACCATCGGGAACATTCTTCTTGCAACTACCCTGTCTAGTCCTATTATAATTTTATAGGTTTCTATGAGATTCCCCCTCATTCTTCTGAACTCCAGCGAATACAATCCTAACCGACTCAAATATAAAGGCAAATTACTGCGGATGATGGAATCTGAAACAAAACCAGAAAATACTGGACAATCTCAGCAGGCCTGACACCATCTGTAGAGAGAGAAGAGAACTAATATCTAGAGTCTGAATGACTCTTTGTCAAAACTCTTTGTCTAACTGACTCAACCTCTCTTCATACATCAGTACGGCTCTCCCAGGAATCAGGCTGGTAAACCTTCTCTGCACTCCCTCTGTAGCAAGAACATCCTTCCTCAGATAAGGAGGCCAAAACTGCACACAGTATTCCGGATGTGGCCTCACCAAGGTCCTGTATCATTGCAGCAAGACATTCCTGTACTCAAATCCTCTCACTACGAAGGCCAACATATCACTTGCCTTCTTTACCGCCTGCTGTACCACATGTTTACCTTCAGCAAGTGGTTGTATAAGGGCACCCAGGGCTCGTTGCACATTCCCCTCTCCTAATTTATGGTCATTCAGATAATAATCTGTCTTCCTGTTTTGCTACCAAAGTGGATAACTTCACATTAAATTATGCTGCATCTGCCATTCATATGCCCGCTCACTCAACTTGTCCAAATCTCTGCATCTTCCTCACAGCTCACCCTCCCACCCAGCTTTGTGGCATCTGCAAATTTGGAGATATTACATTTTGTTCCCTCATCTAAATCATTAATATATATTGTAAATAGCTGGGGTTCCATCACCAAACTCTATGGTACACCACTAGTCACTGCTTCCCATTGGAAAAAGCTCTGTTTATCTTTGTTTCCTGTCTGCCAACCAGCTTCCTATCCATCCCAATACATTACCCCAATCCCATATGCTTTAATTTTACACGCTTAACTCTTTTATAGGACTTTGTCAAAAGCCTTCTGAAAATCCAAATACACCACATCCACTGGCTCCTCTTCAGCAACATAGAACATGGAACATACAGTGCAGAAGGAGGCCATTCGGCCCATTGAGTCTGCACCGACCCACTTAAGCCCTCACTTCCACCCTATCCCCATAATCCAATAACCCCTCCTAATCTTTTTGGTCACTAAGGGCAATTTATCATGGCCAATCCACCAAACCTGCACGTCTTTGGACTGTGGGAGGAAACTGGAGCACCCGGAGGAAACCCACGCAGACACGGGGAGAACGTACAGACTCCGCACAGACAGTGACCCAGCGGGGAATCGAACCTGGGACCCTGGCGCAACGAAGCCACAGTGCTAGCCACTTGTGCTACATTTGGGAGCACTGTCTGCGCGGAGTCTGCACACTTGAAGAATTCTTGAAGAATTCCAGTAGATTTGTCAAACATGGTTTCCCTTTGATAAATCCATGCTGACTCAATCAGATTCTGTCACTGTTTTCAAATGCTCTGCTATAAAGTCCTTGTAAGAAGTCTTACAACACTAGGTTAAAGTCCAACAGGTTTGTTCCGAATCACTAGCTTTCGGAGCGCAGCTCCTTCATCATTGACCACTGATGCATCCATTATTTCTATAGCCACTTCCTTAAGTGCTCTGGGATGTAAATGATCAGGCCCTGGGATTTATCGGCCTTCAATCCCATCAATTTCTCCAATGCCATTTCTCAACAAATACTGATCTCCTTCAATTCCTCCCTCTCACTAAACCCTGTGTTCTCCAACATTTCTGGTACTTTATTTGTGTCCTTTGGGAAGACCGAACCAAAGTACGTATTTAGTTGGTCAGCCAAATGTTTTCTTGTTCTTGCAGTTAGACGTAATGAAGGACTTGAGCACAGCAAATAATGAAAAATTGGGCAGGGCTGATGTCTATCCACAAGAGAACCCAACTAATTGTTGCTCTATTACTTTAAATTATTGACTCCTTTAAAAACACGTAAAGACCCTTCCTGCCTGACTTCTCTCTGGTCTAATAGGAATAGGAAAACCTGCTCATTATGTCAGTTTTCATAAATAATTTAAAATTCTTTGACGAGGTAAATAAATGAAAGGATTGGGCAGCATGTTTATTGAAAATTCAGGATCGAACAACCAGCTCATAATACAGCTCAATGCAAACCCTGGGACTACATAGATGCCAATAGTTCTCTTGGGCAAACCTTTTTTTAAGTTATTTGTATCATTAAAAAAAATATCTTTCTCACATTTTGCTCTATGAGATACTGTTGGACAGGAACTGATAAACTCGCTTAATGTTAAAGTTAGAACAAATGATTGTTGTTAGATCTCATGAATGACATTTAAGAAGAAATGAATTTTTTGTGGCATGCACAGAAACTCATCATCATAGCATGGTTACAGAATAGACGGAGGCTATTTGTCCCATTGAGTTTTTGCTGGTTCCGTGCAAGAACAACCCAGGTACTCCCACAACTTGCCCTTTCTCTGTCGCCATACAATTGTTCCTCCTTAAGGTGCTTATCCAATTCCTTTTCAAAAGCCATTGTCGAACCTGCTTCCATCACCTTCCAGGCAAAGCATTCTAGACCATAACTATACACTAAATAAAGATTCCTCCCAATGTCATCTTTGCTTCATTTGCCAATCACCTCAAATCTCTGCTTCTTGACCCAAGTTTAACATTTCTGTAGCAAAGCACAAATAAAACTCATATGAAGATGAGTCACTATTTGTTGTACATGCAGAGCACAGTCTTTCCACGTAGGGATGCACCCATGTACCCGATTCGAGAAAGCCGAGACACAGGTTGGCAGAGTCAAGGCTTAGAAACTCGCAGTGTCAGCACTGCATTATCCTGAAGTTTAACCGTCCTGAAGTTTTCCAGTATCTAATGTTCCCATTGTTCATCCAGTCAGAACCACCTGAACTCTTTTGAGTGTTGCACAATTATCTGGAGCCAAGCAGGAAGGATTCTAACCTCCCCTGATAAGTGTACCCTCCGTTAGGGATTGGGAATGTGATATTTAGCAGAGGATTAAATTGGTGCTATGATTTTGTTTTACTAGAAACAATTGGAATGTGCAATTTGAAATCTGACAATTGGCCCAGGTCCTGGGAACGAATAACCCAGGAGATGAGAATGGCCAAATGGTGCTTCTACAACAATGAAGAGTAACTGGTGGATGTTGAATAAACAACTATGTAAAAAGACATGTTAGAATTGAATTTTAGCCTTATTTTGAAAATCTATTTGCTTGAATGCATAAGTTAACAAACATGTTAAAATAGAATAAAAGGTGTTTTTGTAAACATAATGAATCATTCAGTAGCAACATTGTTTGATAAGGAAGCAGAGCAGTCAGACTGGATGACAAGCATATGAACAGCTCCAAGCATAACAACTGATAACATACAGAAGCAAACAATGAAGATGTTGATTGAGTAAGTTTAAAAGCTAGGGCATCTCCGTGGAATTGTGAAACAATTCAGAGAACAGCACAGAGTTGATCATGGGGAAACAATATTTAGCTTTCTTTAAAGGCATGAGAAGGGTGGCCTTCACTCCATGGTTTGAACAAAGAACACCACATACAATTTGGTCCCTTGTATATAAAGGAAAACTTTATGAAAATTTGGCCTTGTTCATGATGAATCCCAAGCCCACCCACGATAAAGGGAATAATGGTCAAGGTTTGGAAGAGTTTCAAGTGCAGTAGGCTGTGAAGTGGAGGACTCTCAAGAGCAGATCCATGCTAATTTGGGATCTAACAGCCGTGGCTAATTCAGAAGACTTCAAGTAGAAATGAAACACTGAGAAGAAAAGAGATAGAGAAGAGTTATTCACGCATGCCAGCTCTCATGTCAGATTTGGACCCATAATCGCTACTTGTCAGGGTCATATGTTTTTATTGTATACCTTGTGTGATATCCAGTCTTGAACTCTAACTAAACTCAATATACTCACCATGTTGGCTGCAGTCAATTCTTGTTTCAAAGAATTAACAAGATAACACCTTTCAAACTTGATTTGTGAGCTAGTCTCACTGGTTAAGAATTAACAGTACACTGGGGTGCTATAATTCTGTCTAGCTAGGTGTCAGGTTACAAAGTCCGCCATGGCTTTCAAAGCTCCATTACCAAGCATATAATCTTGAAACCATCCTCGCCCTAGTGAACCTGCATACTCATCACCAGGGGGGATAATTATTAGTTGCCCTCTCGTTCACAGATAGGCACTGATTTCAACCTTCCCTGGGTGGACATTAAGTATTCGGAGTTTCTCACAGGTGATGTCGTGAGCAATGCTTTATCACCATTCTCCAGACTACAGAATCTACACCATGCCCCATTGATTGGAGGCACAAAGTTTCAATGGCAGCTCTGTACACCCTAATCTATCTAATCCTGGATAAATAAATAGCCAATTGTCTAAGTAATACCAACCTAGCAGCTGCTATATCAATACCAAATGCTTTTTCATCAGCTCCGTGATAAGCATTGGCTTCTTGCACACTTAAAAGACTAGGCAGGCATCTTGTGATGTGCAAGCCACCCTGGTCCAATATTTGTACTTGACTTTC
This sequence comes from Scyliorhinus torazame, assembly GCF_047496885.1. Classification (NCBI taxonomy): domain Eukaryota; kingdom Metazoa; phylum Chordata; class Chondrichthyes; order Carcharhiniformes; family Scyliorhinidae; genus Scyliorhinus; species Scyliorhinus torazame. The sequence continues at coordinate 219,931,482 of NC_092709.1, read as the reverse complement.
TCACAACTAACTGCTAAATCCAGATTCTCAGGCGAAGAACATTAACAAAAATTGTGCCCATAGTGATGATGACTTCCTTTGCATGGTGCAGAGATCTGCTATTAATGCCTTGTGCTTCCATTCAATGGGTCATGGTGTACATCCATGCCAGCATCAGGTCTCTTCATGTGTTCCATTTCTCTTCCTAACTATTTCCCACAGACACCCTCACTTCTCCCTTTAATAGCCAAATTCCCAATCTCAGGCACAGGCTGGCTCTTCCATCTCACGCCCTTCAAAATGAGCGAGTTGCCTGTAGAGGCACAACAAGCCACAGAAGCTTCGCTAAATAACGGGTCTTGGGTCTTGTGGTGGCGGAGTAGAGGGGTGCACGCTCATATGCAGCTTCCATTCCAGGCCCAAAAACATGTTTAAAGTAATTTCTGCCATATGGTGCCATGGATTAATGAAACATTTAGAGTACTTTAACTCATATTCAAGTGATAACTGATTTCAGAAATTTAAATTAAAATCCTAAGTATTTTATCTGTGGAAACAAAATCATTAGCACTGCTCTAGATAACTGATGATGGTGTTTTGGGGTTTGCCTTGATCACCAGCGCATAAGGTTAGGTTTGTGAATACTTGCACAGACAAATTAAAAAATGGTGGTTACATTTCACGTGTGCTAGGAGATTGCCATGCAGTAATGAAAATGGCTTTAAATGGAGATGACTAGTTTGGGGAGGAGGACCGGTGCCTGAATGTCTCTGGCTAACATCAGTTCCGTATTTTCACACCTGAAATGTACTGCATTGAATTTTGAATGTGTTTACAATTTTAGGAGAAATAGCAAAGAGGAAAGCTCCAGGCACACATCTGTGATGTTGCTACACATTGCAACCAGAGGGATATTTATCCCCGGTCTACTATTAGTACAAAGTCCAATCCTGCTTTGCTTCATTTTGATCCTATATTGTGGTGGCAGAAGTCCACATGTAAGTAATTACTATTGCAACATTGTTTGAATTAGTGCAGGTATAAAACAAAGCCACAAAACATTTGCACTTTGGTGTTGGCAACATATGCATTGGCTGCCTCTAGAAATTTACAGGAAAGATTCAGAAAAACAGTTTCTTTTTCACCTGAGGTAAAATAGCAATACTTATGGATATAATTAAGCAAAACTATCCAAGTTCTTTTGCTTTATTTGGTCCCATAATGCTCAATGTTAAGAGAAAACAAACAGGAAAAGCAGAAGGCAGATGAAGAGCTTTTTTTTAGTTATGATCTGAAATGCCCTGTTTGAAGGGGTGACGGGCACAGATTCAACAGTAACTTTCAACGGTAGTTTACATATATGCTTGAAATTTTTTAAAAAAGAGCTTCAAGGATATGAGGAAAGAGCTCAGGAGGGCAACCAATTGTTTCAAAGAGGCTACAGATCGAAGCACAATAGGCAGAATGGTTTCCTTGCATGCAGTGTGAGCCTATGAAATTTCAGACAACAGCAGCGCAGAACATGGGTGATTCCCTTCTCTAGGTTTTACCACACACATTGTGTCATTGCAAAAACATTTCTTTCTTGCATTCATGCAAACAATTAGGAAGGCAAAGCGCAACTCTGAAATTAAATTATCAAGGAACATTGAACAAAATCGTAAAATATTCTCCAGGCACATAAATAAAAAAACAATAAAGTTGAGATGGGAATAAGACCATTAAGGGATGGTCATAGTAATATAGAGAAATTGCAGAAATATTAAATAATTGTTTTACTTCAATATTTATCAGGGAGGCAGATGAAGAGGGCATGACATCAGGGATGAGATTAGAAGTGATGTGACTGCACATAAATTAAAAAGAGGAGAAGTATTAAATCCATTTATCAAACTCGAAAAGGCCAAAACTCCTTATCAAAACCGATTGCATCCACGTATTGTGAAAAAATATCAAGGGGAGAGATAGCCTAGGTTTTATTATTTAAGAACATTTAATAACATAATAGAAAAAGGTGTTGTACCAGAGGATGAGTGGATAATCAATGCTATATCTGTATTTAAGAAGGGTGATAAAACATTCACAGGGATCTATAGACCACTCAGCTTGACATCAGAATTAGGCAAATTAATGGAATCCTGACTAAAGGAGAAAATAGAAAAATCATCTGGAAACCAAATTATAATAATGAATAGATTTCAAAATGAAAAGACTTTCACTTGACGAACATCATTGAATACTTTGTAAAGGGAACAAAGAGCATTGGCAAGGGTATTGTAGTAGATGTAATATATCTAGATTTCCAGGGGATTTTCACTAAGGGAGCACATAATAGACTAATTAATAAGGTAAGCGAATGCAGTGTCAAGAGGCAAGAAGCATAGTGGATAGCTAACTACTTGAAAAAGAAAGCAGATATTATTAAAGATTAAATGATTTTAAAAATTAAGAGATTAGGTGTAAAGGGTAGACAATTCCCATGGGAAATCTTAAACCAAAATAACCAAATTTACTGATTGATATCCAAATGAAGAAATTGCCAACAAGATTATACTTTTTGAAGCTTTTATTCAACACAAATCAGAACTATTGTAAATTAAACACAAATTGAGAGATAACTGATAGTTCACATAAAAAGTTAAATGTCAACTTAAATAGTTAATAGAACAAAGATATATATTATGCACCCAACCATTTAAACAATCAGAAACCTTTGAGCAACTGCTGCAGTACAAAGATGGTAACTGAGAGGATGTGTGTGGGGTATGTGTGTGGGGTATGAGGGTACATGTGTGTGGGGCTGAGTGTTTAAGGGTTCTCCCTGTTTGTTCCTGTTTATTCCCTTATTATCCCTTTCTTTTATTTTTGCTGTTACATTTTTGATCCGTGTTAATGGACCTGTGCCTTTAAGGCAGGCTGCACCTTTCATTTGAACAGGAAGATCCAGAAGGCTGTGCTGTTTTAGACTGACTTCAGCGATGACCTGGATTGATTGATATGGCTGGTGGCCAATGAATGGTTCTAAAAGGTGATATTCTGCCTGGTAACAGGTGGTGATTGGTTCTGCTTGCACTGAAATGGTTCAGAGATTTAAAGAACTTTCAGTGTCACTTTTGGCAGTTAAAGGAGAAAAACTCTCTTTTTCCCACTCTGTTTTCTACAGATACAAAGAGTGAATTCTCACCAAAAGGTCACTGTGAGCCAACTCTCTCTCTGCAGCAAAGGCTGACCCAAGCAGAGACCAGAATCTAATAGCTCTCTCTGCCGAAAAGGCTGGTGTGAAGTCAGGAGCCAATCCTGGAAAAGCAGTGAGTAAAATATTGCTAACTATAAGGAAGATCAGGCTGTAAACCAGAGACTTTGAACCTCATACTGTGAAGAACGTGCACTGAAGAACTCATTATCTAAAGCAAGGACTCTTATCTTTTGAACTCAATCCTTATTACTTTTACCCCTTTCCACCCCTCTGTGTTTGTCTGTCGTGTGTATGTGGCTAGAGATTGGGGCAAGTAAAGGGGATGTTGTGTATTTGCTTGACATTAAGCAGCTGTATTCACTGCATATTTTATATTTGTTATAGTTGTAAATAAACGGTAATTGTGTATAAATGTATAGACTGGTGACTGTAATTATGGGACACCCACGGGCCAAAGATTTTGGTTATTGTGAAAGGAATTATTGGTTAATCAATTTGTGTTGTGACTCTGGGATGAATGGGGTTGGAAGTGACCACACACTTATTTTTTTTTTTTTAAAGTTAGAGTACCCAATTCATTTTTTCCAATTAAAGGGCAATTTAGTGTGGCCAATCCACCTACCCTGCACAACTTTGGGTTGTGGCGCAAAACCCACGCAAGCACGGGGAGAATGTGCAAACTCCACATGGACAGTGACCCAGATCTGGGATCGAACCTGGGACCTCGCCACTATGAGGCAGCAGGGCTAACCCACTGCGCCACCATGCTGCCTCACACTTATTTTTATTATTACTTGCCCAGGGTGTTGTAACAGTGGGTGTGATTGTTTGTGTGTGGTGTGGGTGTGTGTGTGTGTGGGCATGGGTGGGGCGTGGATGGGGGTGTGGATGGATGGGTGTGTCTGCGTCTGCCTATGTGTGTCCAGCCAGTCAGGCACAGAGACCTGAGGTCTGCCTGGGACACTGATAGCCCACACCCCTGCTGCTGGGTGCCCACTTCCTGGCAATTCATCTGCCATCTCATCACATGGAGAAACTGAAGGCTGACTGGAAAATCTAACATGGTTTCCATAACCTCTGTTCAACAAGGCTCTTAACCTGCCCGCTACCTGGAAACGGATGGCTTTCGTGTCCCCAAACGTGCGTCAGCCAAAATGTCCAATGTCAGGAATGGGGTCGAGAAGTAGGTGCACCGTTCAAATTTCCATTGGCTTTCGTGGGAATGGAAGATCCCGCCGGCTGGAGCGACCATAAAAGCCCACCCATGAATCAACCATGTAAATGTAGTGAGGATACAAAATCAGCTATGGTCCCATTGAACAAGCTCAAAGGCTGAATGGTCTACTCATGTATCTATGTTCCTCAGATCCACAAGATGAGAATGGGAACATGAGAAAACAGGCGCGCTCATCTCCACAAATTCAGAAGGAATTTGAAAATGTTGAACTTGTGAACTCAAAAGAGGCAAATGCAGTTTAATACAGGAAGATGATGACATTTGGCACAAAACAAGAGATCACATAGAGTAAATTCTCAGTGACAGCATACTGGAGACAATAAAGCATGAGAGGTCTCAGAATATTGGTACCTTCATGGGATGTGGGTGTTACTGGCAAGGCCAGCATTTGTTGCCCATTGGTAATTCCCTTTGAACTGAGTGATTTGCTAGGGGCACGATCTAACTGAATTGCAACAAAAACCCATGTCGAGTGTGTTTAACCAGTGTTGCCCGGTGCTCATAGGGCCGAGAAAGGTCACATTGTCGGAACGTAACTCTGCTGAAATGCAGGGCCTCAGCTCGGAATGTCCCACCGAGGCTGCACTTAGTCCCGTTTCCTCCACTGAGGAGCTCCGCTTGCCAGAACTCCTCATTGTAGGAGGCGATCAGGAACTCATTTTTGAAATGGTGCCCAATTCTCTAAGCTCCCAGACTAAGCACACAGATTCCCCAAGTCCCAATTCACCTATAAGGGGGGCCATGGGCCCAGTAGCCACACCCCATCTCACAAGGGCACGGGCTTGATCCACGGCATGGGCACAATGCCAGTTTGGCACTGCCAGTCTGCTACCTTGGCAGTGGGCTGCCAGATTGGCAGTGCCAAAGTTCCCAGGTAGTACAAAAAGTGCCAGATGCCACCCTGCACAGAAGGCAACCATCCAAGGGCCTCCAATCACTTGGGAGACTCCTCCAACAGCCATTCCACCTGGTCCCAATTTGTAGGGACCAGTACTGAGCAACGCTCGCCTAAGGTCTCCAAGGCAAGGGGTTAGATCCCAATGCCTCTGGTAGATCAGGTGAGCTGCATATTAAAGTGAGACTAGCTACTCACTCAAATATGCAGATTTGCCAAATGCTGATCCTGCCCACAATGTTACTCTTGATAACAACATCTGTTAACTCATGGCTGTGGTTCGTAATTTACCCGTTAACCTGTGGACCCAGTCCTAACACTATCTTAGAGAGGCACTCAGCACATGGTGTATGTCTGAGTGGCACGCTGTGAGCTCTGTGCTCTGAGCTGTCTCCTGCTGGAATGAGCGGGAACTGTGGAGTTCCCTGTTTTATAGTGCGTGTGCTCTCACTGGTGATTGGCTGTGATGTTGCGTGTGTGTTGATTGGTCCGTTGATCTGTCCATCAGTGTGTGTGTGTTATTGCACTATGATCTGTTTGTATGAATATCATGACATCACCCCTTTTTACAAGAATATGTGCCTGTATGGAAATAAATATTGGTGTGTACTGAGTGCTGAATATGTGTGTGCAATATCTACAACATGTACATGAGGCTAAACTATATACATAGGAAGGTGTCAGGTGCAACACAGCAACGAGGTTGTACCACAAACAAAACAAGTGCAATCATCAAATATCGAAAGAGAACTCCTGAAACGACAAAAAGAGAAACACATTAACATTGTTGCATAACAATTCAGTGAGTCCAATGTGCAAACAGGCTCATAAGTCCAGCCTAGTAGGTGGGCAACGAATTTGGGTTGACCGCCTCAAGGGTGGGTCAGGATCCACCGGCTGAGGAATGGGCCTGGCCACTGGCAATAGAGGAATAGGCAGAGTGGCAGGAAGCTCCACGAAGTCAACATCAGGGACAACAGGAGGGCGTGGCACTGGTGCATGATCACGTAGCGAGCGCAGAAGCAGCCGAAGGGCCCGCCGATTACGCCGGCGAATGGAGCTATCAGGCATGCGAACCAGGAACGAGCGGGGAGCCACGCGTCGAAGAACTTCGGCAGTTGCCGACCAGCCACCCTCTGGTAGGTGTATGCGGACGTTGTCTCCAGGCGCCAGGGCAGGAAGATCAGTTGCCCGAGTGTCATGTGCCACCTTCTGCTGAGCACGCTGCTGTCGCATCCTTTGCAGTACTGGAGCATGGTTGGGTTTAGGAACATGAATGGAAGGTACAGTGGTCCTGAGGGTGCGACCCATCAACAGCTGGGCTGGTGAGAGGCCCGTGGACAGTGGGGCCGAGCGATAGGCCAGCAGGGTGAAACAGAAGTCAGATCCGGCATCAGCAGCCTTGCAGAGGAGCCGCTTCACGATATGGATGCCCTTTTCCGCCTTGCCATTTGACTGGGGATGCAGAGGGCTGGACGTCACGTGTGTGAAGCCGTATGAAGTGGCAAAAGAAGACCATTCTTGGCTTCAAAACAGGGCCCATTGTCCGACATGACGGTAAGCGGAATGCCATGGCGAGCGAAGGTTTCCTTACATGCTCTGATTACAGCTGATGATGTCAAGTCGTGCAGGCGTATGATCTCCGGTTAATTTGAAAAATAATCAATTATGATGATGTAGTCCCTGCCGAGCGCATGAAAAAGGTCCACACCCACCTTCGCCCAGGGGGACGTAACCAACTCATGGGGCTGAAGGGTCTCAGGGGGTTGCGCCGGCTGAAACCTTTGGCAGGTGGGGCAGTTGAGCTCCATGTTGGCGATGTCGTCACTGATGCCCGGCCAGTACACAGCTTCTCAGGCCCTCCGCCTGCACTTTTGAATCCCGAGGTGGCCTTAGTGTCATTGTTCGAGGACCAGCCTGTGCATGCTGTGTGGGATCACAATCCGGTCCAACTTTAGGAGGACCCCATCAATGACGGCCAAGTCGTCCCGAACATTGTAGAATTGTGGGCACTGTCCTTTGAGACACCCTTCCGTCATGTGGCGCATCACACATTATAGAAGGGGGTCAGCCGCAGTATCACGACGAATACGGGCCAGACTTGAATCATTGGCTGGCAGATTGGCTGATGTGAAGGCCACATGCACTTCGACCTGACAGACGAACCCCCCCGATTCGGGCGGTGTGCTCACTGCTCTGGACAGGGCATCCGCGATGATGAGGTCCTTTCCCGGGGTGTAGACCAGTTGGAAATCGTACCTCCGGAGCTTGAGCAGAATGCGCTGGAGGCACATTAAGGTGTCATCTCATTAAGGTCCTTTTGTATGATGCCGACGAGGGGGCGATGGTCGGTCTCCATGGTGAACTGAGGGAGACCATACACATAGTCATGGAAGTTATCTATGCCGGTTAACAAACCCAGGCACTCCTTCTCAATCTGCGCATAGTGCTGTTCTGTGGGGGTCATGGCCCGCGAGGCATAGGCGACCGGGGCCCATGGTGCAGTGTCAGCCTGTTGCAGGAGTACCGCCCCAATGCCGGACTGGTTGGCATCAGTCGAGATCTTTGTATCTCGAGCAGTGTTGAAGAACGCCAATACCGGGGCTGTGGTGAGCTTGACCTTGAGCTCCTCCCATTCATTCTGGTGTGTGGGCAGCCACTGGCACTCCGTAGTCTTCTTCACCAGGTGGCAAAGAGCCTTTGTGTGGGAGGCTAGGTTGGGAATAAACTTCCCCAGGAAGTTGACCATCCCGAGGATGTGTAGCACTGCCTTCTTGTCTGACGGCTGCGGCATGGCTGTAATAGCTGCCACTTTGTCTGCATCCGGACGCACTCCTGACCGGGATATGTCGTCCCCCAGAAGCTTTAGCTCAGTTTGGCTAAAAGAACACTTGGCTCGGTTGAGGCGCAGGCCGTGATCTCGTATCCAAGCAAAAACACGCTGGAGATGACTGATGTGCTCCTGTGGTGTGGTGGACCAGATGATGACGCCGTCAACATAGACGCGCACCCCTTCGATGCCCTCCATCATCTGTTCCATGATTCTGTGAAACACCTCGGATGCCGAGATGGTGCCAAACGGCATCCTATTGTAGCAGTATCTGCCAAAGGGAGTGTTGAAGGTGCACAGCTTCCTGCTGGACTGGTCCAGCTGAACCTGCCATAAACCCTTTGAGGCATCAAGCTTGGTAAAAATTTTAGCCCGGGCCATCTCGCTCGTGATCTCTTCCCATTTGGGTATGGGGTAGTGTTCCCTCATGATGTTATTGTTCAGGTCTTTCGGGTCGATGCGGATCCGGAGTTCGCCAGAGGGCTTTTTTACGCACACGATGGAGCTGACCCATGGCGTGGGCTCCGTGACCCGGGAGAGCACTCCTTGGTCCTGGAGGTCCTGCAGCTGCTGCTTGAGGCGGTCCTTGAGTGGAGCTGGGACTCTACGAGGTGCGTGAATGACTGGGGTGGCGTCCGGTTTGAACCGTATTCTGTAAGTGTAGGGCAGTGTGCCCATGCCCTCGAAAGCCTCATGGTTGTGGGCGAGGAGCGAGTGGAGCTGTGCCCTAAAGTCTGCATCCGGGAAATCGGACGTGCCTTCTGGAGACAGAGTGTGTACCCGCTGAACGAGGTGGAGAACCTTGCACGCCTGTGCGCCTAGCAGGGAGTCCTTCGATGATCCAACTATCTCAAAGGACAGTGTGGCTGTGTATGCATTGTGTGTAACCTCAAGCTGGCAGGATCCCATGGCCGGGATAACATTACCGTTGTAATCGACCAACTGACAGCGGGATGGCCGAATCGATGGTTTGACCTTTAAGGCGTAGAAGGCTGACCATGCAATGAGATTGGCGGAGGCACCAGTGTCTAAACGGAATGTGATTGGTGATCGGTTGACCGTTAGGGTGGCACACCATTCATCACCTGGATTAACGCTGTGCACTGGCATCAGTTGGTGGCTCCTACTTGGGAACATCAGATTTCTGTCAATTACCGCAACGCGGAAGGCTTCCCGGTCGTCGGTATCACCGGTCTGTACGTCATCAGGGTATGACTCGGTGTATGGAAGCTGAATGGCCCGCATGTCCCTGCGAGGCTGGCGGAATTGGGGAGCGTTGGCAGGTTGAGCGGCTCGACAACAGGCAGCGTAGTGGCCCATCTTGCCACAGCGGAAGCATTGTCGATTATTTGCTGGACATTGCCGCTTTAAATGAGCGGAGCCACAGTTGCCGCACGTCGTGACATCATGGCGTTCATTGCGCCACTGCGCATGCGCAGTTCGATCCTGCGTAGAGCGCGCCTGCGCGTTACGTCCCTCTGCGTCAATGTCTCTTTTGGCGCGTACAAGCGCGGGAGGTCGCGGAAAGCGCGCGAAATGGCCGCCCTCGTCTGGGCCGCGGCCGGGAGGAACTCGATCGACTGGACCCGCTCGGCCTTGTAGGACCCCTGCCGTGCCGATTCGGCCGCCTGGAATTGGGAGTACCGGCTGGTCGTGTTTTCGTGGAGGACGCAGGTTTCGATGGCTGTGGCTAGGGTGAGGCTCTTTATTTTGAGGAGCTGCAGGCGTAGGGTGTCCGAGATGACCCCAAAAACTATCTGATCCCGAATCATGGAATCGGAGGTGGCCTCATAGCCGCAGGACTGCGCGAGGATACGGAGGTGTGTCAGAAAAGATTGAAAAGGCTTATCCTTACCCTGCAGGCATTGCTGGAAGAGGTACCTCTCGAAGCTCTCATTCACCTCGACGCTGAAGTGTTGCTCAAGTTTTAGAAGGACCATCTTGTACTTCATCTTGTCCTCACCTCCCGCGAATGCCAGGGAGTTGTAGATGTGGATGGCGTGTTGCCTGCCGTGGAGAGGAGGAGGGCGATCTTCCTGGTGTCCGATGCATTCTCCCTTTCTGTGGCATCTAGGAAGCGGTGGAAGCGCTGTTTAAACAGCTTCCAGTTGACGCCGAGGTTTCCAGCGATTTGGAGCGGCTGCGGCGGGCTGATGGTGTCCATGGCGCAGGATGGCGGATCTCTGAAGAGGTGCAGGTAGGTCTCACAGTTGCTGGGTTCCAAACCTGGTACTATATCGTGTTGGGTGTTCCGCTACACAAACAAACCAACACGGTTGTAGATGGTACAACTCTGTTTTATTACTCTTGATAACAACATCTGCTAACTTATGGCTGTGGTTCGTACTTCACTAGCTAACCTGTGGACCCAGTCCTAACACTATCTTAGTGAGGCACTCAGCACATGGTGTATGTCTGAGTGGCACGCTGTGAGCTCTGTGCTCTGAACTATCTCCTGCTGGAATGAGCGGGAACTGTGGTGTTCCCTGTTTTATAGTGCGTGTGCTCTCACTGATGATTGGCTGTGATGTTGCGTGTGTGTTGATTGGTCCGTTGATCTGTCGATCAGTGTGTGTGTGTGATTGCACCATGATATGTTTATATGAATATCATGACAACGAGATCCCTCTCCCGGCATCTACTGGCCATGTTATGCCCCCTGTTCAGGGGGGACGTGGCCGGAAGATTGTGTCCTAGGCCATTTGAGAGGATATTTAAGAGTCAAACACATTTCTGTGGATCTGGATTCACATATCGGTCAGACTGGGAAAGGATGGTAGATTTCCTTCCTTATTGGGCATCAGTGAACCAGACGGGATTGTATGACAATCGATAATGGTTTCATGGTCATTACTGAAGTTTGTTTTTCAATACAGAACTTTGAAAAAAAAATTAATTTAAATTCCATCAGATGATGGTGGGACTTGAATCCATGGCCTGAATTTTTAGGATACCAGGGGCTGAGCCCCCACCACCTGGAGAGTCGGCAGGGAACACATCCCCGCTCACTCTGACGGGCCTGCTGCCACTTTCCACCTCAACAAGCGTTGATTGGTAGCAGTGGGACTTCTGTCCTCACTTGGTTTAAGTTCTGCCTTAGAAAGCAGCCAGTCAATCTGATTATCCGGCAACTCCCAAGGGCCTCTAGGCACAGTGCTGCAGTGACAGGAAGAGGTGCTGCAGCAACATGCCTGGGACTAGGTGGAGGGTCATGGAGGCCAGTTGTGTGGAAGGAGTCAATGGGAGGGAAGGGCTCTCCTCACGGTGTCACAATGGAGGCTATTGGGGTATTGGGGGATGAGCCGGGGGGAAAGGAGATTTGGAGGTGTCCGGTCATTGGGAGATGAGGAAGGGGCGCAGTCAAAAGGTGGCTTCAGATGGAGGCGTCCACCCAACTTTCTTGCCTGAGATTTAGGAATACAAAATTTTCTATTACTCCGTGCCCACCCCTCAATCTATCTGGCACCCTGTCTATAAACTGATGCTGGTTGGGAAAAGACCCTTAAATGGCCATTATATAACTACTTAAGGGCCTTAATTGGGGAAAGAGCAAGCTTCCACTCGCCACACCTGAGGCCCTGCCCGTTGCACCGTACAATTGGTTCCAAATCAGGCCGGCTAGTATCCCAGAGGGAATCCCAGCTGTGCAATTTCACACTCACCCCCCCCCCCCCCATCGCCTCAAAGTCCACTGGGGTGGGAGGAACCTCAAAGTCCGGCGGAACATTAGCCTGGGACTCAGGATCTCTGATCCAGCAACATTGCCACTGCACCACAGTTTCCCCCGTGAGCAGATCACTTCTGCTCAGTGTTTCATCTTGATGGAGAGTCGAGAACTAGGCACACAGTTTAAAAATAGAAATCTCCTATTTGAGAATGAGATAGCAATTTGTTTCCTTCTTTCGGTCGTTAGTCTGTGGAATTCTCTTCCTCAAGAGAATGCAGACTTGGTCATTGAATTTATTCAAGGCCAAATTTGATAGGTTTTTGATCGACAAGGGAGTGACGCTGGCACAGTGGTTAGCACTGTTGCCTCACAGCACCAGGGACCTGGGTCCAATTTCGGCCTTGGATGACTATGTGGAGTTTGCACTCTCCCTGTGTCTGTGTGGGTTTCCGCTGGATGCTCCGGTTTCCACCCATAATCCAAAGGTGCGCAGGTTAGGAGGATTGGCCATATTAAATTGCCCCTTAGTGTCCAACGATGTGCAGGTCAGTGGGATTAGGGCGGGCGATTGGGCCTAGGTAAAGTGTTCTTTCAGAGGGTCGCAGACTCGATGGGCCGAAATGGCCTTCCTCTGCACTGTAGGATTTCTATGGTTCTATGGAGTTCAGGGTTATGGGGTCAGACAGGAAATTGGAGTTCCGGCCACAATCAGATCAGCTCTGATCTTATCAAATGGCGGAGCAGGCTCGAGGCGCCAAATGGCCTGCTCCTCATTCTTGTTTTTATACAATTGTCTTTGCAAAGAAAGGAAAGACAAGTGCTGAGCAGAGGACCTTATATAATAACTGAAACCAGAGATTTTAGAAATGTGAGTATATGGTTGAGGTTTTGGGCGCGATCTTCCCAAAGGTAGTGCCAAGAAACTCGTGGCTATTCAACACTACTTGTGTTGAATCAGGGGCTTGAACAGGGAATGCGTGGCTGAGGCCGCACAGAGCCCTGTTTTTTTACAACGGAGAGCTCTACTCGCCTGAACTGCCCATTGTAGCGACAGATCGGGAAGCCATTTTTAAATGGCGCCCTGATCCCCAAGGCCCATAAATAAAATTTCCAACCTCCCCCCAGCCCGAACGCAACATGGGAGGGTGTCCCGTGTCCCACCTCCTCTTCACACCCTCTAACACCCACAGTAGGCAACCCCAGCCCAATCACACCCACACGCAAAAAATGGCAGCTTGGCACTGCCAACCTTTAATCATGCCATTTCCCTGCCACCTGGCAGTGTCAGCATGCCACAGCCAGGGTACCCAGGTGGCACCAGCAGTGCTAGGGCCCCACCTTACCTAAAAGGCATGCAGCGGGGGGCTTTCAATACCCTTGGAGACCCCATGAGTGCCATTCCATCTGGACCAGTGCTGAATGGTGCTTATCCGAGGTCCCCGAGATGAAGGGATTGAATCCCAAAGCCTCAGGTACCTTGGAAATCTACACATTACAGTAAGGCTTACTACCTCACTCTAATATGCAGATTTGCCAAAAAGTGATCAGGCAGGTTTCTCCTTGCAATGTCTCGCAAGATTGCATTGAATCACGCAACGCGTTGTGAGCCAGATGGATCCCGGGAGCAGGGTCTCCGGCTTTCACCGGCTATGCTGCGCCCCGATGAGATGCTTTTCCGGTGCAGCGTTGCCGGATGCTCGCGCCCATTATATTCAGTTTTGGTACTCAATGTCGAAGTAATTATGTTAGGGCAGCACGGTGAAGCAGTGGTTAGTGCTGTTGCCTCCCGGCGCTGAGGTCCCAGGTTCGATCCCGGCTCTGGGTCACTGTCCGTGTGGAGTTTGCACATTCTCCCCGTGTTTGCGTGGGTTTTTCCCCCACAATGCAAAGATGTGCAGGGTAGGGGAATTGGCCACGTTAAATTGCCCTTTATTTGGAAAACATTAATTGGGTACTCTAAATTTATATTAAAAAATAATAATTATGTTAGTCTTAGAATCCCTACAGTGCAAAAGGAGGTCATTCGGCCCATCAAGTGTGCACTGACTCTTCGAAAGAGCACCCTACTAAGGCCCAATCCCCCACCCTATAGCTGTAATCCCACCAAACTTCGGGGCATTTTAGCATGACAAACAACTTGACCTGCACATCTTTGGAAACCAGAGCACCTAGAGGAAACCCATGCAGTCACGGAGAGAATGTGCTCACTCCGCACAGTCATCCAAGGTCAGAATTGAACCCAGGTCCCTGGCGCTGTGAGGCAGCAGTGCCACTGTGCCTGGGTGAAAAGATACAGTAGATGACTATAAAATTAAAACCAAGTCTTCAGATACTGAGCTATTAAGATGGAAGTGTGCCCAAGAACATTTCAAACCTGAGAAGACTGTGGGAAACTTTAATAACATTTTGAACATAGGACTTAAATTGAACAGAATAAGGGGCTGAGTATGGAACAGATGCTGTGCTCAAGGTGAGCTTCCAACCCTATGGGTCTGATATTGGGGAAAACAGGCTACAGACTGAATCTCGGAAGTGGGGACATAGGTTCAAGAAGTAAGTAGGGAACTCAAACAAAATGCTTGGAGTGAATGGATGAGTGCAATACAGAATGAACGGCTAGTGCATGTGTCTGAAGCAACTTTAAGGGGTTGAAAAAGATCATTGCACCTGATCTGATTATTACATTTTCCAAATTAAGTGGAGTTTTTTTTAGTGGGAAAGCAAGGAGATAATGATGGATGGTCTCTTCTGTCTACAATATGCTCTGAAGATTACGGACATTATGTGATGTTAAATTATACAAATCGTTAATCAGACATATGCAAACATGATACAAACGGTTTAACATAGTTTTGTTGCTCAGGAAATAAAGCTAGCAAAAGAGCATCGGAGAGATAGATAACTTAAGCAGGAAGGAAATGAGTTAGCATGGGAATTAGAGTCAAATAACTCAGGGAAAATTGCTTCAATCTTCTAAAAAAATATATATATATACATCTTTTAACTAAATATTAGTGGAGGTAATTTATGGAGAATTCCTGGATTTTCTAATCTCCAAAGGCTGACTGATCATTAGCATTTCAGCCAACATTTGAAGAACATTTAAAGGATGTGACATTTTGCCTCTTTAGTGCAAATATTTGGAAACTGCTGCCATGGAAATACATTCCAGTGTAGATAAATCTGTGTCATAACTGTATGCATGGCTGCTGTGGTGTTTAATTGGTAAATACTGGCGGTGAGGTAAAGTGCACTTTGAAGTCTATTAAATATTGTGCAGAATGTTAAAGTGAGGCATTGGGGGCTGTCAGTTTCACAGAGTCAAATATCAAGTCAACAATTGTATAATTAGTTCAATCCTTTTAGTTTTTATGAAGTTACATGAGAAATGGCAAAAAAAAGTCATCTGACATGCAGAATGATTGACTGTGACATTTTTTGTGCAACGGGAAAATGACCAATGAGGTTAACTTGGATGGCCCCGGAAAGCCAGCGTGGGCATCGTTGCATATGACTAACTGTGCCTATTGGATGTAATGTAGATCGGACTACATCTTGGTGCTACCTGTGTTATACGTCATTTTTCTGCATGGGCCCAGTATTAATCATATTGGTAATTTTCTATTTCCGTCAGCAGGCAGCCCAAAATGAATACTTGCTGTCAGTATTGAAAGCTAGCTCTTACTTTTTAAAGCTATGGCTCACTATTGAAAACTAGCTCTTACTATTGAAAGACAACCCTCACATTGAAAGCTAGTCCTCATTTTCTAAATCAGACTTCCATGATGTAAAACTAGCTCTCACTATACAAAGCTAATCCCCACTATTTAATGCTAGTCCTCACTACATAAAGCAAGTCCTCACTAAATAAAGCTAGTCCTCACTAAGTAAAACCAGCCCTCACTATTTAAAACCCGCTATCACTATTTAAAACTCGTCCCCACTATTTAAAATTAACCGTCACTATTTAAAACTAGCCCACTATTTAAAACTAGCCCTCACTATGTGAAGCTAGCCCTTGTCATGATATGCAAACATGCAGCTAATGAACACAGAACCTAGGACACGACCAATGAGCAGTCAGGACACTCAGCGGTGTATCTGACTTTAAAAGGGATGAGGCACTCACACCCCGCCTCTTTCCACAGACTAACATCTGCAGAGTGAGACAGGGTGTATCCTCAGCATCACACCCCAGCATGTGGCTTAGAGCAAGGCTGGTTCAGTTAGACTGAGTTACTACATTTAGATTAGCAGAGAGTCGAACTCATTGAGAACTGTGCTAATAGTTCAATAAAACACATTGAACTCACTTCAAAGTCTGGAGCACCTTTTACTCAAAACTGCATCAAGTGGCAGCTTGTGTTATTCCAAATTACATAACACAACATGATACAACATGGTAGAACCCTCAAGAGTATTGAAAGTCAGAGAGACCTAGGTGTGCAGGTCCACAGGTCACTGAAAGGGGCAACACAGGTGGAGAAGGTAGTCAAGAAGGCATACGGCATACTTGCCTTCATTGGCTGGGGCATTGAGTATAAGAATTGGCAAGTCATGTTGCAGCTGTATAGAACCTTAGTTAGGCCACACTTGGAGTATCGTGTTCAAATCTGGTTGCCACACTACCAGAAGGATGTGGAGGCTTTAGAGAGGGTGCAGAAGAGATTTACCAGAATGTTGCCTGGTATGGAGGGCATTAGCTATGAGGAGCGGTTGAATAAACTCGGTTTGTTCTCACTGGAACGACGGAGGTTGAGGGGCGACCTGATAGAGGTCTACAAAATTATGAGGGGCATAGACAGAGTGGATAGCCAGAGGCTTTTCCCCAGGGTAGAGGGGTCAATTACTAGGGGGCATAGGTTTAAGGTGCGAGGGGCAAGGTTTAGAGTAGATGTACGAGGCAAGTTTTTTACACAGAGGGTAGTGGGTGTTGCGGTTGTAGCAATATCGTCCGAAGGGTGTATTAAACGTGCAGAGCTTCCTGCTGGACTCGTCCAGTTCTATCTGCCAGAAGCCACGCATTGCATCCAGCTTTGTAAAGAATTTGGCATGTGCTATCTCACTCGTCAGCTCCTCGCGCTTCGGGATTGGGTAGTGTTCCCTCATAATGTTGCCGTTCAGATCCTTGGGATCGATATAAATGCGCAGTTCTCCAGAGGGCTTCTTGATACAGACCATCGAGCTGACCCAGTCAGTTGGTTCCGTCACCTTGGATATTATTCCCTGATCTTGGAGCTCCTGCAGCTGCGCCTTTAGACGGTCTTTTAGGGGTGCCGGCACCCGGCGTGGCGCACGGATGACTGGCGCGGCATCAGGCCTGAGCAGAATTTTATAGCGGTAGGGCATCGTACCCATCCCACTGAACACATCCGGGTATTGCAATAGTAGCTCCTCAATGTCGGCCTGAAGAGTGCTGTCGGCAGAGGACATGGCATGTACACGCTGGACGAGATGGAGTAGCTGGCATACATGGGCACCAAGCAGAGAAGCCTTGCCGGGCTTGACGATCTCAAACCGCAAAGTGGCCTTGATGGCCTTGTTGGCTAATGCAGGTGACAGGACCCTAACGCAGTGATGGCATTTCCATTGTCGTCGAGCAACTGGCAGGCCGGCGGAATAATTGTTGGCTGCCTTTGGATACGAGCAAGATCTGCTTGGGATATTAGATTGGCCGGAGCACCGGTGTCCAGCTTGAACCGGATGCTACAATCATTGACTTGTGCTGTGGCACGCCACTCGTCCGCATAATCCACATTGAGGATGGGTGTGTGTGTTGCTGAATGCGAGGAGGCCTTGTTATGCATGGTGATGATGCCCACTCGATATCGGGACTCCGGGCAGATGGCCTCTGGATCCGTGATGGGATCAGGTTCCAAATCCAGCAGCCCTTGCTGCACACTTCGAACGCGTCTGCGTTGGAACTGGAATCGCTGGCCCCTTATCGGAGGTGCAGACCTGCACAAAGCCGCATAATGGCCAAGCTTCTTGCAGTTGAGATATCGCCTGCCTCTTGCAGGGCATTGCCGCTTTAAATGGGCGGTGCCGCTGTTGGGGCACGTCATCACGTCGACACCGTGACGCTCAGTGCGTCATCGCACATGCGCAGTGCGGTCAACCGCCGCTCGCACCTGCGCACTGTAGTCTTCGGCCACTTTGTTCTCCCGACTGTGGTGCGCATGCGTGGGACCCCTGGAAAAGTACGCAAAATGGCCGCCTTCATCAATGCTCAGGCGCCGCATTCGGGCAATGGCCTGTACACTCTCAGCCTCGTGGGAGGCAAGTTGGTCCTGCTCTGCCGACTTAAGGCAGGAATAGCGACTTTTCGCCTGTTCGTGGACTTTGCACATCTCGATGGCCACTGGAAGGGTCATATCTTTTATTTTTAGGAGCTGCTCCCGGAGGGCGTCGGAGTGGACGCCAAACACGATCTGATCCCTGATGAGGGAGTCAGCGGTGTCGCCGTAGTTGCAGGATTGCGCTAGAATGTGAAGATGAGTGAGAAAAGACTGGAAAGGCTCATCCTTACCCTGATGGCGCTGCTGGAAGACATAATGCTCGAAGCTTTTGTTCGTCTCGACCTCACAGTGACTGTCGAATTTGGCTAAGACGGTCTGGAACTTGGTCTTGTCCTCACCGTCGGAAAAAGTGAGCGAATTGAAGATTTGAATGGCCTGGTCCCCCGCAGTCTACAGTAGCAGTGCAATTTTTCGGGCATCGGACGCACTTTCGAGGCCCGAGGCCTCAAGGTATAGACTGAATTTCTGCTTGAAGACCCGCCAAGGTTCCCAGAGATCCGGAGCTGTGGAGGTGCCTGGATCTTTTCCATGCCGCTGGAAGGCAGTTGCTGGTCGTCAGTGAACATTCAAAGGTAAAATACTTAGAAGCAGTAGCCATACCTGGTATCATGTCGTGTTATTCACCCTGGGGCAACATGGACTGCAACACGATGCAGTTAAATGATCAAGCATACACCAAATGTAGGCATTGGTTCACTAAGATTTATTGAACTTCAGTAACAAAGCACACAGCTGCCTGTGGGTTGACTCTCTCCTACTCTAAGTAAACTAACATTAACTATCTAGACCAGGCTAGCTCTGATCCATGTGAAGAAGGTGTTGAATGATTTGTACACCCTGGCTATCACTACAGTTGTCACCAGTGGAAAGAGTCAGAATGCTGATGCCTCGTGTGTTTTATAGGTGGAAGCCCCACTCTGGTGTTCTGTCTGGTGATTGGTCATGTTCTGTTCTGTATGTTGATTGGCTCACCTGGGTGTCTGTCACTGCCTGCTTTTACCTCATGATGTGCATCGGTGCATATTATGACACACACAAGCACGGTTATGCTTTGAACTTGTTAAGCTGGACAGGGCATCCCTACTAGGTGCGCACACCTGCAAGCAGCTGAATCTCATTCAAAGGGTTTACACCACGACATCCTCCCATGTGGATCTTCAGGCCGGCATCGACGACACCCTCGCCCAGTATCCTGATGTGTTCAACGGGATGGGCACGCTGCCGTATCGATACAAGATTCTGCTACGTCCTGATGCCAAGCCAGTGGTCCACGCACCACGACGAGTCCCTGCTCCACTGAGAGAGCGCCTGAAGGCACAGCTCATGGATCTTCAGCAAAAAGGTATATCCAAGGTCACCGAACCGACTGACAGGGTCAGCTCGATGGTGTGCGTAAAGAAGCCTTCGGGGGACCTGCGCATCTGCATTGATCCCAAGGATCTCAATACGAATATCATGCGGGAATACTACCCCATCCCGAAGCGCGAGGAACGCACGAGTGAGATGGCACACGCGCGCATCTTCACCAAATTGGATGCATCACAGGGTTTTGGCAAATCCAGCTGGAAGAGTCCAGCAGAAGGCTCTGCACTTTCAACACGCCTTTTGGCAGATACTGCTACAATCGCATGCCATTTGGCATCATCTCGGCATCAGAGATATTCCATTGCATCATGGAGCAGATGATGGAAGGCATTGAAGGGGTTCGTGTGTACGTGGACGACATCATTGTTGATCTCCAAATTTCTTTCCCTGTCAGTCTGGCCTCAATAAAAGTTGAGACGGATTCGCACGTAAACAGAAGTTATTTATTTAGCTTGCAAGCTTGAATCATCTTACAGAAATGTAACAGGACATCCAGCCTCTTACACTCCAGAAAACGACTGAACTAACAGACAAAGGGATCTCTGCAAAATCAATTCAAATGGTATCAAGTTTCACATACTCGACGGACATAGGTCAGCCTATGTCCCTCCTGACCTGTTCGATCTATTCTGATTGGCTCACTTCCAATCCCTTTCTCTGGCCCCTATCAATGAAGCATCACCCTCATAGACACACCTCTTCCTGCTTTTTCCATGCGGTCTCAAATTCCTTTGTCCCTAACTGCAAAAATCAAAGTGGCTTATTTCTACATTACATTAACTAGTATCTCTAAAGTAACTATTTTATATCACATTCGTCATTCCCTCCTTTTATCATTCCATGATAACCGAACTATCCAATCTATAGCTACGGTTCCTCATCTAAAAAGATCCGTCGCTGCATTTCCAATTCCTGCCTTAGCCCCCCTTCATCTGCCTCACCCTCATGGATTTTAACAGTTAAATTTTTTTTCTCGGTGATTGGGGCGGTGATCTGATCCAGTGCACCCCGCATTCTACCCATCACACATTTAAGGATGGCCAGGCCCACAAAGATGCAGCCGATAGCTACCACTAGATACATGGCCATATTTATCAACCAGTCCTTCCATCCTCCAGATCCCCAGTTACCCCAAGAGTCAGGATCCTGCATCCCGTCCAAGTGATCCCGTATGCGATCCATAAATTTAGTAATGTTAGCGGTCAAGTCCTGAACACCCATGATCCACTTGCTCTGTACTATGGCGCATACCCCACCCTCACGGGCCAGAAGATAGTCAAGAGCATACCGGTTCTGCATTGCAAACAACCGTAGCTGAGACAACTCCTTAGTTATTGCCCCGAGGGCTCCCAAGGTTTCATTTCCCAAGATGGTAAGGCCGCAAATAAAATAATTCCGATCACTAACAGCCAAGGAACCCCCCACACCTCCCAGTGTCAATACGCTCAGAATGCCCCACCCGGCTGAGTGGCCCCGGTTGGGTGCGAGAACCTGAGGTTTTTTCCAGTTCTCGCAAAATTCAGCAGAGACTGCCCGGCGTGCTAACTGATTATGCAGGTTCCACGCCGAAGGGCAGGGGACTGTGGTAGGGACTAGAGTCCCTATAGCAATTCGGCGGGGAAATGGGGTGACAAAACGTTGGTCGCCGTACCATTAAATAAAAAGTAGTATCCTTGTTCCGTGTGGAGACTAGCATCACAATCAGTATATCGGTTGCGTAAGGACCTCCCAGTAGCCCAGTTTATCCAATTTTGAAATGCCCATTCGGGCCGCCCAGCAATGCAGAAAGCCCTATTCCCAACAGTGATATGAGAGACATTCGCCCAGCCACAAAGGAGCTGGAGGCCAGCGTTCAATGGAACGCAAGTGATGTTGTAACAAACGCATTGGCCAGACGCCTGGGTGATATGGCACCTCCTGTCCGTACAGGTGGGAAACAGACATGTTATATTTGTGTCCACCTCTACCAGCAAACAGCCATATTCTTCACTGCTGAAGCAATTCTCGTACGACCGGGAATCCCTATTGGGAGTGAAGTGGCTAGGTATGTACGCCCTCCACCGTCGCAGCCTATCGTACTGTGAATGGGAATTATCCCGAGGAAGGGGAAGGCAAATAGCCGGTGGTGCTGAATCCGGATCGTAAGGAAGAGTGACTTGCTCGGGCAATGGCTCGGAACGCTGACAATGAACCACCGTTTGGGGAGTGCCCCAAAGCGGTGAAACAGAAAATAACCTAGACACCGCTGCGGGGTTTGGGTAGCAGACAACCCGTCCCTGGCCATACAGACGGTGGTAAATCTGGTAGAAGAGATTCATACTACCCGGGTTTTCCTCAGTTTGGCCTTTAATTAACTTAAGTGCATCTCCCGGTAACCTACGTTCTAGCTGTACTTCCCTTCTCACACGCCCCGTCCTCTCTCTAGTCCCTTTCTCTTTCTCATGGTCTCTTCCTACACTCTTCTGACAGCCTGATGTTACCTTTATTGTACCACTTTTAACACATCCAAAATCAAATTTACATGTATTCCAAAAACAAGGCAATGTCCATATAATGTTCCCTTCCCATCGCCGGGACCGGTGCAGCTGCTTCATGACTCCCGCATTCTCCTTAACTTTGATGACCTTCCATGAGTCGATACCATGTCCTCGTATATGGGGGCAGTGAAGAACATCACCTTTGCATAGGTGATGTATCCTTGTAGATTGGTTGGGGCTACACAGATACATAATATTCCCCTTTTCCATGTCCATCGCCAATAACACGCCAAGCGAAGTGAGGCCAAATATCAGACAGACGATGCGTAGCCACTCCATCATGCTCCACACCTGTAAAATAGCACTGGAGAAGGGAGGCAGGTTAGTATCCGACCTTTTACAGTAGTGGAGATGGACTCAATTTACAGTGATGTAGGTGGACCCAAGCACTTCGCCCCTCCACTTTAACTGCTGTGGGGGTGGTAAGGAGAACTTGGAAGGGCCCATCCCATCGCGGCTCCGACCCCTTCCTAGTCCAATTTTTGACCATGACATAACTACCGGGCTGGACTGAAAGTGAGCTAGGTACTGGGGCAATGGCTGGTGAGCCGCACGGACTGGGCCATGGAGTTCCTTGAGCACTTGCGTAAGGGCTAGAACATAGGTGGTCATTTCTTCAGTCATCTGATGAAACTGAACCCGTCTGGGAACCTGCAGGCTCCAAGGAGTTCTAAGAGGCCTGCCATAAAGAATCTCGGCGGGAGAGAGCCGGGCTGGTCCCGCAGGTGTAACCCGCAGCTGGAAGAGGGCAACGGGGAGCAACTTAAGCCATGTCAGTCCCGTGTCTGCTCTTAATTTAGCCAATTTAGTTTTGAGGGTCTGATTGTGTCTCTCAACCAACCCGGCCGCCTGCGGTCTGTAAGCACAGTGTAACTGCTGGCGTATGCCCAACTGGGAGCAAAACTCCTTGTTAATTTGTCCAATAAAATGAGGCCCATTATCAGAACTTAACTGAGCTGGTATACCGTACCGGGGAATGATTTCCCTCATCAAGACTTTAACCACAGTAGCAGCTTTACTAGAGATAGTCGGATACGCCTCAACCCATCTGCTGAACACATCCACAATGACCAAAACATATTTATAACATTGACACCTTTCCAACTCAATGTAATCCATTTGGAGCGTCTCAAAGGGACCACTGGGCAACGGGGTTTGCCCCTTCCCACAAGGGATACCTTTTCCGGTGTTATATTGCTGACAAATCAAACACCGATTACTGATACTTTGGGCCAACCCCTGCATTTTAGGGTGCCACCAAGTGTCCAGCAACAAATCACTAGTCCCTCGAGCCCCACAATGAGTTGCAAAGTGTACACATTCGATGACCCATAAAGCCAGTACATCAGACATACAAGTCTGATGTGCAGGCGTGGTCCATAAAGAGGAAACAGAATCATATGTACAACCTAACCGTTTCCACATTTGTTTATCACTCTCAGGAGCGTCCTCCTGTAACCTTATGACGTCTGGCATTGGCTTGTCAGAAGCAGACACATTCATAGTAGATCGTTTAGTCTGACTTAACATTTTAGGCACCATCACTTGCTGAATTTGTGCGGCTGTGCGCGCTGCACGATCTGCTCGTTCATTACCAACGTCAACTGGGGTTGTACCATTCGTGTGGGCAGCGCATTTAATAACGGAAATCTGCGCTGGCAGAAGGGGGGCCTGCAGTAGGTCATTAACTAAACCCCGGTGGGATATTTGACCACACATAATCATGTCAGGTTGTTCTGACGAAATGTCACTCAAATCGCCCCTTATTGTGGTAGTTTCCTGAATCAAGGCTAAACAGTCGTGGCCAGGTGCGTCTTCATGGACAGGGGGACCACTAAGAAAACAGGCTGGATTGATAGTGGTACAGTATTTAAATGTCAGACGTGGATTGTTCAAAAGGTATATCTCATACCTATTCTGACGAGCTGCGGTAAGATGCTGACCATTCGCCCCATATCCCTGGCATGGTACTGGTCATGGACCTGACGTGTAATATGAGGGCTTACCGAAGCTGACTGTGGCCATAAATGTGGTGATATTGTAACAAAATCGGCTGTACCTTCTTTTCCCGTGACTGTGGCTGTAACCTTGACTGGCCATTCGGTCTCAAGTAATGGCCGGTATTTGTCCTCCAACTCCCTGTTTCGTCCAGTTCTGTCATAGGCCAGGGTAACATGATGCAGTGACTGTTCAATGTCTAACGTCCACCACTGGGGGGTGATAGAAATATAGCACTGTTGTCTCATCCTCCTCTTCGCTGATCCACCCACCCAAAGTCACTATATTGGAGCTCCTGCTGGTAAACTACCATTTCTGCCGCTTGTTGGGATCGCTGATCATCCTTTTTCATTACATACTCAGTCTTAACCTTTGTAACTGAGCCTCCTTCTTGGCCTACACCCTCCTTCCAGTAAAATCTGACTGCCCTTGCCATCTGGGAATGGTCATTCTCTGTCCAATTCATGTTATTACATTTCACAGCAGTAACCACAGAAGGTGGTAGGCAATGCATTAACATAGCACAGTATTGAGGGGAATTCTGACCATTTTGATACAGCAAATCGCCTGACTGCCCCCGGTAGATTTCATTAAAACGCCCCAGACATTCCTATGGCTCGTCAATCTTCCTAGGTTTTAGGTCTAAGATAACAGAAAGATTTATGGGCCTTTGAAATGTGCTATTCAACGCATTCAAGATCTGTGTCCTTCTTTTCTCTATTTGCTCTCTTTTTTTTTAAAACTTAAAAATGTTTGAAAATTCAAATTGAATTACTGCAACTTGCAAGCTTAGCTCTGATCTCAACTCAGAACTAAATTTACAATTTGCTTAACACAAACTTGTATAACATTTACAACTTAATTATTTCTTTATCTTAACAATTTTTCTTTTAACAAGTTTTTTTTCTGTTACATACACATAAGTATTAGCAAAATCAACTATCATAAGTATTAGCAAAATCAATTATCATCTCCAGATTGACACTTTTTAAAATGGTGTCCATGATCTTCTTTAAGTTTCTATTAATCTCCAGATAAAATGAGATAAACCTTATTTCAAGTAAGTAAAATTTAAGATTCTGGCAATTTCAATCAATTGCTTTCGAAAATAATAACTTTTATCAAAGAGGTGGAGAAACCCACTGGTTTCCTTTAATTAATTCAAAACGTAACTTTGCTGGTGTTCACTGACTCAAAGGAAAGGTATCCGATTACACTGCAGACTGGTGCTGTTATCTCAAGGCCTGAGTGAGAAGCACTGTCTGTTTTCAACTCCGCCTGCTGCTGTTAACCCTTTGAGAGACTTCTGCTTCAACCTCACAATCTCAACTAGACCTCGGAACTTTACAGTCCAAGGAGACAATTTTAGCTTAATCAACTATATATTTAAAACACTCACACATAGAGTTGAACCATCTTCAGATTTAAAAACAGTTATACTGGACTGAACCCCCATCTATTGAAGTCCCATCAGCCCCTGAACCCATATAATAGACTGAACCTTTATTATTTAAAGTCCCATCAGCCTCTGAACCCTGATAATAGACTGAACCTTTATTATTTAAGTCACATCAGCCTCTGAACCCTGATAATAGACTGAACCTTTATTATTTAAGTCACATCAGCCTCTGAACCCTGATAATAGACTGAACCTTTATTATCTAAAGTCCCATCAGCCCAAAACCCTAACCCAAGCCGAAACAACAATATGAAATCCCATCAATTAAAGTGCTAATCCCCAGACTGACCTGTGATTTCGTCGAGGCGGTCTTTCTGTGCCAACCGCGAGTGACCAGACTAATCAGACGATAAGAAGAGGGGAACAATCAATGCTGGTCGTTTTCCATTTCTACATTGAGGGCCCTTTGTTCCCGTCCTCCTGTTCATAATCAGTCTAATTCTGATTTCGCAGTTGGATCAGGATCGCCCAGAGAAATCCCGGTTTTCGGCACCAAATGTTGATCTCCAAATTTCTTTCCCTGTCAGTCTGGCCTCAATAAAAGTTGAGACGGATTCGCACGTAAACAGAAGTTATTTATTTAGCTTGCAAGCTTGAATCATCTTACAGAAATGTAACAGGACATCCAGCCTCTTACACTCCAGAAAACGACTGAACTAACAGACAAAGGGATCTCTGCAAAATCAATTCAAATGGTATCAAATTTCACATACTCGACGGACATAGGTCAGCCTATGTCCCTCCTGACCTGTTCGATCTATTCTGATTGGCTCACTTCCAATCCCTTTCTCTGGCCCCTATCAATGAAGCATCACCCTCATAGACACACCTCTTCCTGCTTTTTCCATGCGGTCTCAAATTCCTTTGTCCCTAACTGCAAAAATCAAAGTGGCTTATTTCTACATTACATTAACTAGTATCTCTAAAGTAACTATTTTATATCACATTCGTCATCATCATATGGTCCACGACCCCTGAAGAACATGTGTCCCATCTCCAGAAGGTATTCCGCCATGTACATGCCAACGGTCTAAAGGTAAACAGGTGCAAATGTTGTTTTGGCACGTCGATGCTCAAGTTCCTAGGCAACCAGATCTCACAGCATGGTGTGCGCCCGGACACAGAGAAAATCAAGGCTATCGAGGTGATGAAGGTCCCTGAGGACAAAAAGGCGGTGCTGCGCTTCCTGGGTATGGTCAATTTTTTGGGCAATTTCATTCCAAACATGGCCACACACACCACGGCCCTACGTAACTTGGTGAAAAAGTCAACTGCCTTTGAGCGGAAGGCGGCACACCAGAGAGAGTGGCTGGAGTTGAAAGCCAAGCTCACCACTGCACCAGTCCTGGCATTCTTCG
This sequence comes from Scyliorhinus torazame, assembly GCF_047496885.1. NCBI lineage: Eukaryota > Metazoa > Chordata > Chondrichthyes > Carcharhiniformes > Scyliorhinidae > Scyliorhinus > Scyliorhinus torazame. Next base: position 219,904,662 of record NC_092709.1, on the reverse strand, counting down.
ACCCAAACCGGGAGACAAAGATATCCACAGATGCGAGTCAAGATGGCATTGGTGCGGTGTTGCTTCAACGAGATGACATATCATCCTGGGCACCAGTAGCCTATGCATCAAGGGCGATGACGGCCACTGAAACCAGATATGCACAGATTGAGAAGGAGTGCTTGGGTTTTCCCACCGGCATCCTCAAATTTCATGATTATGTCTACGGCCTGCCGACATTCCCTGTCAAGACGGATCACAGACCTCTGGTCCACATCATCCACAAAGACCTGAACGACATGACGCCTTGGTTGCAGAGAATCCTGCTTAAACTTAGGAGGTATGACTTCAACTTGGTGTACACACCTGGCAAGGAGCTCATCATCGCTGATACATTGTTCCGCTCCATCACCTCGCTCAGTGAGCCGCTGGAGATCATCCAACATATCGAATCGCAGATGAAGCTGTGTGCTAACACTCTCCTGAGAGTGATAGTTCTCATCCGTGGTGAGACAGCCAAAGACCCCCTCTTGCAGCGCGTCATCCACAACCTCGCCAATGGCTGGCAGAAAGGGCAGTGCCCACAATTTTACAATGTGGAGGATGACCTGACGGTGATTGATGGTATCCTCCTCAAGCTGGACAGGATTGTCATTCCACTCAGTCTCCAGAGCTTGGTGCTGCACCAGATTCATGAGGGACACCTGGGCGTCGGGAAGTGCAGATGCAGAGCCCGGCAAGCTGTCTACTGGCCTGGCATCAGCCAGGACATCACGAACATGGTCCTGAACTGTGCTACCTGTCAGCGTTTCCAGCCAGCGCAGAGCGAGGAGACACTCCAACAGCATGACATAGTGACCTCTCCGTGGTCCAAGGTTGGCATCGACCTCTTTCATACGAATGGTCGCGACTACGTATTGATCATCGACTATTTCTCGAATTACCCTGAGTTGCTGAAGCTCCTGGACCTCACCTCTCGGACCATCATCAAAGCCTGTAAGGAGACGTTCTCAAGGCATGGCATCCCAATCACCATCATGAGTGACAATGGCCCGTGCTTTAACAGTCGAGAATGGTGGAGCATGTCACCTCCAGTCCGCACTATCCGCAGTCCAATGGAAAAGTCGAGAAAGGGGTGCAGATTGTGAAACACCTCATCAGCAAGGCCGCAGACTCTGCTTCCGACATACACCTTGCACTGCTCGCGTACAGGGCAACTCCATTGTCCACTGGCATGTCGCCGGCTCAACTCCTGATGAACAGGGATCTGCGGACGACGCTTCCAGCCATACACCTGACCAACTTGGATCACCTCCCAGTGCTGCAGAAGATGCAGCAGCTCAGAGACCGTCAAAAGCGAGGACTATGATGCCCATGCCACCGATCTGGCCGTGCTATCCCCGGCAGATACTGTCAGGATCAAGATACCGGATGGTGGGTGGTCTGCCCCGGCTGTCGTTGTTCGACAGGCCGTGCCCCGCTCTTATGTTGTACGTATGGCTGATGGCTCCATCATGCAAAGGAATCGACGGGCACTGCGCAAAGTTGCCTGCCCACAACCACTTTCTCCTCCATTTCCATATGTTGAATTGCCACCTCCTGATACCTCGCACCACGAGGCCACCAGTCAGGCTTCCATCCCGCCTGTCAAGGCGCCATCGTCCCCTCCGCCACCTCTCTGGTGATCTACCAGGATCAGACGCAAGCCTCAGAGACTGGACTTGTGAACATTTGTTTTGTTTGCTCTGTTCTGTTGTTCTCCGTCAGTCACGTTAGACAGACTCATTCATATGTAAATACATTCACATACGCCAACAAAACATTTTTAAAAAGGTAGATGTCATGATATGCAAACATGCAGCAAATGAACACATAGAATAGGATATGACCAATGAGCAGTCACGGCACTCAGGGGTGGTATCTGACTATAAAAGGGATGAGGCACTCACACCCCGCCTCTTTGCACAGACTAACATCTGCAGAGTGAGACAGGGTGTATCCTCAGCATCACACCCCAGCACGTGGCTTAGAGCAAGGCTGGTTCAGTTAGACTGAGTTACTACATTTAGATTAGCAGAGAGTCGAACTCATTGAGAACTGTGCTAATAGTTCAATAAAACACATTGAACTCACTTCAAAGTCTGGAGCACCTTTTACTCAAAACTGCATCAAGTGGCAGCTTGTGTTATTCCAAATTACATAACACAACAGCCCTCACTATATGAAGTTAGCCCTCCTATTCAAAGCTAGTCCTCACTATTTAAAGTTAGCCCTCACTATTTAAAGCTATTGCTCACTATTGAAAACTAGCTCTCACTATTGAAAGCTAGCCCTCACCTTGAAAGCTAGTCCACACTATATAAATCGAGCCTTCAGGATATAAAGCTAGGCCTTACTATTTAAAGTTAGCCTTCACTATTTAAAGATATGGGGCAAAATTCTCCGTAATCGGCGCGATGTCCGCCGACAGGCGCCAAAAACGGCGCAAATCAGTCCGGCATCGCGCCGCCCCAAAGGGGCGGAATCCTCCACATCTTGAGGGGCCGAGCCCTAACCTTGAGGGGCTAGGCCCGCGCCAGACTGATTTCCGCCCCGCCAGCTGGCGGGAAAGGCCTTTGGTGCCCCGCCAGCTGGCGCGAAAATGACATTGCCGGGCGGCGCATGCGCGGGAGTGTTAGCGGCCGCTCACGGCATCCCCGCACATGCGCAGTGGAGGGGGTCTCTTCTGCCTCTGCCATGGTGGAGACCGTGGTGAAGGCGGAAGGAAAAGAGTGCCCCCACGGCACAGGCCCGCCCGCGGATCGGTGGGCCCCGATCGCGGGCCAGGCCACCGTGGGGGCATCCCCCGGGGCCAGATCACCCCCAGGACCCCGGAGTCCGCCCACGCCGCCTTGTCCCGCCGGTAAGAGCGGTGGTTTAATCCACGGCGGCGGGACAGGCATTCCAGCAGCGGGACTTCGGCCCATCCGGGCCGGAGAATCGCGGGGGGGGGCCCGCCAACCGGCGCGATTCCCGCCCCAGCCGAATATCCGGTGCCGGAGAATTCGGCAACCGGCGGGGGCGGGATTCACGCCCGCCCCCGCCGATTCTCCGACCCGGCGGTGGGTCGGAGAATCTCGCCCCTGATGTGGAAATGCCGGCGTTGGACTGGATTGAGCACAGTAAGAAGTCTTACAACACCAGGTTAAAGTCCAACAGGTTTGTTTCGATGTCACTAGCTTTCGGAGCAGTGAGTAGTGAGGGCTATTTAAAGATAGCCCTCACTACTTAAAGATAGCCCTCACTACTTAAAGATAGCCCTCACTATTTAAAGCTAGTCCTCACTATATATAGTTACCTTTATATGAGCCATCCCCGCACCCCCCACCCGACAACTGCGCGCCCAACACCCTAGCCAGGGCCAGTGTCCATAACGGACACCTCTGGCAACTACCCGGAGGTGAGCCGATGAATGCGATTGACGTCTCCCAGACTAACGTAGCCGGCCTAGCTCAGTCGTAATGCACAGCCGATTCCCTAGGACAGATGCTGAATGGTGATTCCCGGCCCCCTACGCAACATGGGAAGACGGGCTGACCATACAGGTCAGATTTGTTGAAAGGGCAGGAATGATGTGGTCCCTACTCAGGGCCGAAGCCAGCTCATATACCAATCCCATGACGGACACGGACACCAGGGCTTGGAGACCAGTACGGACCACCATCATGTTGGTACCCAGAACTAAAGGATGATGTCACTCACTACGTTGAGGACTGCCTCATCTGCGACCAGAATATTCCCGACGGTGCGCCAGGAGGGGACATATTGGACACACCCGTCCTGTGGAGGGTCCTTGGACAAATCCCCATGTGGATTACATCGGACTACCCCCACCATGCAGGAATGAATTTAAGGATATAGTGGTTACCATTGGTACCTTCACGAAGCAGTTCCCACCCGCAACGCAACCACCCCACAACCACTCACACTCTCCAGTCCCCCTATTGGACATGGGGCCACGCCGGACGGTTGATCAGATTAGCCGAACGATTCGAGGACCAGGACACGGTAACCCTGAACCCAATGAACACAAGCAACCGGCAGACGGGGTCTGCCGACCAGGGGAGGGAGATGATTCCATGGATGAACCCCCCATGGGGGTATTATAAGAACAACTACGGAGCGCAGTGTTCTGAGGTGTGTGGAGCACAAACATTCTGAGGTGTCCAGATGATGGCAATCGGACGCCTCCCAAGAAGCATGGTATACGATTTCTGATGGAACCTGCCCCATCATGTGTGCTCCACGCACACACGGTTTCTTTGTTTGTGCTTTGTTTCAACCTCGACTCCCCATCCCTTCTTCTCCTACCTGCATGCTATTTGCAATTCGAATTGCCCCTCGCCTCTCACTGATCAGACTCTGAGAGCACCTCCATCATCAGCACTCACGTTAAGCCGTCTTCCCCCCCCCAACAAATAACAGACCACCAACCCATTCTACATTGTGTGCCTGCCACACAACTCCACGATCGACCCCCACTAAGAGCAATTGTTATATTCATTCTCTGACCATCTTCTCTCCCCCCGCCCGCCAATCAGAGTCCGATCTTCTCCGTCGCTGTGCGTGGGGCTCACCCCACCTTCCATAGAATCGGGGACGGTCCCTCACCAACCACACACCCTCATCCTGTCATCTGTCCTTGGACACCCAGCATATTGTCATATCTGTTCTTGCTGGTTCTGACCCACCAGTCTATTCAGACCTAAGAAGTAATCCCTTCCTAGGGATACACCCTCGTCCTGTCATCAGGCTTTGGACACCCAACATATCGCCATTGCGTTCTTGCTGGTTCTAACCCACCAGTCTATCCTGACCTAGGAAGTAGCCCCTTCCTAGGAATACACACTCGTCCTGCTCTTCAACACACTCGGGTAGTGGAGTAATGGCATTTCCCCCGCCCTACCCGGGGACCTACGGAACTATTTAAAATGCTCGGGTAGTGGAGTAACGGCATTTTGTAGCCATCTAAGATGGCCACCTGCAAAGGACCATGGGAATTATGGCCAACCCAGGACTCAGACAGACACACAGCCTATGTGTATCTAAAACGCAGTTAACCAGACATGACCGAAACCCCCGCTCGTTTACATTATAATGGCCCATTTTCCCAGGACAATAGAACTCCAATCAAGCAACCGGTACAGCCACAGACTGATCGGTGCCACTCCCCTTACTCAGAAAGCCCAACTGCCAAGGTCAATGACCACTAAGGACCCGCCCAGCTACCAAGGCACCCGCCCCTTTATTGGCCGAAATCGAAGAGAGTGATCAGAGCCCTGGTGAACTATTCGGTCCAAGGTTAAGGACTGCCCCAAAGAGTGCGAAATTCCTGGGGTATAAAAGAGGGCAGAGCCATGTGTTCTGTCTGTCTTGCATCCGGCCTGTGACACCCAATTGCAGCAGGAGCAGCCAGCTAAGTTCAAGACCAACGATCGCTATCTGACGGATGAGCCCAGCAGAGACAGAACCACTTTCTTCGAATCAGCCAAGTGAAATCCAGATAAAGGCCTTTATCCATTTGCACAGTGCCGGTTGCCCTGAAGTTAAGTATAGGTTATTGTAGCTGATAGGTGTAGTTTAACTCATAGTAGATATTGTGTTTGCATGTTGAGATAATTCTTGTGTATGTGAACCATATTTTGAACTAACTAACTGGTTGTGTGGTCATTTGATCGATATAAGGGAAAGTTTTGTGATTCACCGAGATAAGTAAATAGAGCAACATTATTGGCGACCTTTGACGGGACTCTATTAGGAGTGACGAGAGAACCCACAAACTTTGAGTCCAATTGCGAGAAAGAGAAAGAACCACAAGTGCAAGTCCCATAGCGACCAAATGACCGAATTTTGGAAGTGTGTACTAACCCGTATGCGTACCTAACAGGAAGAGTAAGGTAAACTTGTTAGAATTGTGTACAACTATCGAAGGACTGTGAGCCGGAAAATAGCTGAAGCCATACCCACTGTTCAAATCGCCGCCTTATTCCCCTGTCCCAAATTAAAAGTAGAGAAAGAGATAAGAGACGTAATGGCCACTAAAGCTATGGAAAGATTGATGAATCCAGAGGAACCCGAGGTTGCAGCGACCAACAGAGCAGAGCAATGTCCAATTGGGAGGAAGAGTTAAGGAAATACTTAAAGGGGAAAGGATGGCCCCTCTGGTCGAATTTCTGCGCTAATAATGAGTCAGAACCTGGAAAGATAGGACAGGCTTGATGGGAGAACGTAAGCGAGGTCCACAAGAAAAGAGAAAGTCAGAAAGCTGATGGCAATAGTGTCCTGTTTGGGACAGTTGCGAGGCACAGAGGAGGTCGTGAAGATGCTCCGTAGGCAGTTAATTGAGAAGGAAGAAAAAAGCGAGGGAAATAATAACGAAAGCAAGAAGATAATTGAGCAACTCTGGGAACAGTTAGCAGCTAAGGATAAGGAAATGGCCAATGTAAAACGCGCACATCAATCATGTCTAGGTCACCTTAGTAGCTTCCAGACCCAGTATGATAAAGCTTACCAAGATACACAGTGTGCAGTCCTGGTAAAAGAGGAAACAGAACGACATCCGGTTGCGGCTATGCGGAGCTAAGCCGCACGATTCGGCAGCTCCCGCTACCACGGACTTTGGGGCTCGTTAGAGGAGCCCCAACGGAACTTTTTTTTTTGACGCAGCCCGTGGGGAAGGGAAGAGAGAGGTCTTCCTCCAACTTCTATGAAACGGACCAGAAGTGTAACGGCCAAAGGAGCGGCACTGGAGCAACGGGAGAAGCGAGGGGAAGAAAACAAAATGACAAAGGGGAGCTGCAGGAGTTCATCAAGCGCTGCTTCGAGGAGCAGCGCGAGGAGATGCGCAAGGAGATGTTGGCGCCTATGCTTTCGGCAATTGAAGGACTCGGGATCACCCAGAAGGCCCACGAAGCTAAGATCCAGGAGGTACAGAAAAGAGTCAGTCAGAACGAGGACGAGCTCGTGGGCCTGGCGGTGAGAGTGGAGCAGAACGAGGCGCTACACAAGAGGTGGGCGGGAAGACTCGAAGACCTGGAGAACAGGTCGAGGAGAAAGAATCTGCGAATCCTGGGTCTCCCTGAGGGAGTGGAGGGGGCTGATGCCGGGGCATACGCGAGCACGATGCTCGAGGCGATGATGGGCACGAAGGCCCCTTCGAGGCCGCTGGAGTTGGACGGGGCACATCGGGTGCTGGCAAAGAAGCCCCAGGCAAATGAGCCGCCAAGGGCAACGGTGGTGAGGTTCCACCGGTTCATGGCAGAGAGTGGGTCCTGAGATGGGCCAAGAAGGAGCGGAGCAGTAAGTGGGACAATGCAGAGATCCGAATATAACCGGACTGGAGCACGGAGGTTGCAAAGCGGAGAGCGGGTTTCAACCGGGCCAAAGCGGCGTTGTACCGGAAAGAAGTGAAATTCGGAATGCTGCAGCCAGCGCGACTGTGGGTCACATACAAGGGCCAACACTATTACTTCGAAACGCCTGAAGAGGCGTGGATCTTTGTACAAGCCGAAAAGTTGGACTCTAACTGAGGGTTTGTGAGGGTGAAGGGGATGTTTTGGGGTTTGATGTGTGATGGTTGTTGTATATAGGGGGTCAATCACGTGCAGGAAATGTTGCATGGGCTGGGGGAGAGAGACAAGGCCGCGACAGGAGCTGCGCCAGAGGGGGCAGAGCGGGCTTTGGAAAGGCGGGAAGAGGAACGAAGGAATACATATGGATTGGGAGACTCCCACGCGGGGAGGTCAATGGAACAGCGGGGGAAGCCGGGGTCAGCAGGCGTCAGCTGACTGACGGGAGTGACATGGGGGGGAGCAAAAAAGCTAGACAGGGGTCTAGCGGGGGAGGGGAGGGGGAAGCGGGGGGTGGGGGGGGGGGAAAGGGTTGCTGCTGCACTGGCCGAAAGGGAATGGGACACAGAAGAGGTGGTCGGGACGGGGGTCCCCCCTCTGGGGGACTGGAGGGTGAGGGAGGCGTGGACACGGGACTGGCCCAGAAAAGGAGATGGCTAGTCGGCGGGGCGTGGGGGGGGTGAGAGCCCCTCCAACCCAGCTGATAACGTGGAATGTGAGGGGCCTGAATGGGCCGGTGAAGAGGGCTCGAGTGTTCGTGCACTTAAAGGGACTGAAGGCGGACGTGGCCATGCTCCAAGAGACACACCTGAAGGTGGCGGACCAGGTCAGGCTAAGAAAGGGATGGGTAGGACAGGTATTCCACTCGGGACTGGACGCGAAGAATAGAGGGGTGGCAATATTGGTGGGAAAGCGGGTTCATTCGAGGCCAAGACTATTGTAGCGGACAATGGAGGGCGATATGTAATGGTGAGCGGTAGGCTGCAAGGGACGTGGGTGGTGTTGGTAAACGTATACGCCCCGAACTGGGATGATGCAGGATTCATGAAGCGCATGTTGGGGCGCATTCCGGACCTAGAGATAGGAGGCCTGATAATGGGAGGGGACTTCAATACAGTGTTGGATCCAGCACTGGACCGCTCCAAATCAAGGACTGGAAAGAGGCCGGCGGCGGCCAAGGTACTTAGGGGGTTTATGGGTCAGATGGGGGGAGTGGACCCATGGCGGTTTGCAAGGCCGCAGGCCAGGGAATTTTCTTTCTTCTCCCATGTACACAAAGCCTACTCCCGGATAGATTTCTTTGTTCTGGGTAGGCCGCTCATCCCGAGGGTGGAGGGGACGGAGTATTCGGCTATCGCCGTTTCGGACCATGCCCCGCACTGGGTGGAACTGGAGCTGGGAGTGGAGAGGGACCAACGCCCGTTGTGGCGGCTGGATGTGGGACTGCTGGCGGACGAGGTGGTGTGTGGGAAGGTGAGGGGGTGTATCGAAAGGTACTTGGAGGCCAACGACAACGGGGAGGTGCGGGTGGGGGTGGTATGGAAGGCGTTGAAGGCGGTGATCAGGGGAGAGCTAATTTCCATTAGGGCTCATAGGGAGAAGACAGAGGGTATGGAAAGGGAAAGGTTAGTGGGGGAGATTTTGAGAGTGGACAGGAGATACGCTGAGGCCCCGGAGGAAAGATTACTTGGGGAAAGACGACGGCTCCAGACGGAGTTTGACCTGTTGACCACAGGGAAGGTGGAGGCACAGTGGAGGAAAGCGCAGGGGGCGACCTACGAGTATGGGGAAAAGGCTAGTCGGATGCTGGCACACCAGCTCCGTAAGAGGATGGCAGCGAGGGAAATAGGGGGAGTCAAAGATGGAAGGGGAGCCACGGTTTGGAGTGCGACGAAAATAAACGAGGTATTCAAGGCCTTTTTTGAAGAGCTGTACAGGTCCCAGCCCCCAGCGGGGGAAGAGGAGATGAGACGATTCCTAGATCAGCTGAGATTCCCGAGGGTGGAGGAGCAAGAGGTGGCTGATTGGGGGCACCAATTGGGTTGGAGGAGCTGAGCAAGGGTTTGGGGAGCATGCAGGCGGGGAAGGCCCCGGGACCGGACGGATTCCCGGTGGAGTTCTACAGGAAGTACGCAGACCTGTTGGCCCCGCTACTGGTGAGGACCTTTAATGAGGCAAGAGAGGAGGGGACCCTGCCCCCGACAATGTCGGAAGCGACAATTTCTTTGATCCTAAAGCGGGACAAGGACCCACTGCAATGTGGATCGTACAGGCCGATCTCGCTCCTCAATGTGGATGCAAAGTTGCTGGCAAAAGTGCTGGCCACGAGGATCGAGGACTGTGTCCCGGGGGTAATCCACGAGGACCAGACGGGATTTGTAAAGGGCAGGAAACTAAACACCAATGTGCGGCGGCGGCTCTTAAACGTGATAATGATGCCATCGGAGGAGGGAGAGGCGGAGATAGTGGCAGCTATGGACGCGGAGAAGGCCTTTGACCGAGTAGAGGGGGAGTACCTCTGGGAGGTGCTGCGTAGGTTTGGCTTCGGGGTAGGGTTTATCAATTGGGTTAAGCTCCTTTACAGAGCCCCGATGGCGAGTGTAGTGACGAACCGGCGGAGGTCGGAGTACGTTCGACTGTACCGAGGGACAAGGCAGGGGTGCCCCCTGTCCCCCCTGTTGTTCGCATTGGCGATCGAACCATTGGCCACGTCATTGAGGGAGTCTAGTAAATGGAGGGGGGTGGTCCGAGGGGGAGAAGAGCATCGGGTGTCACTATATTCGGATGACCTGTTGCTGCACGTGGCGGATCCAATGGAGGGGATGGTGGAGGTCATGCAGACTCTAAGGGAGTTTTTGGGCTATAAGCTCAATGTAGGGAAGAGTGAGCTCCTTGTGTTACAGGCGGGGCCCAAGAAAGAGGGATAGGGGACCTACCGCTGAGGAGGGCGGAGGGGAGCTTTCGGTATCTGGGGATCCAGATAGCCAGGAGTTGGGGGACCTTACATAAACTGAATCTGACGAGGTTGGTGGAGCAAATGGAGGAGGATTTCAAAAGATGGGACATGTTACCACTGTCGCTGGCGGGTAGAGTGCAGTCGGTCCAAATGGTGGTCCTTCCGAGGTTTCTGTTTGTGTTTCAGTGCCTTCCCATCGTGATCACTAAGGCCTTAGTTAAGAGAGTAGGCAGGAGTATTATGGGGTTTGTGTGGGCGAATAAGACCCCGAGAGTAAGGAGAGGGTTCTTGGAACGCAGTAGGGACCGAGGAGGGTTGGCGCTGCCAAACCTGGGGAGCTACTACTGGGCAGTAAATGTGGCGATGATCCGCAAGTGGGTTATGGAGGGAGAGGGGGCGGCATGGAAGAGGGTGGAGATGGCGTCCTGTAAAGGAACAAGCCTGGGGGCGTTGGTGACGGCACCGCTGCCGCTCTCGCCGACAAAGTATACCACGAGCCCGGTGGTGGCGGCATCACTAAGGATCTGGGGCCAGTGGAGACGGCACCGGGCTGCAATGGGAGCATCAGTGTGGTCCCCGATCAGGGGTAACCACCGGTTTGTCCCGGATAAGATGGTCGGGCGGGGATTGGAAGAATGGGGGACCTGTTCATCGACGGGACGTTTGCGAGCCTAGGGGCACTGGAGGAGAAGTTCAAGTTACCCCCGGGAAATGCCTTTAGATATATGCAGTTGAGGGCTTTTGTGAGGCGACAGGTGAGGGAATTCCTGTTGCTCCCGGCACAAGAAGTTCAAGATAGGGTGATCTCGGGTGTATGGGTCGGGGAGGGCAAGGTGTCGGAAATACTCCAGGAGTTGAAAGAAGAGGGGGAAGCGCTGGTAGAAGAGTTGAAGGGTAAATGGGAGGGGGAGCTGGGGGAGGAGATCGAGGAAGGTCTGTGGGCTGATGCCCTAGGTAGGGTTAATTCCTCCTCCTCGTGTGCCAGGCTCAGCCTGATACAATTTAAGGTGGTCCACAGAGCGCACTTGAGGGGGGCGAGGTTAAGTAGGTTCTTTGGGGTAGAGGACAGATGTGTAAGGTGCTCAGGGAGCCCGGCGAACCATGTCCATATGTTTTGGTCATGCCCGGCACTGGAGGGGTTCTGGAGAGGAGTGGTGGGAGCAATATCTCAGGTGGTGAAAGTCCGGGTCAAGACAAGCTGGGGGCTGGCTATATTTGGAGTAGTGGACGAACCGGGAGTGCAGGAGGCGAAAGAAGCCGGCATTCTGGCCTTTGCGTCCCTCGTAGCCCGGCGAAGGATCTTGCTCATCATGTGGAAGGAGGCGAAGCCCCTTAGTCTGGAGGCCTGGATAAATGATATGGCTGGGTTCATAAAGTCATAAAGTTGGAGAGGATTAAGTTCGCCTTGAGAGGGTCTGCGCAGGGGTTCTACAGGCGGTGGCAACCGTTCCTAGACTATCTCGTGGAGCGTTAGAGGAAGGTCGGTCAGCAGCAGCAGCAACCTTGGGGGGGGGGGGGGGCGGTGGAGGGGACGTCCTGGGAGGGAGGGGGGAGGGGGGGGGGAAAGGGGGGACTACCTGGGAGGGTGGATGAGCAAGAGATAACATGAAGGGTTGGGGAAACTGGCACGTACGGGTGAGGGCCAGTGTACAAAGCTGTGTAAATATATCATTTTGCCATGTATATATCTTGCTCTGCGCGATTTCTCGTTTTTTTTGTTACCGGGGGGGGGGGGTGTTATTGTTTGTAAGGGAGAAAAATTGTGTTAAAAAACTTTAATAAATATATTTTTTTTTAAAAAGAGAGGAAACAGAACAACAGGTCACCCAGCTAACTAGCAAATGCGCAGATTTAAAAGCAACTTTGAGAGTGCTCCACAACTCCACTAAGGAACAGAGGTAGAGTACTGTTGACCATGCTAAATGCCGACAGAAGATAGAAAAGTTACAGTCGCTACTCTCAGTACAGAATGGCTTCAGGTACATTTTCAGGCAGGATTTAGAAAGAACAAAGAACAAAGAAAATTACAGCACAGGAACAGGCCCTTCGGTCCACCCAGCCTGCGCCGATCCAGATCCCTTATCTAAACCAGTCTTTTATTTTCCAAGGATCTACTTCCCTCTGTTCCTCGACCGTTCATGTATCTGTCTAGATGCATCTTAAATGATGCTATCATGCCGGCCTCTACCACCTCCGCTGGCAAAGCGTTCCAGGCACCCACCACCCTCTGCGTAAAAAACTTGCCCCCTCTCACCTTGAACTCATGACTCCTTGTAATTGACATCCCCACTCTTGGAAAAAGCATGTTGCTATCCACCCTGTCCATAACTCTCATAATTTTGTCGACCTCAATCAGGTCCCCCCTCAACCTCTGTCTTTCCAACGAAAACAATCCTAATCTATTCAACCTTTCTTCATAGCTAGCACCCTCCATACCAGGCAACATCCTGGTGAACCTCCTCTGCACCCCCTCTAAAGCATCCACATCCTTCTGGTAATGTGGCGACCAGAACTGCACGCAGTATTCCAAATGTGGCCTAACCAAAGTCCTATACAACTGTAACATGACCTGCCAACTCTTGTACTCAATACCACGTCCGATGAAGGCAAGCATGCTGTATGACTTCTTGACCACTCTATCGATCTGTGTTGCCACCTTCAGGGTACAATGGACCTGAACTCCCAGATCTCTCTGCACATCAATTTTCCCCAGGACTCTTCCATTGACCGTATAGTCCGCTCTTGAATTAGATCTTCCAAAATGCATCACCTCGCATTTGCCTGGATTGAACTCCATCTGCTATTTCTCTGCCCAACTCTCCAATCTATCTATATTTTGCTGCATTCTCTGACAGTCCTCCTCGCTACCTACAACTCCACCAATCTTAGTATCATGAGAAAACTTGCTAATCAGACCACCTATACCTTCGTCCAGATCATTTATGTACATCATAAACAACAGTGGTCCGAGCACGGATCCCTGTGGAACACGACTGGTCAGCTTTCTCCATTTTGAGACACTCCCTTCCACCACTACTCTCTGTGTCCTGTTGCCCAGCCAGTTCTTTATCCATCTAGCTAGTACACCCTGAACCCCATACGACTTCACTTTTTCCATCAACCTGCCATGGGAAACTTTATCAAACACCTTACTCAAGTCCATGTATCTGACATCTACAGCCCTTCCCTCATCAATTAACTTTGTCACTTCCTCAAAGAATTCTATTAGGTTTGTAAGACATGACCTTCCCTGCACAAAACCATGCTGCCTATCACTGATAAGCCTATTTTCTTCCAAATGTGAATAGATCCTATCCTTCAGTATCTTCTCCAACAGTTTGTCTACCACTGACGTCACAGGTCTATAACTCCCTGGATTATCCCTGCTACCCTTCTTAAACAAAGGGACAACATTAGCAATTCTCCAGTCCTCCGGGACCTCACCCGTGCTCAAGGATGCTGCATAGATATCTGTTAAGGCCCCAGCTATTTCGTCCCATCTCTTCCCTCAGTAACCTGGGATATATCCCATCCGGACCTGGGGACTTGTCCACCTTAATGCCTTTTAGAATATCCAAAACTTCCCCCTTCCTTATGCCGGCTTGATATAGAGTATTTAACATAGCCTCAACATCCGTCATGTCCCTCTCCTTGGTGAATACCGATGCAAAGTACTCATTAAGAATCTCACCCATTTCCTCTGACTCCACACATAAATTCCCTCATTTGTCTTCGAGTGGGCCAATCCTTTCTCTAGTTATCCTCTTGCTCCTTGTATACGAATAAAAGGCTTTGGGATTTTCCTTAACCCTGTTAGCCAAAGATATTTCATGACCCCTTTTAGCCCTCTTTATTGCGCGTTTGAGATTTGTCCTACTTTCCCGATATTCCTCCAAAGCTTCATCAGTTTTAAGTCGCCTAGACCTTATGTATGCTTCCTTTTTCATCTTAGCTAGTCTCTCAATTCCACCCGTCATCCATGGTTCCCTAATCGTGCCATTTCTATCCCTCATTTTCACAGGGACATGTCTGTCCTGCACTCGAATCAACCTTTCCTTAAAAGACTCCCACATTTCAAATGTGGATTTACCCTGAAACAGCTGCTCCCAATCCACATTCCCTAGCTCCTGTCGAATTTTGTTATACTTGGCCTTTCCCCAATTTAGCATTCTTCCTTTAGGACCACTCTCGTCTTTGTCCATGAGTATTCTAAAACTTATGGAATTGTTATCGCTATTCCCAAAGTAATCACCGACTGAAACTTCAACCACCTGGCTGGGATCATTCCCCAATACCAGGTCCAGTATGGCCCCTTCCCAAGTTGGACAATTTACATACTGCTCTAAAAAACTCTCCTGGATGCTCCTGAGAAATTCTGCTCCATCTGCGCCTCTAACACTACATGAGTCCCATTCAATGTTGGGGAAGTTAAAATCTCCCATCACGACCACCCTATTGCTCCTACATTTTTCTATAATCTGTCTACATATTTGCACCTCGACTTCACGCTCGCTTTTGGGAGGCCTGTAGTAAAGTCCCAACAATGTTACTGCACCCTTCCTATTTCTTAGCTCTACCCATATTGCCTCAGTGCTCGAATCCTCCATCGTGCCCCCCTTAATCACAGCTGTGATATCATCTCTGACCAGTAATGCAACTCCTCCACCCCTTTTACTTCCCTCTCTATCCCTCCTGAAGCATCTATACCCTGGGATATTTAATTGCCAGTCTTGCCCTTCCCTCAACCAAGTCTCAGTAATACCAATAACATCATATTCCCAGGTTCTAATCCAAGCCTTATGTTCATCTGCCTTACCTGCTACACTTCTTGCATTAAAACAAATGTACCTCAGACCACCTGTCCCTTTGCGTTCATCATCTCTTCCCTGTCTACTCTTCCCCTTAGTCACATTGGGTTTATTATCTAGTACCTTACTGGCTTTAGCTGCTGCCTCTTTACTGACCTCTAACTTCCTAATCTGGTTCCCATCCCCCTGCCACATTAATTTAAAACCTCCCCAACAGTGTTAGCAAATGTTCCAGTCCTGCCCAGGTGTAGACCATCCGATTTGTAATGGCCCCACCGCCCCCAGAAACAGTTCCAATGTCCTAAAAATCTGAACCCGTCCCTCCTGCACCGTCTCTCAAGCCACGTATTCATTCTGACTATTCTTGAATTTCTATTCTGACTGTCTCGTGGCACTGGTAGCAATCCTGAGATTACTACCTTTGAGGTCCTACTTTTTTACTTATCTCCTAACTCCCTAAATTCTGATTGTAGGACCTCATCCCATTTTTTCTACCTATATCTTTGGTGACTATATGCACCACAACAACTGGCTGTTCACCCTCCCCCTTCAGTATGTCCTGCAGCCGGTCTGAGACATCCCTGACCCGTGCACCCGGGAGGCAACATACCATTCGGGAGTCTCGTTTTCGACCACAGAAACGCCTGTCTACTCCCCTTACGATTTAATCCCCTGTGACTATAGCCCTGCCAGTCTTTTTCCCGCCCTTCAGTACAGCAGAGCCAGCCACGGTGCCATGAGCCTGGCTACTACTGCCTTCCCCTGGTGAGTCATCCCCCCCAACAGTATCCAAAACGGTATACCTGTTTTGGAGGGAGATGACCGCAGGGGAGACCTGCACTGCCTTCCTGCTCTTTCTATGCCTTTTGGTCACCCATTCCCTGTCTCCCTCACCAATCCTAATCTGCGGTGTGACCAACTCACTGAACGTGCTATCCACGACCTCCTCAGCATCGCGGATGCTCCAAAGTGAGTCCATCCGCAGCTCCAGAGCTGTCATGTGGTCTAACAGGAGCTGCAGCTGGACACACTTCCCGCACATGAAGGGGTGAGGGGCATCGGTCGCGTCCCTGAACTCCCACATTGAGCACGAGCAGCATAACACGGGTCTGTGATCTCCTGCCATTTTTACACTTTACCTTAACTGATTACAAATATAATATCAAATAATGAATAAGTGAAAGGAATAAAGATTTTACTTACCAATCACAATACTTACTAACACATGAAGAGTTAAATTTCTCCCAGCTACTGCTAATTGGAGCACTTTCCTTACCAGCCAATCAGGTCACTGCTTTGCTGTGATGTCACTCTTCAAGGTAAGTTTTTAACGTGGAAAACTTTCCTTCCCGACAGACCCCTGGCCACTGCACCCGCCGGAAATCTGAAGGCCTTTTCTCCGGCAGCTGTGTCCCCGCCGCTCTCCTCACGCTCTTTTATCCTGTGTCCCCGGCGCTCTCCTCGCGCTCTTTCACTGTGTCCCCGGCGCTCTCCTCGTGCTCTTTTATCCTGTGACCCCGCCGCTCTCCTCGCGCTCTTTTATTCTGTGTCCCCGCCGCTCTCCTCACGCTCTTTCACTGAGTCCCCGCCGCTCTCCTCGCACTCTTTCACTGCAGGCTGTGACATCACGGTTCAACTTCTTTCTACTTCTACCTGCCCTCGAGTCTCCCTCTTGATCTTGACTCAGCTGGGATCCTTACAGTGATTGTCTTTTTTTTTGGTTAGAGGAGGAGGTAGAGAGGGAAACACTGAAGAAGTGTTTCAGGTTTAACTGTCACTTGACAACAGCTCCTCCACAAACCACCTTCAAGATATGGTGACCGCAATGCAGTAATGCAAATATTCCCCGCAACAGCCAATCAGCAGCTCCGCTCTACTGCCCTCTGCTGGATTTAGATGAGGAAGATGCTCCCGATTGGCAACAGTTAAATGAAAGCGCCCCGATCCAAAGCCGCAAAAGCAATACGATTCCCACAGCAAGCCGAGGTTATTAACAGTTTGTTAGACCAAGGAGTTATTCGACCCGTAGCTTCCACAAATAATGCCCCAATTTGGCCTGTAAAAAAGCCCAACGGTTCATGGCGAATAACGATCGACTACCGAGAACTTAATAAGGTAACCCCTTCAGCAGCCCCCACTGTTGCCATCAGTCCTGCGATCATGCTCAAACAGGGTGCACAGGCAAAGTATTTCACAGTGCTGGACATCAGCAATGGCTTTTGGCCCATCCCGTTAGACAGGGCCTGCCAGTATAAATTCGCATTTACGTTTCAAGGGCAGCAGTACACGTGGATATGCCTCCCACAAGGATTCTATAACTCCCCCTCCATTTTCCACCAACAATTGGCCAACGGACTTTCTAAAGTTTCCCGAATGCCTAATACAATATGTAGACGATCTGCTCTTGCAAACGGACACAAAAGAGGAACACGTAGAGCTCTTATCTGAATTACTAGGCCTACTGCAATCAATCGGTTGTAAGGTAAACCCCCAACAGGCAAAAAGGTTTTTTATTTAGGCACCATCATCACCCACGGGAAGAGAGAAATTGAGCAAAAACGGATCGAGTCCATCGTTAAATTGCCCCTGCCCCAAAATGTCACTGCACTCCAGTCATTCCTAGGTTTGGTAGGATATTGCAGAAATTATATAGACGGTTTTGCCACCAAAGCAGTCTCACTCTCAGAGCTCCTTAAAAAGAACGCCCCATGGGAATGGCTTCCGCAGCACACAGACACCATTGATGATTTAAAACGCACCCTCGGCACAGCCCCCGCTTTAAAAGTTCCAGACCCAGACTTGCCGATGCCATAGAAGTAGCAACCACCGACCGAACCCTATCAGCAGTACTCCTGCAAGAACGACACGATCACTTAGGACCCGCAGCCTATGCCTCAAGAGTATTAGATCCCATAGAGCAAGGATACTCAGCCTGCGAACGGCACTTGCTGGCAGTCTTTTTGGCAGTACAGTGCTTTGCGTACATCACAGGCCTCAACCCAGTCACGATCTTGACCGAGCATACCCCCACGCAACTATTACTAGACAGTAGATTAAAGCATGGTTCAGTCAGCCAAATCAGAGCAACTCGCTGGACACTACTATTACAAGGCAGGGACATTACGGTAAAACGCACCAAAACCCACAAATTCCTGGCCGATAATCTCCAATATGCAAGGACCTCACATGAGTGCCAGATCATAGCAGCCCAACACCACACAGGACCCTTTATCCCAAAGTCACTACACCCACGAGCAGGCAGTAAGACACAGGATTCCCAAACCACAGGGGATACATTAAAAATTTATGTAGATGGTACTTCCACAATCAAAAATGGAGTTAGAATTAGTGGTTGTGAAATTTACGTGGAAGACCCGCAGGGACGCCCGCTAGAAGAGACCTCTTTAAAATGTAATTCAGCACCCTGACTCTTTTCCAACTCCCGCAGCCATACACTCCGACAGCCTGTATGTGTGCAACAGTTTAACAGAATTCCTGCCCCTGTGGGAATCTCAAGGTTTTTTTTTCAGCCGATGGAAAACCCCTACCCTCTGCCCCGTTGTTAAAGCACATTCTCAAGATAGCCTCAGATCGCACAGACGGTATCATTAAAGTAAGAAGCCATCATCGCTCGTCCCCACCCGGTAATGTAAAGACTGACGCCTTAGCCAAAGCAGGATCACGCCATGGTCACTTCTGGCAGCCACCCAGGTGTGGCTAAAGGCTGTTTAGCACAGGGCTAAATCGCTGGCTTTGAAAGCAGACCAAGACAGGCCAGCAGCACGGTTCAATTCCCGTAACAGCCTCCCCGAACAGGCGCCGGAATGTGGTGACTAGGGGCTTTTCACAGTAACTTCATTGAAGCCGGCTCGTGACAATAAGCGATTTTCATTTCATTTCATTTCATTTCACCCGAAAGCGAAATGATACACTCAGTCCAGATTTCCCAGACCAATATTGAGGATCTACCTCAAGCCCATAAAGCAGACGACACCCTCAAAAAGGTTTTAGACGGCACCTTCCCAGCACCCTATGATAAATGGAAGGACGCACTGACTGTACAGGATGGCATAGTTTTAAAAAATAGAATTTATGTGGTCCTGACCCAGGACAGAAACCAGCTCATTTACCAATTTCATGATGGACACGGACATCAGGGGATAGACAATACCATTGCCCATTTAAGACCTTTGCGTTGGTGGCCCGATTAGAAAAGCAATGTAACCCATTATGTCGAGAATTGCCTTATCTGTGTTCAGAACAATCCTGAACATTACTCAAAGAAAGGCTAATTATGACACACCCGACCTGTGAATGGCCCTTGAACAAATTTGCAAATCGATTACATTGGCCCCCTTCCCACTTGCAGAAGCGGTTTCAAGTACGTGCTGGTTGTAATCGACAACTTTACTAAATGGGTAGAAACATTTCCCTCACTGACAAACACAGAAAAGGGCACTGCTAAGATTTTGACCCAACAGATATTCACACGCTGGGGTTTCCCCCGCAGCATTGAGTCAGACCAAGGTTCCCACTTCACTGGCAGAGTCATGCAAAATGTTTTATCAATTTTTGGGATCAGGCAGGAATTCCATATGGCATATCACCCCCAATCCACTGCATTGTCAAGAGAATGAATCAAACTCTAAAAGCTCATTAGGAAGATGGTGCAGCAGAACAATACAATGTGGGACACGGTCCTCCCATTTGCTCTCATGTTTATTCAGAACACCGTTTCCAGTTCCACAGATTTCACCCCCCACACACTCATGACCGGACGACCCATGAAGGGTATTGAATATTTATTAGGCCTCGATCTGGCAAGGTCTACAGTAACTGCCCTCACCCACGAAAAAGCAGTCCAACAGGTTACAGGTAACATTAAAGTAGCACAACTCACTGCAGCTGCCTGATTAGGTGCTAGAAGGAAGCAGAGTAAAGCCCGCTGTGACAAAACCATCCACCCCCGTAGAGTACACAGTTGGTCTGCAAGTAATGGTTTCCCTTTACAACCCCAGCTCTTTCCTCTCCCCCAAATTTGCAGGACCCTACTCCATTTCAGACAAAGTGAGCCCCTCCATCTTCAAGATAACTTACCCCAACGATAAAACTGGTTCGTTCCACATCAACCAACTCTAAGTCTACGGATCCCAATGTAGCCACTCCCACCACATCTCTCTGGCAATAGGAGACGATTACGCCCCGCCCAGCGCGAAACCTAGTCCAACCCCTACGCCAACCCTCCACCAGCCATGCCAGCATTTATCCCTTGTCCACGCCCACAGACCTGAACTTGTCTCCGCCCACGGGTACAGACTTTCACCTTGAATTTGACTCCAACGACAGCAAGAGCCTCCCGGATTTGATTACTTTCCCTGAACACTGGCGCGATCTCACTGCCCCCAGTCACCCTAGCCCCTGGAACCACGACTTTGATATCTTTGACCCCCCATATGCCCTCCCCCAGCCACCGCCACATCCACCGCCCGACCATAGTAACTTGCCCTCCACTCCCACCGCCCCTACGCCTCACAACAAACAAGCCCCTCTTTGGCACCGCGACAACTCATGCAGACTGGTAAGACATGACAATTCGAACCGTCCGACGGCCCATGCTGCCAAGGCACAGAGACAGCAGACACGAGTCTGGCAACCGGGAGATGGTGATGATTCAGATACTGAGTCTCGTTTCGGTAACGCTTTTACAACACTGTTTGGTACAGAACCCTAAGGTGTCCAGATGATGAGAAAGAGACACCTCCTAAGTATTAAGGTGTCCAAAGTTCTGATGGAGCCTGCCCGCCTTTTCCTTCTTCTTCTTCTACTGCATGGTTTTAATTCATGTCGTCCAACACAAATTACTCTTCTGATTCGAGGGTAAGATGCCCAATGTCAGTTAAAGGCACATGTTTGTTGGGAAACAGATCACTGTTCTCCCAGTCTTTATGACAGGTTTCCACATGACTACAAACTCTTTCCATTCAACCAGGTCATCCAGGTGGGCGATCACGGCACTGATCCCCGCCCTACCTGAGGACACCAAATCTATCTTGTCAGTTAAGCTAGGGTAGCAGAGTAGCGGCACTAATCCTCACCCTACCAGGGGATTCCACCCATTCTTCTCCCACAGCAGCCCACACGCACCTCATGTTCCCTTCACTTCATACGCTCTAGAATGGTTCTCTACACTCTGCACTGTCTTTGCCAGGCCTTAGTTTCACCTTCTCGACTCTCTCTTTGGTTGTGATATAAAGAATGTATTTTGCCACGTTCCGCACGCTCACCCCTTCTTTCCTTTACCTCCCTCGACCCCCTGGTCGTTCCCCACATGCTACTTACACATATGACACAATTGGTTGCTGCTCACTGCTGCTATACACGCTGCTACACGTGAACTACCTCTGAGCCCTGGGACGAAACTCTCTAAAGCTGGCTGCCCTGAAATTCGGCTGGTTAAGATAAGCCTCAACGACCACTGGTTGCAAGTAAAGAAAGACTGGTCGAAGAAATTGTCTGACCACTCCCCGCATCGACCACAAGCTGCGAGAGTCTCTGTACTTTAAAGATCTGCATTTCTTGTCTCTCCAAAACGGTATTTCAAAAAAAAAAAAATGAGGGAGTCACACATGGTGACAATCATAACGGGTAATTCGAGTAAGGAGAGAAAGACTAATGAAACAAGATATTAACCAAAGATAATAACAGATACTATGCTTGCACCCCCAGGATTACACGGAAAACAGACAACACAGGATGAAGCAAGGACTGTTGAGTTGCGTTTCGATCATCGCTGGACTTCTGCAACTGCGCGCGCAACAGACGTTTGTTACAAACCCCACACCAGCCCTGAACACTACCACCCAACAGACCACCACCAGCCCAGATACTACACCACACATAAAGACAGACATCGAAATCCCCACCTGGTGCGAAAACATTGCCAAATGGAACATAGTAGAGGCCCTTCTAGTAATTGCAATAATCTACAGTGTCATTCAGACACTCCAACTCCGTAAATGGTGAGCAAAAGCCTCCCGCTCCCCGATATATACAGTCCGATCCCCCTTCTTTGGAATTCAACAGAAATAATTCATGTAACAATCGCTGCTAAAAATAAACCATGTACCTCTTTAACTTCATTAGGATTAAGTAGAAATGTGATGCTGCTCTTTTAAATTTTGTACTTTATATAAGTTCTTTGATATTCACCGGCAGCATGAGAGTAGCTTAGATAGTGTTAGCTAGAGATTGGATTGGATTGGATTGGATTTGTTTATTGTCACGTGTACCGAGGTACAGTGAAAAGTATTTTTCTGCGAGCAGCTCAACAGAACATTAAGGACATGAGAAGAAAAGGGAATAAAAGAAAATACATAATATGGCAACACAACATATACAATGTAACTACATAAGCACTGGCATCAGATGAAGCATACAGGGTGTAGCGTTAATGAAGTCAGTCCATAAGAGGGTCATTTAGGAGTCTGGTAACAGTGGGGAAGAAGCTGTTTTTGAGTCTGTGCGGATAAATTAAATGTTACAGTGACCTAAATTATCATAACCATTAGAGATGAATTAATTTATGGATGTATTAATGAAATATTAGGTAAATGTCCCAAACCATAAGATAGAGTAGAATTGAACCTTGCCTTGACCAAGGGTGACCGGGCCACCAAGGATGAACAGGGATCGATAGTGTGAACCACCACGCTTCGCGTTCAGGATCAAAAGGACGGAATGTAGCCATCTACGTTGGCCACCTGCAAAGGACCATGGGAATTATGGCCAACCCAGGACTCAGACAGATATACAGCCTATGTGTATCTAAAACACAGGTAACCAGACCTGACCGAAACCCCCGCTTGTTTACATTTTAATGGCCAATTTTCCCAGTACAATAGAACTCCAATCAAGCAACCGGTACAGCCACAGACTGATCGGCGCCACTCCCTTGCTCAGGAAGCACAACTGCCAAGGTCAATGACCACTAAGGACCCGCCCAACTACCAAGGCACCCGCCCATTTATTGGCCGAAATCGAAGAGAGTGATCAGAGCCCTAGTGAACTATTGGGTCCAAGGTTAAGGACCGCCCCAAAGAGTGCGAAATCCCTGGGGGATAAAAGAGAGCACAGCCATGTGTTCTGTCTTTCTTGCATCCGGCCTGTGCCACCCAATTGCAGCAGGAGCAGCCAGCTAAGTTCAAGACCAACGATCGCTATCAGACGGATGAGCCCAGCAGAGACAGAGTCACTTTCTTTGAACCAGCCAAGTGAAATCCAGATAAAGGCCTTCATCCATTTGCACAGTGACAGTTGCCTTGAAGTTAAGTCTAGGTTATTGTAGCTGATAGGTGTAGTTTAACTCGTAGTAGATATTCTGTTTGCAAGTTGAGATAACTCTTGTGTATTTAAATAAACCATCTTTTGAACTAACTAACTGGTTGTGTGGTCATTTGATCGATACAAGGGAAAGGCTTGTGGTTCACCGAGATAAATAAATAGAGCAACTATTTCCCTTGTCCCACCCGGGGACCCACGGAACCATTCAAAACTCTTGGGTAGTGGAGTAATGGTATTTCCCCTGCCCTCTAAAGAAAAGAAAAATTACAGCACAGGAACAGGCCCTTCGGCCCTCCAAGCCTGCGCCCGGGGACACAACACATTCTTTGCCCCCCGCGGATCATATGCACCTCTCTCACCACTCCTTCCCTCCAACTCCCACTATCTGGAATGGCTACTTACAGTACTAAACACTTGGGTAGGTCTCAGACCAGAACCGTTGCCCCACACCCCACCGTTTGGTTGTGGGACGAAAAATGCATACAGTGACTCAAGTCACAACTCTTCCCCTTCTTCACTCTTCTACAGAGGTCCCTTTGGACTGATCCCACATGCTATTTACACTTAGCAGCCCTATGGTGATTGCTGCTGTGAAGGAATCAGGCTGCCCTACAATTCGCGCGCACCCCCCCCCCCCCGCCCCCCCCCCCCGCCCCCCCCCCCCCCCCCCGCCCCCCCCCCCCCCCACCGCCCCCCCCCCCCTCCCCTCCAGGATATCACCCGGCAGATGCAGAAGGCACAGCCAGAACTTGTTGGGATGATCCCTGGGATCGTGGCTCTAACCTTCAGAGACACCCCTTTGTTCGACTCTGCCCCCACCTGGCTGTCATGCTGATCCTGTTTACCTTGATCTACCTCATCATCCTCATGGTCCAATTCCATAGGTGGACAGCTGAGATCACAGAGCGCCAGGACATGGGACTCATGTTTACTGCACGGGGCCCTTTAATCCAGCCAAACCAATGATCCCCAGGGGCTCATACTTGTTTTGCACTGAGTATTCAGATTAGCTTTTGGTATATGACCTTTGTGGAACTGTGAATTCTTAAGGCCAGCCTGTTTACATTGATCTGCACTACCCTCTGTATGTTCTGCAGTTTGTACCGGACAGTATTCCTCCACTTCTGTATCAGGTTTTCGATATTGTCCCCCCTCTGCACTAGACTGCTAATTATATCTTACAGTACGGATACTTCCATTTTCCTGACCGTATTAGGTCCCTAATGGAATGTATATTTATATTTGTCTTTGTTATTCGTGTATTCTGTATTGGGGAGTCGTGCATGTAGAGTTGGTGTCTTACCTGACGACAAGGTGACTGGGGATGCAGGGCAGGTATTGGTTTAAGGATCAGGAGGGGGGAATATGTGGACTTCTGAAATGGCTGCCCGCAAAGACATTGGGCACCACATGGACACGGACAGGCTGCAGCTTGCAAATGTACAAAGGCTGCAACCCAGATGGTGCCTCAGGACATGGCGGTTGAACGCAGGAGGGGACCATTCAGACCCTCGGGTCTGCTGCGCAATTCGCTCTCTCGATCACCGACGGCAACAGCGGTGATACCTTCACCAGCCAAGGAGAGGAACATCCACGCCATCCACAGAGGGACGAGAGCCGGGGACACAGACGACCAGCAACAGACATCCAGCACTGCCAGACGTCGGATTCCAGATAATATCTACTCTGTACTTGCCAGTCACCTGGACGTGAAGTTAGGGTCATTCTTGTGCGTTAGTTTGAGTGCAACTTGTATGTGTGTGTTCACTGTGTGTACGTGTAATAAACTATTGCCATGGTAAACAACCTGTGTGGTCATTTGTCCACCATATACGGGTTACAGATACACACTGTGGTTTGGAAGGTACAACAGGGGTCGAGGGGGGGGGTGGGCTGTGGGGGTGGGGAGGGTTGCGGTGAGTGGGGTGTGGGTCGAGGGGGGTGTGTGGGGGATGTCCACACATGTGTCATGGGGATGTGCAACTAAGCAGGGTCTCACTTCCTCGCTGGCCGCCGGCATCCACCTCGGTGACCTCCCTTTCCTCCGGGCCACCGACCACAAGTGCCCTCTGCTCGGGCACAGTGAGGGGCCGCAGGTCTGGTGGTCCCCCTCCGGTCATCTCGCGCTCCTGGCGGTTGTGCGCAGCCTTCTCCTGGGGGGGATGACAAACACAAACAATGACACTGTTAGACAGTCCGATGCATGCAGCCCAGGGATTGGGTAGGTGCCGGCTTCATTGGCCAGGGCACCCGGCCATTGCGGCTGGCATGGGTGCTGGCATGTGGGACAGGGTGGGGGTTCGGCCGTCCGCATTGGAGGGGGGGGGAGGTAGGTTTATGGGTGTGTGGGGGGGCGGTTTAATGTCGGGGCATGGAGCAGCCGACTCACCTTGGCCGCCCTGAGGGTGTTGTGTTGTCTCTCCCGGCACTGCTGGCCAGTCCGGGTAACGTTGCCCACGGCGCTGACCGCCTCTCCCACCTGCGCCCAGGCGGCCTTCCTCCTGGGCCGAGGTACAGGGTCACCCTTCTCCCCTCCATGGCGTCTAACAGGGTGTCCAGCTCGGCATCCCTGAACCTTGCTGCTGCTCTCTCTACAACCATCTCGTTGGCTGCGACGGTATCTAGGGGGACTGTTTAAGTGCGGCTGTTCGTTCTGGGATAGCTTGAGATTCTGGGATAGCTTTGGGATTGCTGGGATAGCTTTGGGATTGGTGGGATAGCTTTGGGATTGCTGGATAGCTTTGAGAGAGATGGGATACCTTTGACAGTTGTAGCCACGTAAAATGGCTGCGTTCCGATTAATCTGGCCAAAACCCAGTTTGAAATGGCTAACCCGAAAGACTGCTGGGAAAAGCAGCTAACAACACACAAGCAGGCAGCTGCAGACAGTATTGCATATTCGGCTCTGGGGAAGTTAGCCCAGATCGATACTCAGGGCTATCAACAGCCCATCAACCCAGGTATTCGCAGTTACATTCAGGACTGTTTGCAGCCCATCTATCCAGACATCTGCAGTTAAATCGGCTATCCCCGGGAATAATTGCAACATATTAGCAATTGAATACCGGGCCAGACCTGTCGGCGCCTGCAGTGGCCGAAACAAAGACAGGTGAACGACCACCCCCCGATCGAGGAATCGCCTCACCATTGGACACATCGACCCCAGGGATTGGGAACAAACCCAATCACTTGGGACTCAGGGTGAAGGGCCGCCCCGGGAGGCGGGAAGCCCCTAGGCCCTATAAAGGTGAGGGGCCAAGTTCAGATCTCTCTCTCTCTCCTCTTCGCCTGCTCGAGACCTTCGCAAGACCAGCCACCGGCCACTGTAAGTTTGAATCCAACGATCGCTATCCGGTAGAGACACCTAGCCACCGACTGTAGCAGCCTTTTGAATCCCGCGGGCCAGATCTGATTGGACAAGCCATTCGGTTCCCTGACCTGGTGGGCTCTTCCTAAGTTAAGTATTGGCCAGTAGTGATAGGTTTATTATATAGAAAGTAGTATTAGGGTATTAATATTGCTTGTTGTATATAATAAATGACCGTTGTTTTAATCCTTACTAAGCGGTGTGCTGTATTATTAATCATAACCTGAACTTGAACCACGTGGCAGTATCATAAAGATACCTGGCGACTCATGAGCAAAGGTGACGTAATCAGAGCAAATAGACTAAGGTTAAAAAGAGCAACACAGTGTGATCAAATTTGATGTCAAATTAACCCAAATTAGAGCTAGTGATGTGAAATTGCAATTGAAGCTTGAGGAGGAGTAGCTGCACACTGCATGCAAAAAAGGGACAATAAGGTGATTATAAGGAGATAACAAATGCATAGCATGACTTCTCCAGGATTTGATCAAGCAGTTCTTCCTTCAAAGCCTGCATTTATGTTCAATAAAACAATCTTCTATCAACAATAATGTTTCCATGGAAATTATTAATTTTTAAAGTAAACAATGACTGCAAAGGTCAAAGTTATGTGCTTTTATTGAATATAATACTGAAAGTTTACTGTGTGTTTAATGTAATGCGCCACTGGGCTTATTCCACCAGCTGAATTAGTGAGTAATGATATCTCTACTGTCCTATCTCTGTACAGTGTACTCTGGAGAGCTGAAGGTATTTAAGGCTTTTGAGTGGATCTGTTTATGATTCACCTGGTCAGATATGCCTATATATGGCAGTTCAGGAGGTCAGAAAGAGAGCAGAACAACCTGTTTAATGCCATTTTCAATGAGTACGAAGTAAACAAAAGGGATACCCGTCAGATTCAAAACGGAGGATGAGGCAACAGGCCCGAAGCCTGGGCGCGATGTGGTGGGGATGTTCCACACCGGGTGGCTCCCACCTAGAATGTTTTAAGAAGACTGAAGTCCGGTCCCAGGGGAATTCTTGAGGAAGTTTTAAAGAAAGTTTGTAAAAAATAAAAAAAAATTCTTGAAGGAAGAATTTTTAACGTTTTTTTTAAAAAAGGAGGGATACCCTTCAGATCAGTGAAGGTGCTCACTGATGTGGGCTACAGGATGTGGGCTTCGCTGGCTAGGACAGCATTTATTAACCATCACTAATTGCCTTTGAGAAGGTTGTGATGAGCTATCTTCTTGACCTACTGCAGTCCATGTGGCGTTGGTAGTCCCATAGTGCTGTTAAGAGGGAGTCCAGGATTTTAACCCAGTGACAACGAAGGAACGGTGATATATTTCCAATTCAGCATGTTGAGTTGCCTGAGGGGGAACCTCCAGATACTGGTGTTCCCATGTGTCCACTGCTCTGCTCCTTCTAGATGTCTAAGGAGCATAGGTTTGTTCCTGCGGTGCATCTTGTAGATGGTGCACACGTTAACCACTGTTCAGTGATGGTGGAGAGAGTGAATGTTTCTGGAAAAGGATGTCAATCAAGCAGGCTGCTTTGTCCTGGATGGTGTTGAGTTTCTTGAGCTGCACTCATCCAGGCAAGTGGTGAGTATTCCATCACACTCCTGACTTGTGCCTTGCAGATGGTGGACAGGCTTTGGGAGTCAGGAAGTGAGTTACTCGCTGCAGAATTCCCAGCCTTTGACCTGCCCTGGTAGCCAAAGTATTTATATGGCTAGTTCAGTTCAGTTATGGTCAATGGGAGCCCCCAGAATGTTGATAGTGGGGGATTCAGTGATGGTAATGCCATTGAATGTTAAGGGGTGATGGCTGATCTTTATTTAGGTATCTCCCTGATGTGGATCCCTGCAGCATAGTTGAAACTAAGGAGTTCCCCGAGCAGACCTTTCTGTGAGAGAAGTAAAAGGGCAAAGTGGCCTTGAAAAGTGGCCTACTAAAATAATGGCATCTTTAAAAAATGTGCTCCACAGCAGATTATTTCGGATCATTGAAATTTGAAATTGACACGGATTTCGTTCAGATAGATAACACCCCATCTTGAAATGTCATCATTGCATTTGTTTTCCTTACCTTCACATTGTATTGATTTTAAAATGTATGTTGCTCTGCTTGGTGTAACAAACTGATTTAAAGCATGACTATCAAGAACATGCAATATGTTAAAAGTTTCAAAAGAACTAGCAATTTTACACAGTCAATTGCTCAACATTGCTGCACCTTGGGTTTCGTCCAATGAAATACCTGGGCTTTTAAATCGACGGGGCCTTAAACATTCTGCTTCAAACAGAAACACAGTGTGCAAAGGCAGCTTAAATGACTTATTTACAATCTTTTGCAAACCCTAATTATAACCACATCCTCTCCCTGTGAAATATAATATAGTTCCTTGGTGGATGTTAGCATTTGATTATTTAATCTTTTGCACAGTTCTTTTTGCTATTATTGTGGTTCACAGATCACATTCCCACTGGTAACACAGGGCCCTATTTTCCTCCCTCCCACGCAAACTGGTAGGGTCACAAGATTCTGCAGGATCTGGTTGTGGTGAATGGAACTACTGTTAATTCACCTGTGCACTGTGATATCATGTTACTGCTGTATCGTGTTACGTTATGTGTTTAACCCTGTGGGCTCCACCTATGGGCCATTGCACGGCTTCACCCACAGGGGGATATGTCGGGGCATGTATGGGCTCGCCCATGGCTCCACCCCTTACATGAAGTATAAAGGCAGCTGACCTGCGGGGCCGCATTCATTGTTGTATCGGTCACAGGCAGGCTCAATTGTAAGCTGATCAAAACCACGGTTTACTTCTCAACGTGTCTCTCAGGCAATTGATTGTCGCATCAATTTAATCAGCTTAAAATACGACTATGGAATCAGCCCACAAACCTGATAGACTGAAACTCGATCCACAAGCCATGGAGGCGAGAGAAATTTTTTCGCACTGGCTCCGATGCCTCAAGGCCTATCTCGCCGCGTCGTCTCGCCATCCGTCACGGAAGAACAGAAACTGAGTCTTCTCCACGCACGGGTGAGCCATCGTATTTCTGTCCAGCTCGACGGCGCTGCGACCTATACAGAGGCCCTCGCACTACTCAAACGCATATATGTACGGCCCGTGAATGAGGTCTACACGCGACACATCTTCACCACTCGCCGCCAGCGCCCTGGGGAGTTGCTAGATGACTACCTATGCGACCTCAAAGCCCTCGCGCGCAACTGTAACTACCAGGCTGTTACGGCCTCTCAGCATATGGAGCTCGCTATCCGAGACGTTTACGTGGCGGTGGTCCGATCGAACTATGTAAGACAGCGCCTGCTCGAAAAAGGGGCCCAGGACCTGGAGGACACGGTAACACTAGCTACCTCTCTGGAGGTCGCGTTTCAGAGCCTTACTGCGTTTTCCTCACAACCAGGCTAGCCATCCTCGGCTACGTCGTGGAAAACGGGGTCCTAGGGCCTGACCCTGACCGTATGCGCCCCCTCCTCCAATTCCCTCTCCCTCACTGTCCCAGGACCCTGAAGAGGTGCCTTGGATTTTTCTCCTATTACCCCAAGTGGGTCCCCCAGTATGCAGACAAAGCCCGCCCACTATTTAAGGCCACCATTTTTCCACTGGCAGCCGAGGCCCGCCAGGCCTTCAACTGCATCAAGGCGGACATCGGCAAAGCCGCAATGCGCGCGGTGGACGAGTCCGCCCCCTTCCAGGTGGAGAGCGATGCCTCAGAGGTCGCTCTCGCCGCCACTCTCAACCAAGCAGGCGGACCAGTAGCGTTCTTTTCCCGCACCCTCACCACCTCTGAAATCCGACACTCCTCGGTCGAAAAAGAAGCCCAAGCCATCGTGGAAGGCGTACGGCACTGGAGGCACTACGTCACTGGTAGGAGGTTTACCCTCATCGCCGACCAACGATCGGTTGCCTTTATGTTTGACAATACGCAGCGAGGCAAAATCAATACCGATAAGATCTTGAGGTGGAGGATCAAACTCTCCACCTATAACTACGATATAGTATATCGTCCTGGGAAGCTCAACGAGTCCCCAGATGCCCTGTCCCGCGGCACGTGCGCCAGCGTGCAAGATGACCGATTACGTGCTATCCACGATGACCTCTGCCACCCGGGGGTCACCTGGCTCGCCCACTACATCAAGGCCCGCAACCTGCCCTACTCTATTGAGGAGGTCAAAGCTGTAACCAGAGACTGCCAAATCTGACCAGATAAGGCCCACCTGGTAAAGACGTCCCGGCCCTTTGAACGCCTTAGTATCGATTTCAAAGGGTCCCTCCCCTCCAATAATCGCAACACGTACTTCCTGAACATCATAGACGAGTTCTCCCGTTTTCCGTTCGCCATTCCCTGCCCCGATATGACCACTCCACAGTCATTCAAGCCCTGCATAGTGTCTTCACCCTGCTCGGTTTCTCCAGCTATGTCCAGAGCGACAGGCGCTCATCGTTCATGCGCGACGAACTGCGTCAGTACCTGCTCAGTAAGGGCATTGCCTCGAGCAGGACTACCAGCTATAACCCCAGGGGAAACGGGCAGGTGGAGAGGGAGAACGCGACGGTCTGGAAGACCGTCCTACTGACCCTACGGTCCAGGAATCTCCCGGTTTCTCACTGGCAGGAGGTCCTCCCCGATGCGCTCCACTCTATTAGGTCCCTCCTTTTCACGGCCACAAACCAAACCCCTCATGACGCCTTGTTTGTTTTCCTTAGGGGCGCTACCTCAGGGGCCTCGCTTCCGCCCTGGCTGATGACACCGGATCCAGTCCTCCTCCGAAAACATGTTCGGAGCCATAAGACCGACCCCCTGGTAGAGAGGGTCCAGCTCCTGCACTCCAACCCACACTATGCGTATATCAGACACCCCGATGGCCGGCAGGATACCGTCTCCCTCCGGGACCTGGCGCCAGCAGGCTCCGACACCACGACCACTACTGCATCCCCCACACTAGGTCCCGTCCAACCTCCCATGTTCAGCGCCCCTACCCCGATATGGTTCTCGCGCTCGCTCCAACCGCCACACCGGTCCACAGGAATGAAGCTCCGGAAGAGCCGCTCCAGGAGTCCACGCCTGTGCCTGCTCTGGGCCCAGCTCCACAGCCAGCCGAAACGGCTGCAACACCAGTGCTTCGGCGGTCGCAGCGTACGATCCGGGCAGCAGACCGACTGAATCTGTAAACCCGTCACCCTTGCCAAACTTCATTTCTTAAACAGGGGGTGAATGTGGTGAATGGAACTACTGTTAATTCACCAGTGCACTGTGATATCATGTTACTGCTGTATCGTGTTACGTTATGTGTATAACCCTATGGGCTCCACCTATGGGCCATTGTACGGCTTCACCCACAGGGGGATATGTCGAGGCATGTACGGGCTCGCCCATGGCTCCACTCCTTACAGGAAGTATAAAGGCAGCTGACCTGCGGGGCCACATTCATTGTTGTACCGGTCACAGGCAGGCTCAGTTGTAAGCTGATTAAACCCACGGTTTACTTCTCAACATGTCTCTCAGTGAATTGATGGTCGCATCACTGGTTTTGAGCAATAAAGTTGCTAATAGGATATGACAGAGAGCCTATCAAAAGGCAGCAATAATAATACTCAATCACTGTTCCCAATCAGCAAACAAGCCACTTATCCCGTACAAATAAGGCTGTATTAATCCAATCGTAAACTGCGCAAAACTCTTAACAATTAAATGTACGGAGAACCTATTTCACTGACCAGGTTATAAACGTGGTCATGTTTGCCTTTTACAAACACCGATTATTTATTGCAGGAAATGTTTTTGGCTGTCACAAACTGCAGAGTCGCAGCACAAGGAACCCCTAGTTCCACCCACCTCCTCCCCCCCTCTAATGTCTTGACAAGTGCACCACAGAGATCCCATTGGATTGGACTTTTGAAAACAAAGTGATATTTTGGGGCCAAAGGCCAGCCCACACATATCCGTAGAATCACATCAGAGATCACACTGGCTTTATGTGAATCCCCTCTTCTCGGGCCCACCACTGGCAGCTGTGCCGACAGCTGGAGGTGAAGATGGAGATGATTAATGCAAACAAGTCTGGACTCAGAGAGAGAAAGACATTCAGAAGGGTCTGACAAGTACAAAAAGCAGTCCACTGATGGATTCTATTGCCCATCCCATTGTGGCAAAGAGAATGCATGATCGGGAGGAATTTTTACTGATGAAGTTATGCCGCTTTAATTCATTTTGCTGTCATGACTCAAAACAACATTCACTTAGAAGTCCAAAGACGTGCAGGTTAGGTGGATTGGCCATGATAAATTGCCCGTAGTGACCAAAAAGGTTAGGAGGGGTTATTGGTTACGGGGATAGGGTGGAAGTGAGGGCTTAAGTGGGCCGGGGCAGACTCGATGTGCCGAATAGCCTCCTTCTGCACTGTATGGTCTACTACATAGAACAGAAGTGAATTGAGTAGAATAGGGCTCAGCCCCTTGTATGGGAAGCTTTTCACTCTACCCACACAGTGGCCGTAATTCACCCAGTTTTGGGCAAAGTGCCGTTTCAGGTTGGTAAAGTGGAGTGCAGCAGCCAGTGGCGTTGGTGGGTTTGCGTGCTGTATTTTTAGGTACTGAAAAAGAATGCACAGGTTTCAAGCTGCCGCATGGCGGATGGACTCTGATTCACCTGCCCTGCCATCAACTGAGCACTTCAATCAACAAAGTGCTCCATTTGAATTCCTCCCCGGGACCTCTTCCAAGTCCAGCATGTGCCAAGATGTCTGCTCCAATGTTGTCGGAGAACTCCCTCACCAGAATACTGGATGCCATGGAGGAGAGGCAGATGGGGAGGAGACCCCGAACTTTGAGAAGGTGACTGAACAGGTAGACGAGGGTAGAGCAGTTGATGTGGTGTATATGGATTTCAGCAAAGCGTTTGATAAGGTTCCCCACGGTAGGCTATTGCAGAAAATACGGAGGCTGGGGATTGAGGGTGATTTAGAGATGTGGATCAGAAATTGGGTAGCTGAAAGAAGACAGAGGGTGGTGGTTGATGGGAAATGTTCAGAACGGAGTTCAGTTACAAGTGGAGTACCACAAGGATCTGTTCTGGGGCCGTTGCTGTTTGTCATTTTTATCAATGACCTAGAGGAAGGCGCAGAAGGGTGGGTGAGTAAATTTGCAGACGATACTAAAGTCGGTGGTGTTGTCAAAAGTGTGGAAGGATGTAGCAGGTTACAGAGGGATATAGATAAGCTGCAGAGCTGGGCTGAGAGGTGGCAAATGGAGTTTAATGAGAGAAGTGTGAGGTGATTCACTTTGGAAGGAATAACAGGAATGCGGAATATTTGGCTAATGGTAAAGTTCTTGGAAGTGTGGATGAGCAGAGGGATCTAGGTGTCCATGTACATAGATCCCTGAAAGTTGCCACCCAGGTTGATAAGGTTGTGAAGAAGGCCTATGGAGTGTTGGCCTTTATTGGTCGAGGGATTGAGTTCCGGAGTCAGGAGGTCATGTTGCAGTTGTACAGAACTCTGGTACGGCCGCATTTGGAGTATTGCGTACAGTTCTGGTCACCGCATTATAGGAAGGACGTGGAGGCTTTGGAGCGGGTGCAGAGGAGACTTACCAGGATGTTGCCTGGTATGGAGGGAAAATCTTATGAGGAAAGGCTGATGGACTTGAGGTTGTTTTCGTTGGAGAGAAGAAGGTTAAGAGGAGACTTAATAGAGGCATACAAAATGATCAGGGGGTTAGATAGGGTGGACAGTGAGAGCCTTCTCCCGCGGATGGAAATGGCTGGCACGAGGAGACATAGCTTTAAACTGAGGGGTAATAGATATAGGACAGAGGTCAGAGGTAGGTTCTTTACGCAAAGAGTAGTGAGGCCGTGGAATGCCCTACCTGCTACAGTAGTGAACTCGCCAACATTGAGGGCATTTAAAAGTTTATTGGATAAACATATGGATGATAATGGCATAGTGTAGGTTAGATGGCTTTTGTTTTGGTGCAACATCGTGGGCCGAAGGGCCTGTACTGCCCTGTATCGTTC
Source organism: Scyliorhinus torazame (assembly GCF_047496885.1). Lineage (NCBI taxonomy): Eukaryota > Metazoa > Chordata > Chondrichthyes > Carcharhiniformes > Scyliorhinidae > Scyliorhinus > Scyliorhinus torazame. Next base: position 219,869,789 of record NC_092709.1, on the reverse strand, counting down.
TATGTTCTATGTTCTAAGGTGACCAACCCTGCATGGGAGGTGGTGGTAGTGCTGGTAAATACCAGCTCGCTGCAGAGGAGGATGGGTATCCAGTGCTGCAAAATGATGAATGATCTCCTTCATTCAGCCAAGGAAAGTCACCCTTCTCATCTGTCACCACTCACCCACCCATGACACATCTACAGGGAGCTCGCTCACTGCCACCCTAAGGGACACCACCACTTACTCTCCCACACACATCTTCATCACTCCTACGGCTTGTCTCCTCATCACCTCCTTGCTCCCTCTCACCAACCACACATGCCGTGCATTTTTACCAGCTGCCCTGGCATGTTTCAGCCTACTGTTACAACACCCTGGGCGAGTGTGCGGTCACTTCCAGTGCCACAGACCCCAAAGTCTCATCATAAGTGAATTAACCAATGATTTGTGTACTTTCCTGAGAATTATGATCCTTCACTGCTCCAATAAGTTACAAGCACCAGATTTGTAAGTAAAACATTTAAAAAACTTTATATATAGTAAGAGAAGAGATAAACATGTAATGGAAATAATAAAACAATGCTCTACTAGTCTAACTATTTGCCAAATCCAATCCCACCCTTTAGCCAGACACGCAGTACGCAGGAAGAAAAGGTTAAAAAATAACAGGGGTTAAAAGGGCTGGAATGAATCTTTGCTGCTGAGGTGGTAGTCTTTGTAGTCAGTGATCATAAAAACATTGGTTGGTTTAGATCTTTTAGAATCTGCCTTCAATTAGAACATGCAGGCTGTATAATTCTCTCTGGGGACTCACTTTCAGTTGTACAGGCCTCCACGAGACTGGCTCTCAGACTTACTGAGATAATATTCAAATTTTCCACCTGAGAAGTTGAAAGAAGGTTGACCGCCCACTCCACTTATCAAACACTTCACTGATATTTCTGCAGATCCAGATTAACTGTAGTGAAGAGAAAGTAAAACACCCTTTTCCAGACCTCTAGTGATCTCAGTGGAGAGCTATCAACACTGCGCCTTCCCCAGCCTTTCAAACGGAGATTACATTTTTATAAGTCTGGCTGGAGACTGTTTGCAGTCCTTTGATAACAAGTTACTCCCACAGGCTTCAGCCTTTTAAACCGCCATGCAGAGAGTTGAAATATCTGCTTTACCTTCCAGAGGAATGTCCACGGGCCAGCTGGAAGCCTTTTATATCACCAGAGAGAAAGTAGAATGAGACTCGACCTTCTGTGTGCTGCCTTTCAGGTCTGAACAGAAAATCGAATGGTAAAATGGAACCTGTGAGAGGAAATCGGAACACCTGGAGGAAACCCACTGGGAGAAAGGCAAACTCCACACAGTCACCCAAGGCCGGAATTGAACCAGGGGCTCAGGCGCTGTGAGGCGGAAATGCTAACCACTGTGCAACCATGCCATCCCTAACACCAATTGTACATTCAGGGAGTGGAACCCATTCCTATTGATGAAGGACACTCCAGGATGAGCTGGTGGATCGTAAGAATCTTTACCCTAGGGCAGAGGTGTCTAAGACCAGAGGGAATAGGTTTAAGGTCAGGAGTAAGTGGTTCAGAGGGGACCTGAGGCAATATTTTTTTACCTAGAGGGTGGTGGAAATATGGAACGTACTAAGAGGGTGGTGGAGGCAGATACTCTCACAACATTTAAGAAACATCTGGATGAACACTTAAATCACAATGGTATAGTAGGCTGTGGACAAAGTGCTGGTAAATGGGATTAATATAGACTGGTATTGAATGGTCAGCATAGACATGGTTGGCCGAAGGGCCTGTTTCTGTGCTGTATGACTCAGAGACTCTATGCCTCTCGAATAGAGTTAATGGGCGGAATTCTCTCAGCCCACGCTGGGCCAGAGAATCGCCGGGCCGGGCGCGAATCGCGTGCCTCTGCCCCGTCGATTCTCCGTAGAGCGGCACCGGTCAAGTGGCCCCCCCCCCGGCGATTCTCCACCCAGGATGGGCCGAGCGGCTGCATAAAAAATCCGAGTCCCGCCGGCGCGGTCCACATGAGGTCTTACCCGGCGGGACCTCAGCGTGCATCCCTCCGGGGGCGGCTTGGTGGGGTCTAACCCCGGGGGGCCTTCCGCTGTGGCCTCGCCCGCGATGGCGGCCTACTGATCGGCGGGATGGCCTCTCAGGCTGGGGGCCACTTTTGCTCTGCGCCGATCTCTTGTAGCCCTACGCGTCGGGGCCGGCACGGAGAAGGGAGCCACCGCGCATGCGCGCAATCGCGCCGATCGCACTGAGCATGTGCACATTGGTGCTGATTGCACTGCGCATGCGCAGACCCGTGGCGCCCATCTGACGCCGTTATCAGCAGCTGAAGCAGCGTAGGCCACTCCAGTGCCGTGCTGGCCCCCTGTAGTGGTCAGAATCGCTGCTCCTGGGGGCATGTTGACGCCGTCGTGAAACGCGATGGCTTTAAGATGGCGTCAACACTTAGCCTCAGGATCAGAGAATCTCACCCAGTATGCTCAGTCATGAACTCACAGGCATCCTTCACCATTGTAGTGGATCCTTCAGGCCTTGTTCACTGGATTCCACCCAACCCACCAGCTCGGCTTCCATTGCAGTGTCAGGGCCCTTCATAAAGGCAGAGGCCCATTAGCTGAAGGTTCCACCATTAGGATGGGTAAGCTTTAAATGTGGCATCCTTTCATTCTCGTCACTGAGTCCCTTCCCCCTTCAGGTGCAGACCATTCCCCTTTCTCCAGAATAGGCCATTGCTCCTCTGACTGCCCTGCATGCCTCTGCCCCTCTCCTCTCCCCTCGCTGATGGACTTCCCCCCCCAACTCCTTGCTGTACAGCTCTGGTGCTGATCCCCTCCCCGCCTCTTTACAGTCCTGGTTACCTGGTGCCTCCCCCTTGGTGCACCCCCTACAATGCCTCCTGAAACCGCAAGCCCCATAGCCAGCTCCCTCCTGACCTCTCCAATGCCTGCTCATAGTGGATGGTCATTGGTGGCCCATGGAGAGGTTTTAAAAAATCTTTGTGAAGCGTAGCGACAAGTCGTCACGCCACGAGGTAGGCTTTCCAATGTTGGGGAAGGATTGCTGCGAGTAGCCCATTCATGAGATGGCAATGTTTGCAAATGGGGTCCCTGACATTACATGGCGGGATCCCAGTTCTGTCACTGGCGGTGGGGGTGGGTAGATTCCTCCAGGAAATCTTGCTGCCACAATCCTACAATACCTTGCGGCCCAGTCGCCATTTATGCCCACGGCAAACTGAGATGCAAGATTCCGGCAAGTGAATAGTGGAATAAATAGGGAGGAGGTTGTCAGGAGTTTCGACAATCAATTGGTATGGACCACGTTAACCAGATATTTTATGGTTTGCATTTGATGCTACATCAGTTGTACACTGATTGACAATCATGGCTGGATTCTCCGTTCTGGAGATTGGGGCAGGATTCGTGGAGTTTCACAACAGCAAAACTGGCGCCGCACTTGGACTGATTCTGCTATTGTTAAGGGGCTAGCACCGGCACCACATGAAACACAATCGATTCCAATGAGAAGTGGTGCGGGATTCGGCAGGTTCGAGATTGGCAGCTGCATTTACACACTGCAATGCCCATACACACCATCCAAGCCAACAAGATGGTACCAAGGAGAGTGGCATCCTGTTTCATGGATGTCGAGATGAGACCCTCCTGGACACGGTGGAGGAGAGGTGGTTGACCCAGTGCCCGGGCCCAGAAAGGATGCTGCCAGCTGCCGCCATTCACCATGCCTGGGCGTCAGTGGCAGAGGCGGCCAGTGCCGTGAGCAACACCATCCGGACCGGCCAGCAGTGCTGGAAGGAACTGTTCGACCTCTTTTGGACTGCCAGGGTAAGAAGGCCAAACTGTGCCCCTGGCACCAACCTGGTCCCACACACCCACGACCCCACCCCCAACCCCCACCTGAAGGGCGGGCGAATCCCTACCCTGCACCACATGCCGGCACCCATACTGGTAGCCATGGCCGGGTGCCCTGGCCACTGAAGCCACCAGCTGGGTTGCATGCACGGCCTGTCTAACACTGTGCATTTTCTGTTTCCCTCGCCCAGGAGAAGGCCGCTCAGTACCGCAGGGAGCGGGAGAAAAGTGGAGGGGGCGCGCCAAACCTGTGGCTCCGCACCGTGGCAGAGCAGAGGGCCCTGGACATGGTCGGCGGACCGGAGGAAAGGGATGTCGCTGGGTGGAGTTCGGCCACGGGCGGATACCCTGCTGAGTTGCGGTTCCCCATGCCACGCGTGTCAATGCCCCCCCCCAACACTACCCGCACCACCCTACCCCCACACCTCCCTCACCCCCCACCCTTGCCTTCATGCCCACACCACCCCCACCCCACCCTCAACCTCAGCATCACCCTCATCCCCACACCACCCTCACCCCCACCACCACCAGCCTGCGGTCTAATCATACGTCTTCTCTTGTGTCTTGCGGGACCTGCTGGTGATGGAGTGGGTCCATCCGGTGTTCCCCGTCCCCAGCCAGTGCTACAGCCGGAGCCCGCTGGTGAGCCAAGCAGCGGCGAGGAGAGCAGCTCGGACGGCAGCTCTCGATCTGAGACCCAGGACACTCCGGAGCTCGAGTCCGGGGATGACGCAGATTTCCCATCACAGCTGTCTCCAACACCCTCCACCATCCCAGCGACACTCACCTCAGTCGGGCACTTTAGTGAAGAGGCTCCTGGGACACTCTCTGGTGTTCACCACACAGCTGCTCTGGTACATCAGGCAGATGTAGGAACTCCTCTGACTACGCCAACTTCCCCCAACTCCCAACAGCCACCGTCACCCAGGTGGACAGTGGAAAGTGCTACCGTGGGCAGGAGTCAGATATTGTCACTTGATGTGGAACACCAGAGTTCATCGCAGAGCGGGTTGTCATCATACTGTGCAGGGCAGCACGGTAGCATTGTGGATAGCACAATTGCTTCACAGCTCCAGGGTCTCAGGTTCGATTCCGGCTTGGGTCACTGTCTGTGCGGAGTCTGCACATTCTCCCCGCGTGTGCGTGGGTTTCCTCCGGGTGCTCCGGTTTCCTCCCACAGTCCAAAGATGTGTGAGTTAGGTGGATTGGCCATGATAAATTGCCCTTCGTGTCCAAAATTGCCCTTAGTGTTGGGTGGGGTTACTGGGTTATGGGGATAGGGTGGAGGTGTTGACCTTGGGTAGGGTGCTCTTTCCAAGAGCCGGTGCAGACTCGATGGGCCGAATGGCCTCCTTCTGCACTGTAAATTCTATGTAATCCAGCCCATGGGCCAGACCCAGTGTTACACCACAGCCTGGAGTGCTGCAGCTATGTATCACGGCATGGTTTCAGGCAAGGGGGTTGAGGTTGCAGGCAGGAGAGGTGGGGTTGCTGGGAGGAGAGGGAGGGGGGTGTCCATACCCTTAGCCAGTTTCCCCCCTACATTTAGTTGGTGAACCTGAAGGTGACCAGAGCGTCCCATGTGCGTTGGCCATGGCGCACACATCGTGCGGATCCCGTGCCTGCCTTGGCCTCAAGTTCTGCCCACCCTCCCCCTCCACCACATCCTCTTCGTCGGACGAGGTCTGGCCCTCATCCTCTGACACGCCACCCCTCTGCTGCGCGATATTGTGGAGGACGCAGCAGGCCACCACGATGCGGGAGACCATCTCAGCATCATACTGGAGGGCCCCTCCAGAACAGTCCAGGCACCTGAACCACATCTACAGGAGGTTGAAGCACTGCTCTAACACGTTCCTGGTCGCTGCATGGGCACCATTATAGCAGATCTCGGCTTCGGTCAGTGGCCTCTAGATAAGTATAACCAGCCACGGCCACAGTGGATAACCCCTGTCACCCAAAAGCCAACCTCCCTGCTGGGAGTGTCTCGATCATGTGAGGAATCGTCGAGTGTGCCAGGATGGAGGTGTCATGCACATTGCCCTGGTATCGGGTGCAGATGTAAATGATGCGCAGCTGATTGTCAGATATGAGCTGCACGTTCAGCGAATGGAACGAACCCCTTTCGGTTTGTGTAGAGTGGCCTGTCATCTGTAGGTGCTCGTAGGGGAACATGCATCCCGTCGATCACCCCCTGGACCCGGGACATGTCGGCGATGGTGGCGAACCCCATTGCCCGGGCATCCTGGTGGGCTCGGTCCACATTGAAATGGATGTATTGTGCCAACTGAGATTACAGGTTTTCCGTGATGTCATGGATGCACCTGTGTACCGAGGTCTGTGAGATCAGGGACAGGTACAGGTCCCCACTTGGTGCCTTGAAGGACCCCGTCACCTAAATGTTTCGGGCGACCGTCACCTTGATGGCCAACGGGAGCGGGTGTCCTCTCCCATCCCCCCATATCCCACACCCCTACGGTGCCAGGTGTACCATGATCTGGCAGATATGTCACACTGTCTCCCTGCTCTGCTGGCGTCTTCAACGGCATGCCCGGTCCGGCAGGTCCTCGAGTGACAGGCGCTGCCGGTACAGGTGAGAGCTCCTTTGCGCCTCCTTTGCGCCTCTTCCTCCTCCTTGACCTGTTGGCCAGCTGGTTCCCCATTTTGGGTGGCTGCCTCCTGTTCTTCTCCTCTGTTGCACGCTCCGCTGCTGCAGCTTTCTCCTCCCGCTCAAGCAGCGGAGGCCCCCCCCCCACCCCCCCAGTGTTGTGGCGACCAGCAGGAAGGTCACCATTGCTGATTGAATTCCAATATCCATTGTCTGCACGGGGTGTGAGGCCAACATCTTCGCATGGTGTGTACCCCCGTGCCCAACCATGCCCACTGGGCTACATAGTGGCCCCGGTTGGCACTGCTAACTCTGCCCCCGTATGTCCCCTCGTCATCTCCCCACCCATGGCCCCGTTGTTGCCCGGCACCATGGGGGCCTCTGGACCTGGCGCATGTCCCTGCTGCCAGGGGTACCATTGGCTGGCGCTGTCAGCAGTATGCTCTGTGGCCCCCATACAGCGCCCCCTGTAGGAGCTACTGTAGGCGTTGCCCTTGAGTAGGCCACCTGACGCCCCACTGGTGGGTGGTGGCCGGGTTGGGGAGATATGGCGGAGGGTGGGGTGCAGGTGTGAGGGGGTGGCAGCACCCATACGGCCGCTGTCACTTTGCAGAACCGGGGCCCAAGGCAGGTGGTCAGTGTGGTGTGCATCAAGATGACTGCCTTGCAGGCTGCAGTAATGGCGGTCCGTGACTGGACAATGAGCTAGTCCTGTGGGAGGACACGCCGGCCCCACGGCCCGATCGCTTGTCACCCCCCACCTCCTCCCCGGCCTTGGCAGGGCCCCTCCCACCATAGCAAGCCCAGCCAGTGTCCGGCAGCTAATGGTCGTGCCTCTCTGTGTCCTACCTCCTCTCTCTCCCTCATCTGCCACGATGCTGGTTTCAGCTCCATGAACTGCTCCATTGGGAACTCAGGCCATCGGAGGCAGAGAATCGTGGTTGCCCTGGAGAATACCAGCTCGGGCCCACCAATAATATGCAAATGGTGTTTATTCTACGTGCATGCCGGATTGTATTGACACCTATCAAGCTGACGTAGAATTGCGATTTGTTGCCTAATTGGCGCCTGCCGCGATTTTTGCATTGGAACCGATTCTCCGCCCAATCACGTTTCCTGATTTCGGCGTCAGCCAATGGAGAATCCCGTCCAAAATGTTTAACAGTTAATAATAATAATCTTTTTTGTGTCATAAGTAGGCTTACATTTACCCTGCAATGAAATTACTGTGAAAATCCCCTAGTTGCCACACTCTGGCGCCTGTTCGGGTACACTAAGGGAGAATTCAGAATGCCCAACTCACCTAACAAGCACCTCGGGCGGGATTCTCCGCAATCAGCGCGATGTGCGCAGACCAGCGCCAAAACCTCCACATCTTGAGGGGCCCAGACCTCACCTTGAGGGGCTAGGCCCGCGCCGGACTGATTTACGCCCCGCCAGCTGGCAGGAAAGGCCTTTGGTGCCCCGCCAGCTGGCGCGGAAATGACTTTGCCGTGCAGCGCATGCGCGGTAGCGTCAGCGGCCTCTCACGGCATCCCCGTGCATGCGCAGTGGAGGGGGTCTCTTCCGCCTCCGCCATAGTGGAGACCATGGCGAAGGCGGAAGGAAAAGAGTGCCCCCACGGCACAGGCCCGCCCGCGGATCGGTGGGCCCCGATCGCGGGCCAGGCCACCGTGGGGGCAGCCCCCGGGGCCAGATCGCCTCGCGCCCACCCCCCAGGTCCCCAGAACCCGCCCGCGCCGTCTTGTCCCGCCGGTAAGAGAGGCGGTTTGATTTTCGCCGGCGGGACAGGCATTCCAGCAGCGGGACTTCGGTCCACCGCGGGCCAGAGAATCGCCGGGGGGGGGGGCCCGCAAACCGGCGCGACACGATTCCCACCCCCGCCGAATATCCGGTGCCGAAGAATCGGCAACCGGCGGGGGCGGGATTCACGCCAGCCCCCGGCGATTCTCCGACCCGGCGGGGGGCGTCGGAGAATCCCTCCCCTCTTTCGGGACTTGTGGGAGGAAACCGGGGCACCCGGAGGAAACCCACGCAGACACAGGGAGAACATGCAGACTCCGCACAGACAGTGACCCAAGCCGGGAATCAAACCCAGGTCCCTGACGCTGTGAAGCAACAGTGCTAACTGTGCTACCGTGCCACCAATTCATGAAATGACAACACAATAGTAAAGTGAAATTGCCGCACGCACATACAACATAGAGCATTCATTGCTCGAGTGCCAACTTACATCACATGCCCTTAGCAAACCCCTGAAATAGGGGTTTCAAGAGTAGTCTCGAGTGAAGTGAATGCAGTAGCTCAAATAGAGCTAGTGCTGAAGATTCAGCGGAGATGAGAGCAATTGCATGGCACATGACGCTACATATTGGGCAGGATTCTTCCCTACTCGGTGGGGCGGGAGGGTTCCAGCGTAATGGAGTGGCGGGAACCACTCCGGCGTCGGGCCACCCCAAAGGTGCGGAGGTCTCCGCACCTTTAGGGGCCAAGCCCTCACCTTGAGGGGCTAAGCCCGCGCCGGAGCAGTTTCCGCTCCACCGGCTGGTGGGAAAGGCCTTTGGCGCCACGTCAGCCGGCGCCGAAAGGTCTTCGCCGAGCGACGCAGGTCGGCATATGCGCGGGAGTGTCAGCGACTGCTGACATCATCCCCGCGCATGTGCAGGGGAGGGGGTCTCTTCCGCCTCTGCCATAGTGAAGACCATGGCGAAGGCGGAAGAAAAAGAGTGCCCCCACGGCACAGGCCAGCCCGCGGATCGGTGGGCCCCAATCGCGGGCCAGGCCACCGTGGGGGCACCCCCCGGGGCCAGATCGCTCCGTAGCCCCCCCAGGACCCCGGAGCCTGCCCGCGTCGCCTTGTCCTGCCGTTCAAAAGGTGGTTTAATCCACGCTGGCGGGACAGGCATTCCAGCAGCGGGACTTTGGCCCATCACGGATTCCCGCCCCCGCCGAATCTCTGGTGGCAGAGACTTCGGGACACGGCGGAGGCGGGATTCACGCCAGCCCCCGGCGATTCTCCTACCCGGCGGGGGGTCGGAGAATCCCGCCCATTGACCTATTTAGTATTCTCCTTCCGAGAGAGTTTGAGTTCTAACAGAAGAAACTAGGGCTGGAATTCTTCGGCTGTTGGCATTCTCTGTTCCTGTCGGCAGCGCACCCCACCTCATGAGATTCCCAGCGGCATGGGGTGTCTTCAATGGGAAATCCCATTGACAAGCGGTGAGAACAGAGAATCCCGCTGCCAGCGAACGATGCGCCACCGAGAAACACGGGCCTGGGGGACCGGAGAAGCCAGCCCTACAGTATATAGAATTTGTTGAACAGTTATTATTAGGTATTTTCTCCATAACCATTGCAGTAAAAGGGTTAAATGCAGATAGCAACAGCAGTGGCAAGTGTAATGATGACTGCAATAGCACAAGCATTCAGAGGAATGGGACAAGGTTAGGTTGTTGGAGTCAGGCCACTTATCTGTCAAGGTCTTACTGAATGCCAGAATAGGCTTGATGGCTTTTAATGGCCTAAACCTGTTTTCATGCTCTTAATGAAGCCCACTAAGGGCATCTGTTGCCATTGCTGCTATGAATGCTTTACAACCTGAAATGTAAAAAGCTGTCATGGTTAATTTCAACTTGGAAAATTGTACAGATAACCATGAGGGAAAGATTGAAAAAGCTCATAGAGGTGCACTGTTCTGTGTCCAGATTAATGGGCCCCAGAAGAGGTGAACTCCAACAGTGTGATGCCATGGAGAAGCAGAAGAACAGCCAAGCTACAATAATGTCAGCAGCAGGTCTGTGCTATCACAAAGCTCTGCACAAATAACTGGACTATCCTGGCTTAATGAATTGACTGTTGCTGTCTTCAGTTGATGGTAAGTTGTGACATTCCACAGACTAGCTTGTTTTACATTTATACACAACTATAATGCAGTTAATCAAGTCAAATCAGCAGTCAGAATGTTAGCCAAGTAATATGGCAACTTGACTTTAAGTTGTAAAGATTTTCAGCCAGCAGGCCGCTGAACTCCCAATACCCTCTTTATAGGCCGTTGCTGAGTGAACCAAGAGTTGAATTGGAAATCAGCCCTGGAAAATGAGAATAGGATCAATCTGCATTACTTGACATTCATCTTGAATTATCGTGTTGCCTTTGGCATTAACACTGCTGTTTCACCATTACCACAATACAAAAAGGAGGAAATTTGTGTTTTGGCGCGTTGCACGGCTTATTACGCAGTATGTAATCTCTCAATCACTTTAACAGTGCAAATTTCATGCATCAACACCTCTCCGGGTTAATTTGCAAAGCTTCACTGCTCAAGAGCACCAAATTTTCCTGGGTTTAGCAGCTCCTATATTGAAGGAACTTTACACCTGCCAAAAAAGAGGCTTCCACCATCTTTTTAAATTTTCTGCTGCTTGCACTTCCTTTTATTGATGCAATTTCCTCTCCCCAGCTCTTTGATCTTACATTTCCCTCCCCCAAACACATAAGTCTGATCAATGGCTGGCATTCCCCATGGGGATACATCATCGTGGAAGGGGACCTGAAGCAAGTGAATCAAGCATTACGACAGAGGGTTTATATCCTCCAGTTACCACCCTCCCAACATGTATATAGGCTACACCAGGCCTATGGGGATCTTTGAGGAGTTGTACATCTGGCAGCTGAGTCACTCCAAAAATATCATCCAGCATCTCTACTAACTTCATCACAAAGATGTGCAAGTTCACTTCTATAATAATCTTTATTGTCACAAGTAGGCTTACATTAACACTGCAATGAAGTTACTGTGAAAATCCCCGAGTCGTCACACTCCAGCGCCTGTTCGGGTACAGAGGGAGAATTCAGAATATCCAATTCACCTAACAGCACATCTTTCGGGACTTGTGGGAGGAAACTGGAGCGCCCGGAGGAAACCCACGCAGACACGGGGAGTACATGCAGATTCCGCAGTCAGTGACCCAGCCGGGAATCAAACCCGGGACCCTGGAGCTGTGAAGCGACTCTGCTAACCACTGTGCTACCGTGCTGCCAGCAACGTACAAAGGATATCCCTCCATGACAGCACCATGGGTGTCCTTACACAAAGGTGTCCTTGCAGCGGTTCAAGAAGGTGGCTCACCTCCACCTCCTCAGGGGCAATTAGGGGTGGGCAATAAATTCTGTCCTAGCCAGCGACGCCCACATCTTGTAAAGGAATTTTAAATATACATATCTGGATTTCGCAGGGTGCAGGGGTCCTCGTGCCCATTACAGCTGGCAATGAGCAAAGGTTGGCATGTCTGAAAAGAAAGGATTTAGCATTTCTTGTACATCTAACACTTCTGTCATCATTTGCATAGCATGGGCCACGTGTTCCTTTTTTGAATGATTGCAGTGTTGTCTTCTCAGCCTTTACTTTTCTACACATCCTACCAAATATTACTAATGCAGAATCTCTTTAGTCCAGTAGGTCCTCATCAGCAAAGAGCAACTGAAGAAGTGAGAGCCTACTGAAATATTCATAAATGACAACAGTAAATCATGAGTTTAGCCCTGTGCATTTTAAGGTAAACCTATCTTTTATTGCAAGATTAGGGGTGGATACTTGTATATGTGAGGATCATGTTGTCAATTACATGGTGGAAATTGTAGTGAGAAAGGTGAAGTGAAAGACAGTGCTTCCTGGTAATACAATGGAGCAAGGTGTTCCATGTTTTCCAAAGCTGTAAGTGTGTGTTCGGGTTTTTCTGAAGGTTTCCAGCAAAACCACTTGCTGTGGCTCATCTTGCTGCCAGTCACTGTTCTGCTGGTGCTTAGTATCCACAGAACACTTTCCAAGAATTATCCCAGGGGTTTTGTGAGTTGTGTGTGTGCATGTGCTGCGTTCACAGTTTCTACGCTCAAAATTGCACCAGAGCAAGACTCAAAACATTGAAATTAAACTATCCCAGGAGACTGGTATGTCTCCCTCTGAAAGGTGAGACTAACTTTCTGGGACAAGAATAAAATGGCATAACCAAGATTGAGATAACCACAAAGACAAGAGCAGTGGAATAATCGAGGCTTTATTGAGCAAAGATGTTGGGCGTATTCTCCCCCCCACCCCACGGCGTGCGAGTCGCGCAATGCCGTCCCGACACCCGCACATGATTCTCCCACTCCCCCGAAACCAGCACCGCGAGTATCGTGCCGGGCCGCTCGGAAAATCGCCGCATACGGCGAGCGACGATTCTCCGGCCCAAATGGGCCGAGCGGCCGGCGTAAAAAATGACAGTCCCGCCAGTGCCATTCACCCCTGGTTGCTGCCGGCGTTATCTGTGCGGGAACGTTGGGGGGCGGCCTGTGGTGGGGTCTGGCACGCGATTGGGGCCAACCGATCGGCGGGCCGGAATCTCCCCTCCCAGGCTTACCTCCTTCTGTGGCCGACCCCAGAACCCCGGCGCCATGTTGGTGAGGGGCCGGCGTGCGTAATATGTTCCCTGCGCATGCGCAGGATGGCGCGGCCCAACTGCGCATGCGTGGGTTTACACGGCACCCATTTGGCACCGCATAAGGAGGCTGGAGCGGCGTGAACCGCTCCAGGCCATGCGGGCCCCCTGCGGGGGCCAGAATAGGTCGTGCCCGGGCTCTGTTTGCGCCATCGCGTTTCCCAACGGTGCGGGCACTTAGTCCCAGGAGCAGAGAATCCCACCCATTGTGCCTCCTGTAGCTGGCAGGGATTTACCCATGTACCTCTACTATACGGACCATACCGTAACACATCTAATACTACTGGTGATGACTACCACATTCTCCCCCTGTTAAAAAAAGAGTCCAGTGGGGGGGTGTAAAACATTACAAGTTCAGTCTGTCGGGGGCCTTGACACTCCTCTGCGATTGCCTCAGTCCTGGTGGTGATCTGGGCGCCGACTTGGTCACCTGTGGCTCCGGGAGCGTGTTGTCCTCGTCTTCGTCACCCCTGAGTGGAACCAATGGGAGGACGGATCCTACTGGGGCAATGGCTATGGTGAGGTTCGCTGGAGGGAGGGTAGTGGCGCAGGGGTGAATGAGGCAACCGGGGGGAGTGGGGGGGGGGGTGTCAGATCGGGGGCCGTGGGTGGGGATCCAATGGGTGCCAGGTCCCGGAGGGAGACTGTGTCCTGGCGCCCGCCGGGGTGTGCCACGTAGGCGTACTGCGGGTTTGCGTCTAGGTGGTGGACTCTTTCGACCAAGGGGTCCGAGTTATGGGTCCGCACATGCTTGCGAAGGAAGACGGGTCCAGGAACTGCCAGCCATGTTGGGAGCGAGCCCCCAGAGGTGGACTTCCTGGGGAAGGCAAACACACATTCGTGAGAGGTCTCGTTAGTCGCCGTGCAGAAGAGCGAACGGATGGAGTGGAGCGCGTCGGGGAAGACCTCCTGCCAGCGGGAGACCGGGAGACTCTTAGATTGCAGGGCCATCAGGACGGCCTTCCAGACCGTCCCGTTCTCCCTCTCCACCTGCCCGTTTCCCCGGGGGTTGTAGCTGGTCGTCCTGCTCGAGGCAATGCCCTTGCTGAGCAGGAACTGACGCAGCTCATCGCTCATAAAAGAGGATCCCCGATCGCTGTGGATGTAGGTGGGGAAACCATACAGAGTGAAGATGCTGTGCAGGGCTTTATTTAAGTCATATCGGGGCATGGGATGGCGAAAGGGAAATGGGAGTACTCATCAATCACGTTCATAAAGTACGTGTTGCGGTCGGTGGAGGGGAGGGGCCCTTTGAAGTCCGTGCTGAGGTACTCAAAGGGGCGGGAGGCCTTCACCAGGTGCACTCGAACTGGCCAGTAGAAGTGCGGCTTGCCCTCTGCGCACACCTGGCAGTCTCTGGTGACGGTCCTGACCTCCTCAACGGAGGAGGGCAGGTTGCGGGCCTTGATGAAATGGAAGAACCGGGTGATCCCCGGTGGCAGAGGTCATAGTAGAGAGCCCGGAATCGGTCCACTTATGCGCTGGCACATGTACCGCGGGATAGGGCATCGGGGGCTCGTTGAGCTTCCCCGGGCGATACTAAATCTCGTAATTATAGGTGGAGAGCTTGATCCTCCACCTCAAGATCTTGTTGTTTTTGTTCTTGCCCCGCTGTGTGTTATTAAACATGAAGGCAACCGACTGTTGGTCAGTGAGGAGAGTGAATCTCCTGCCGGCCAGGTAATGCCCCAAGTATCTCACAGCTTCCACAATGGCTTGGGCCTCCTTTTCGACAGAGGAGTGCCGAATTTCGGAGGCATGGAGGGTGCGGGAGAAGAAGGCCACGGGCCTGCACGCCTGGTTGAGGGTGGCGGCCAGAGCTACGTCCGATGCATCGCTCACGACCTGAAAGGTGAGGGACCCGTCAACCGCGTGCATCGTGGCCTTGGTGATGTCTGCCTTGATGCGGTTGAAGGTCTGGCGGGCCTCAGCCATCAGTGGAAAAACTGTGGACTGAATGAGTGGACGGGCCTTGTCTGCATAATTAGGGACCCACTGGGCATAGTAGGAGAAAACCCCCAGGCATCGTTTCAGGGCCTTGGGGCAGTGGGGGAGTGGGAGTTCCATGAGGGAATACATGCGGTCGAGGTCGGGCCCGAGAACTCCATTTTCCACGACATAGCCAAGGATGGCTAAGCGATTGGTGCGGAACACGCATTTCTCCTTATTGTACGTGAGGTTAAGGAGTTTGCGGTCTGGAGGAATTTTTGGAGGTTTGCGTCGTGGTCCTGCTGATCGTGACCGCAGATGGTGACGTTATCTAGGTACGCAGTCCGTACCGGTCAACCATTCAGTCCATCTCTCACTGGAAGACCGAGACCCCATTAATGACGCCGAAGGGAACCATAAGGAAATGATAGAGGCGGCCAGCTGCTTCGAACGCAGTGTATTGGCTGTCCTCCGGGCGGATGGGGAGCTGGTGGTAGGCGGACTTCAGGTCCACTGTGGAAAAAACTCAATACTGCGCAATCTGATTGACCATGTCAGATATGCACGGGAGGGGGTACGCGTCGAGCTGCGTGTACCGATTGATGGTCTGACTGTAGTCAATGACCATCCTGTGCTTCTCCCGAGTGTTTACTACTACCACTTGAGCTCTCCAGGGGCTGTTGCTGGCCTCAATGACCCCTTCCCGCAGAAGCCATTGGACCTCCGACCTGATGAAGGTCCGGTCCTGGGCACTGTACCGTCTGCTCCTGGTGGCGATGGGTTTGCAATCCGGGGTGGGGTTCGCAAACAGGGAACATGGATCGACCTTAAGGGTTGTGAGGCCGCATACGGTGAGGGGGGGTAGGGGTCCGCTGAAGTTTACGGTTAAGCTTTGGAGATGGCACTGGAAGTCCAGGCCGAGTAATAGGGTAGCGCAGAGGTGGTGGAGGACATTGAGCCGGAAGTTGCTAAACTCTACGCCTTGGACGGTGAGGGTCGCGATGCAATAACCCCGGTTTTCCACGGAATGGGATCTGGAGGCCAGGGAGATTTTCTGGGTGACTGGGTGTACTGGGAGGGAGCAGTGCCTTACTGTAGTGGGGTGGGTGAAGCTCTCTGTGTTCCCGGAGTCAAAAAGGCAGGTCGTCTTAGCGGCAGGCGATGAACGGCCAGACGAGCAGGGGCCCTGAGGCACCGTCCAAAATGGTGCCGGAGATGCCGGCGCCCATGGGGCGCACATGGCGGGCGGCATCAAAGATGGCGGCGCCTACGGGCCGCATGTGGCTTGCGAAGAGGAAAATGGTGGCGCCCCTGGGTCGCACGTGCGGGGTGTAGGAACACCGGGCCTGGAAACAGCGGCGACCGACCGGGCCTGGCAAACAGAAACAAAGTGTCCCTTCTTCCCACAGCCATTGCAGGTTGTGCTCCGCGCTGGGCAGCGCTGCCTGGGGTGTTTGTGCTGCCCGCAAAATTGGCACTTGGGCCCCCAGAGTTGGCTGGATGCCGCGCGGTGCAGGCTTGTGGTGAGCTGGAGTCGGCAGCTGGTGGGGCCCACGATGCCCATGAGGCTGCCGCGCGGTTGGGGGCGAAGGATTGAACGTTACGGGAGGCCACTTCTAACAAGTTAGCGAGCTGCCTAGTTCCCGCAAGATCAAGCGTACCCCCTTCCAGTAGCCGCTGGCGGACGTACGCAGAGATCATGCCCTTAACGTAAGCATCTCGAATTAAAAGTTTGGTGTGCTGGACTGCCGAAACTGTCTGGCAGTCACAGTTCCTACCTAGGATGTGCAGGGCATGCCAGAAATCGTCCAGAGATTCCCGGGGAGTTGCAGTCTTGTGGCCAGCAGGGGCCTGGCATATACTTGATTGACTGGTTGAACGTAGTGTGCCTTCAGGAGCTCCATAGCTTCGGAGTAGGTGGGTGCATCCCGGATGAGAGGAAAAATGACAGGGCTCACCCGTGAATAGAGGACTTGGAGCTTCTGGGAGTCCGAAGGTTCCTCTGTGGATGTTCAGCGGTAGCTTTCGAAGCAGGCTAGCCAGTGGTAAAGGGTGGACGTAGCATTGGCTGCTTGAGGGCTCAGCTGCAGGCGATCAGGCTTGATACGGAGATCCATTGTTTAAAAAACTTTGCTCAATAAATTGATGCACTACCAATTACCATAAAGACGAGAGTAGTGGAATAATCGAGGCTTTATTGAGCAAAGATGTTGTGCCTCCTGTAGCTGGAACCAGAATGGCTGCAGCACCAGCGAGCACACAAATTTATACACCGCCTACTGGGCGGAGCCAGCAGGCAGAGATTTACCCATGTGCCTCTACTATACGGGCAGTGCCGTAATACATGTAATACTACTGTTGGTGACTACCACAGTAATTCAGGACTAACATTTATGAAGCCAATGCACAAGCACACAAACATTGCTGCAAATGTATTTACAACATTTTCTCACAGCAAATCTGGGCGTGAGCAGCAAGAATCTTGATTAATAAGGGGATCAGTGGTTATGGGGAGAAGGCAGGAGAATGGGGATGAAAAAAATATCAGCTATAATTGATATAATATGATAACTCGATGGGCCAAGTTTGCATGCTGCTGATGAGGGCTTGTTTCCAAGATCAGCACTGTGGTTCCGGCCTCCTATTATCCAAATAGTTACGTCCTGTGCTTTGCGAACAGGCCAATGCGGTGAAATTGCATTGTGTAATATTAGTAGAGAAATGTTTTATGGAATTCCTTTGCTGTTTTAACAGAGGCATTCATTTAATGCCCCTTTAACATAACAAAGGAATTACATTGAGCCATCCGTCAAGTTGATAAAATTGCAGCTGCTTTTCCAATTGGTTGGGCTATAGTAAAGCTTGACAAAATAGTGTTTCTGTTCGCTTTTTAATGTAGCAAGGTCTGAGTTACACTCCAGGCCTCCCTTTCCATTTATGTCCTTCTGTGCAATCCCCATGAGTTTTTCATTAATGAGGTATTTACAAGTATTAACAAAGACATTTTCCCCCATGAAATTTTTACACATTTTGCATTCAGACTGCAGTAAGTAGCAGAAGAAATAGAAATCCATCACCACTTTCCGATTGCCTTGTCCACCTGTTTACGCACATTTAAAAAAATTGACATACTAAAGCTCTAACATCCTGTACCCATTGTATTTCAGCTGTTTTTACATTGGGGCTCATCGGGTATTTATTCCTGAATGCTGATCTTGCACAACCCTCAACAATCTCAATGTAAACCATATTCCAAAAGCAAAACAAACTGCTGATTCTGGAAGTCTGGTGGCATGATGGCACAGTGGTTACCACTGCTGCCTGACAGCGCCAGGTACCTGGGTTCAATTCCGAACTTGGGTGACTGTGGAGTTTGCACGTTTTCCCCGTGTCTGTGAGGGTTTCCTCCGGGGACTCTGGTTTCTTCCCACTGTCCTAAGGTGTGCAGGTTAGGTGGATTGGCCATGCTAAATTGCCCCTTGGTGTCCAAGGATGTGCAGGTTAGATGGGGTTACAGGGATAGGGTGGGTGAGTGGGCCATGGGAGGGTGCTCGTTCAGAACGCGGGTGCAAACTCGATGGGTCGAATTGCCCCTTTCTGTACTCTCGGGCTTCTGTGGATTCTATGAAATAAAACCAGAAAATGTCAGTACTCAGCAGGCCTGAGAGCACCTGTGGAGAGAGGAACAGAGATAACATTTCATCAGACTCGGAGAAGTTAGAAATGTAAGAAGTTTTAATGAGGTGGATGGAGATGAATGGAAAAAGGCAAAAAGGAAATGTTTGTGATAGGGAGCGACACATCAAATGACAAAAGTTAAAAGTAACAGTCAAAGGTAGTGGGAATGGGACAAGTAAAAAACAAAAGATGTACCTAGAAGGGGTGTGAATGGCAGAATAATGAACAACTGCCAGTTGAAAGCAAAAATGAGAAATACTGATTAAGACTGACACATATAAAGAACAGGAGGCAAAACGAGGGCCAAAGATTACGGTCTGAAATTGTTGAATTCAATGTTGAGTCCAGAGGCTGTAGAGTGTCTGAAGATGAGGTACTATTGCTTGAGCAAAGGTTGAGCTCCACTGGAACACATCCAGATCATGGGCGGAAAGATCGGCACAGGTACAAATTGGAGAATTAAAATGGCAATTGAGCAACTTGCAGACTGAATGGAAGTGCTCCTGGCTGCTTTTGGTCTCCCTAATGTCGAGGAACCCAACCCACATTGTAAACTGACGTTATTTGAACAACAAATCCAGTAGGGCAAATTGAAGGAAGTACATGTAAATCGTTGCTTCACCTGGAAGGAGGCTTTGAGGAGAGAGGAGATAAAAAGACATATGTTACATCTCTTGCACCTATTCCCATGGAAGTGAGATTTGAGTTTAAATGAGTTTAGAAACTGGGAAAGGGGGAAATAGGGAAGGAACAAAAGGGAAATTCTGTAATCGGATGGAGGACAAGAGAGATTAAACGACAACGGTGCAAGAAAAAAGAAGATGGAAATGAGTCAAGTACTGAAATAAAAGATCGATCTGGAGCAGATGTAAAAGGAAAACAGAATCTTCACCAACAGCTGGCATTCAAAGTAAGAAAAATATAATGGGGCAGAGATTGCATTCTGAATTTGTTTAACTCCATGTTGAGTAGAGAAGACTGTAAAGCTTCTTGTCGAAAGATGAAACTTTGTTCCCTGAGTTTATGTTGAGTTTCATTGGAACAGTACAGGAGTCTGAAGTCAGAGTGGCAATGAAGCAGAGAATTACAAAGACAGGTGATGGAAGCTTAGGGTGAAGCTTTTGGATTGACACAAGGAGCTGGATTTTCCAATCCTCCAGCCGTATGTTTCTCTGCGGTGCCCCTTTCGCTAGCGGTTGGCTCCTCTACTCCCACCGCTTGTCAATGGTATTCCCCATTAAAGCCACCCCACGTTGCCGGGAGACCCACGGGCGGGGATGCGCTGCTGGCGGGAACAGAGAATCCCAACAGCCGGAGAATTCCGGCCCACAATCTCCGTGCAGCCATCAGAAAACCATCACCCAATTAGTATTTGGTCTCCCTATGGTAAAGGTCACATCAAGAGCAGTGAATTTAGTATACTAAATTGAAAGAAATACATGTAAATGTACAGCACGGTACATAGTGGTGAGCACAGTTGCTTCACAGCCCCAGGGTCCCAGGTTCGATTCCCGGCTTGGGTTGCTGTCTGTGTGGAGTCTGCACATTCTCCCCATGTGTGCGTGGATTTCCTCTGGGTGCTCCGGTTTCCTCCCACAGCCCAAAGAAGTGAAGGTTAGGTGGACTGGCTATGCTAAATTGCCCTTAGTGTCCAAAGTGGTTAATTGGGGTTACTGGGTTAAGGGGGATGGGATGGAGGAGGTGTGTGCTTGAGTGGGGTGCCCTTTCCAAGGGCCGGTGCAGACTCGATGGGCCAAATGGCCTCCTTCTGCACTGTAAATTCTATGATGCTATGATTCTATAAATCACTGCTTCACTTGAAAGGGGTGTTTGGGGCCTTGGATGGTGAGAAAGAAAGAAAGCAATGGTTGAGGTGGTATAATACTCATTTGGAATGACTTAGGAAACCCCTGACACTGTCACTATCCTAACAGCGGTATTTAGCAATATGTCTACGAATTTTGTGGCGCAATCGCAGAACCCTGAGGCAGTCCAGTCCTCTACAGCAAAATTGCAACTGACTGGAACATCGATACTTTTAAAAATGAGACAGCAAACTGCGTTAAAATGAAATGTGCTGCAATCGCACCCAGAATGACACCATTAAATCGAGCACTTGGATTCAAAATGTTCTTACTTTTGACTGTGTTTGTGTGTCATGGCATCTTTTTATTATTTTCCCCTGGGTTTTGTATCTGATAAACCTGCTCTTTGTTTAACTCAAAAACACCTTGTTTGATTGGCTTCTTCTTTAAATGGGGCCGATTTAATTCAGATGACTGGACATCTGATTTGTGATACAAAGCAAGGCCAACAGTGCAGGTTCAATTCCCGTGCCGGCTGAGATTATTCATGAAGGCCCTGCCTTCTCAACCTTGCCCCTCACTGAGGCGTGTGATCCTCAGGTTAAACCACCACCAGTCAGCTCTCCCCCTCAAAGAGGAAGGCAGCCCATGGGACTATGGTGACTTTACCTTTTATCTTAATTAAAAAGCAAACACCTCTGGATTGGTATGTTTTACCGAGATCTTTGACCCTCGACTACTCCAATGACTTACAGGCATCAGATTTGTAAGTAAAACAGAAAAAAACAGCTTATTTATAACAAGAGAAGAGATAAACATGTACGATAAATAGAAATGTTAAAACCTTTGTTGCGACCAAACAAGGAGGCTGAATAAATGGGAGAGACAGTATGTCCCTCAATGTTTCGTCCCTCCTAACCCAGCTGTAATATTCGCTTAGATGACTTTTAAATTTCATCCTCTCTATCTACTTTGCTTTTAATACATTTAATTTTGGTTTTGAATAAAGCCACCACCCCCCCCCCCCCCACCCCCTGCCGCAGCAAGGTATCATTTGAATTGATTCAGGCACTTCCCTCAGGGCAGTGTGCTTTGTGGCCTTGTCCTGTGATGTCGTTTCGATGGGCTTGGTTGGCAGAAAATCATCTCCTCGGAAATTCTGAGACATATCCTGCTTTTAACTGTGATTGGTGGAACCCTTCAGAAGATTCTGGAAGAAAAGAGCAACCTTCATGTTTATTTCAGTTCTTTTTCGACATCAAGAGCAGCCAGAAGAAGGCTTAAAACACTCTCACTAGGCCTGTGAAATTTAACCTCTGATCTAAAGACTGTAAGCAGTCTCGAGCCAGGTCTGTGAAAGCCTTACATCTGTTTGGAAGGCTGGGGAAGGCATAGTGCTGATAGCTCTACCCTGAGATATGGCAGAAAGACTCCTTTTCTCTTCACTATAGTTAATCTTGATCTGCAGAAAGAGCAGTCAAGTGTTCCAGAGGCTGAATGGATGGAAAACCCTCTTTTAAACTCCCATGGGACCAATGAATCCCTGCCGAGCAGAAGGACGTCATTTGGCCCATCAGTTTGAACCGAACCTCTGAAAGAGCACCCTACCCAGGCCTAAACCCCCACCTTTCCCCATAACAACACCGAGGGGCAATTTAGCATGGCCAATTCACCTAACCTACACATCTTTAGACTGTAGGAAGAAACCGGAGCACCTGGAGAAAACGCATTCAGACATGGGGGAGAATGTGCAAACTTCACACAGTCATCCGAGGTTGGAATTGAACCTGGATCTGTGGTGCAATGAGGCAGCAGTGCTAACCACTGGATCACAGTTCCATCCCACCTCTTGGGCAGAGAATTCTAGTACTATCTCAGTGAGACTGAGTGTCAATCTGGTGGAGGCCTGTACAAGTAAAAGTGATTCTCCGGAGGAATTCATGCAGCCCACGAGGTCTAACTGGTGGCAGATTCTAAAAGATTCAAACTGACCAATGATTTCAAGCTCGCCAACTACAAAGACTCCCACCTCAACAGCAAAGATACATCCCATGCCCTTTTGATTCTTGTTACTTTTTAAACTTTCCTCCCCGCCCACCTTGCATCTATCTTGTGTCTGACTGGGTGGAGGGTGGGACGGGGTTAGGGGAATAATTAGATTAGCAGACCATTGTTCTACTATTTCCATTACATGTTTATCTCTTCTCTTGTTATAAATAATCTGTTTTGTTCTGTTTTACTTACAAATCTGATGCCTGTAAGTCATTGGAGTAGTCGAGGGTCAAAGGTCTCGGTAAAACATACAAAGTATTGGTCAATTCTCTTATGTTGGGACTCCGGAGCCTGTGGGGCTGGAATTCACCATGCACTACCCCAGGGTGTTGTAACATGGGTGGCACGGTAGCACAGCAGCATTATTGCTTCTCAGCTCCAGGATCCCAAGTTTGGTTCCGGCTTGGGTCACTGTTTGTGTGGAGTCTGCACGTTCTTCCCGTGTCTGCGTGGGTTCCTCCGGGTGCTCCGGTTTCCTCCCACGAGTCGCGAAAGATGGGCTGTTAGGTAATTTGGACATTCTGAATTCTCCCGCTGTGTACCCAAACAGGCGCCGAAATGTGGTGACTAGGGGCTTTTCACAGTAACGTCATTGCAGTGTTAATGTAAATCTACTTGTGACAATAAAGGTTATTATTATTATTATTCCTGTCTATTGTGTTCAGAGGGTCAGCAGAGCCCAAGAAATGTTCAGAGAAATGGCCAGCCTGAGATTTTATCCTCTCAGTCTCGCTCCAACCTCTCTGAAGTCAGAGATTTTGCGTCCTGCCAGCCAGCCAATGGGATTTCCCATTGTGGGCAGCCCCATGCCATCGGGAAATGGCAGGGCGTGGGTGCGCTGCCAGCGAAACGGAGAATCCCGACAGCGGAGAATCCAGCCCGATGTCTGAGTTAGGCAAGTTCTGCACTCCTGTCTCACCAAGCTAACCCTGAAATGCAAGATGGAGTCAGTGTTGGATCAGTTGGACAGGAGACCCACTCCAAGACAGATCTCAGGGCTTGGAATATCTATGCCGTCCTGTGGTACAAGCCCAAATTGCAAAGCAACTCAATTTCACAGCAAGCAAGTCAACAAATGTATTTTAGCCACTTGCATTTTTCAGAAGCCATTCACTTTGACACAGCAGAAGGAAAGTGGCTATTTAGGAGGCCATTTATTCAACAAGTCACAAGAAATAAACATTCACTCTCCAGCACAGAAAATACAATACAGAAACATGCTGGGAATAGATCTTTTCAATATTTATTCAGTACAAAGCCCAACTTAGTATCACCAAACAGCAAAAAAGTGGTACTGTGGGAAGAATTAGATTTTTACTGAGCATGGGTTGACATTGGGCCGAACAGAATGTGTATTTAAAAGAGATTTCAGACAAATTCAGTTTCCCTTTGTTACTAGGGCAATTGTGCCTGTCAGCTAAATAACACATCCTTCATACTGATACACTGTCTTTTCTTTCCCCAGAAAAATCTTTCTGCTCGCATACCTTATAAATTGAAATAATTACATGAAGTTGGCGATATTAACAACGGTGCTTCATAATACTCCTCACTGATACCATGATAAGGATAAGGATACACTGGAATGCAGTTATTCCATTTATTTTCCCAGCTGCACCAATGCTATCACATAGAGTTATGATGGAAAAATTGATAGGTGATTGGGATATTTACAATGGAATCAAGTCAAACAAATTCAATAAGAAAGGTATAGGTACTGTAAACCAGAATTTCAGTTATCATTAAAGCTTTCCTTGCGCTCTAAGGCTTCTCCAATAAAAATTAGAACTTAAATTATTTGTGATTAATTATTCTCATTAGTATCTTCATGCTGGGGGGCTGAAAGTATGGCTGTGCGGGCAGAAGCTGCAGCTTGCTGATCATGTCATGTCATGGAGACTAGTTCCCATGGAGATATGTCTAGGTGGCTCGTGAATCCCACTGGGTGATAGCTCTAACAACTCGAACAGGCAATTAGGCAATGTTTTCAGTATAGTTGAAAGTAATTGTCTTATGGTCAATTGTGACGTGGTGCTGACGTTCTATTGTGCCGGTGGCAAACAGGAGCCAAAACAGTCGCCTTCGGTGGTGGAGGAGGGGAAGAAACGGTCACTGACCTCGGACTTTTATGGAGGCTTCCCCTTAATTGGCTGAGACAGGTGTCCTGCCGAGTTAAGTGTGGCAGGCAGACTCTTAAATCAGGAGGGTGAATCAGAGGACTTTCAGCTTGAGAGGAGCAACCACCTGCATCAAAGGGCTAATTGCTGAGAGGGTGCTTCAACATGAAGGTGCCCTCTCACCAGCTTCTTTGAAAAAATGTTAAATAAAACCAATGAAAGTAATCAAGCCATCACTGTGAGGTGGGGAGGGGTTATGTGGAAAATCCCTCTGAATGGTAGCCTTTGGCTGCACTCACACTCAGTCAGGCAGGCAGGCAGGGCTGAAGGTTTGTCTTATGAGGAAGGGTTGAGCAGTTTGGGCCTATAATCATTGGCGTTTAGAAGAATAAGAAGGTGATCTTATTGAAACAATCAAGATTCTGAGAGGGCTTGGCAAATTAGATGCTGAGAGGATGTAACCTGTCGGGATAGATTCCAGATTTAGGGGGCATTGTTTAAAAATAATTGGTCTCCCATTTAAGATGGAGATGAGGAGAAATTTTTTCTCTCAGAGAGTCTTTGAAATTCTCCAGAGAGCAGTGGAGGCTTTATTTTTATCTATGTGATGTAGATGTTGTTGGCTAGGCCACTATTTGTTGCCCATCCCTCATTGCACATTTCAGAGTCAACTTCCTTGTTGTGGGTCAGGATCACATGTAGGCCAGACCAGGTAACAGCAGCCGATTTCCTTCTCCAAAGGGCCTTAGTGATGGGTTTTATGACAATCGACAATGGTTTCTCTGTCATCATTGAACTTTTCATTCCAGATTTGTATTGAATTCAAATTTCACCATCTGCCATGGTGGAATTTGAACTCGGGTCCCCAGAGTATGACTCAAGGCCTATAAGCCTGCCTTGAGCACACGTACCCGCAGACTGCCACTGAGTGCTCACACGCAGGCAGCAGAACTGCTCGCATCATGTCAGGAAACTGGCGACTGACTAAAATTTTCCTGTCGGCCTCCTAATCACCTACAGTGCAGAAGGAGGCCATTTGGCCCAATGAGTCTGCACCAATCCTCTGAAAGAGCACTCTACATAGGCCCATTCTCCCATCCTAACCTTGTAACCCCATAACCCCACCTAACCTGCACATCCCTGGAGAAGAAGGGGCAACATAGCTTGGCCAATCCACCTAAACTGCACTTCTTTGGACTGCGGGGGGGAACCGGAGCAATTGGAGGAAACACATGCAAGACACGGAGAATGTACAAGCTCCACACAGACGGTCACCCAAGTTCGGAATTGAACCTGTGTCCCTGGCGCTGTGAGACAGCAGTGCTACCCACTGTGCCGCCGTGCTGCCCATACTTGGCTTGCTGGGCCCAAAAGCACCTCCACTAACACAGCATGCAAGCTCACCCTAGTATTTTCAGGTCCCTCGTCTGCCTTTGTTCTCGATTTCAGTGGCGCCCAAAAATATTGCCCACGGCCTTTTGAAAATAAGACAGGACATGACTGCACATACAGCCTGTTAAATATTGGAAACCTTTGTGTTTTTACATCTGTTGCTCTGAAAATATGGCTGCAATTAAAATATACTTGAAAGTCGTAAGTGGCCTTTTGATGTCACAGCTTTTGAAAATCATCCATGGGTCTGCAGAGAGTCAAGTGTTAACTTTATAGTCAGGGCCGTGTTTCCACAGAGCTGTAGTAATAAAAAGTTAATTTAAACTTGCCTAAGGAGGAGACATATCAGTTGTTAGCTGCAAGTAGCAGAGGGGTATCCTTAGGTATTTTTGTAAATTTTGCCAATTTTAATGCAATAAATTGGCCTGCAGGTTTGATTGTGCTCAAATACAGGCACACAGGGGCCAGACATCTGTTAGCATCATTCCAGGAGCAAGTAATATTGGCTATGCTTGCTTCTTATCAAGATATAGACATGCAGTCAGCACTAGCTGAACTGTGCATTGATTATTTAGGGAATTGGATTATGACCTCTCGAATCATACTTGACGGGGAACTGTGCTCTTATGGTAGATAAATGCTTCTGGCAAATTCTGAGGACACCAAGACTTCCATGCTGCCTTGGAGGCCTGATACATCACAATGCACCGCTCCCTGTTTCCCTTCATCCTCTGACGATAACCACTGCACCACACGTCACTCCACCTCGTCGTCCTCAGATACACACATTTCTCACTACCCGAACGCTCGCTTCCCTAGGTCGTGTCATAATATACAACAGTATATCATGGTGCAGACACACACTGATGGACACACAGTGGGACCAATCAACATACACAACACCGCAGCCAATCACCAGTGAGAGCACACACACGATAAAGACAGGGGACATCAGAGTTCCCGCTTTTGTGAGGAGCAGCTAGCTAGGAGCACAGAGCTCACAGCCTGCAACACAGACATTCACCATGTGCTGAGTGCATCAACTGGTTAGGACTAGGCAAAGGTCTTTAGTTAAAGCTGGTATTGTATTTACCCACAGTTCAAGTATGTTTAAATAGCTAAC
Organism: Scyliorhinus torazame; assembly: GCF_047496885.1. NCBI lineage: Eukaryota > Metazoa > Chordata > Chondrichthyes > Carcharhiniformes > Scyliorhinidae > Scyliorhinus > Scyliorhinus torazame. The sequence continues at coordinate 219,842,729 of NC_092709.1, read as the reverse complement.
CTTGTAATAAAATAGAGTTGCACCCCTTCAAGTGTTGGTGACCTGTTTGTGATCCAGAACACCCAACACATCAGGTCTAACGTTAGGCGCACTGCTTACCAACTGTTATCTATTCTCCCATGATAGGCAAATTCTAAACACCTTTTTTTCCCACCACGTTGCACCTGGCGCCGATCCGGGTGTGCCTGCTGAATCGTGGGAGATGCCCAAATCGGGACCCGCGCTAGGAGTGATCCATTTTGCAATTCACCCGGCCTGCTCTTGATGGTGAGATCCAGATCTTACCCAGAAATGGTGAGAAACTCATTGAGCCTAATTTGCATTCATGGCCCTGTGCCTGGTCGGAGAATCGGCAGGGAGGCGCGGGAATCGCGCCACGCCATTCCAATGCCGGCGCCAATTCTCCGGCGCCAATTTTCGGGTGCCCGCAGGATCGCCACCGTGCCAGTCGGGGGCCGTTGAAAGCGGCCCCCCAGCGATTCTCCAGGCCTCTGAGCATGGCCTACCAATCGGCGGGTGGGCTGGTTCCATGGGGGCCTATGTTCCTTCACGCCGGGCCCCTGTAGGGCTCCGCCATATTGCCCGGGGCCGGCGCAGAGATAGGAACCCATGCGCGAACTCGCGCTGGCCGTGGCGTGCATGCGCGGACTCGTGCCAGCCGTGATGGGCCGGCTTTCGGGCACCGTACTAGCCCCCTAGGAAGTGGTGGATAGTTCCCAGGTGAGTCCCGTTGACGCCGGAGTGGCTCGCGACACTTTTCACGCCGTCGTCAGAACTTGGCTGCAGGATTGGAGAAGCCCGGCCCATTTCTTTATTGTAAACTTTAATGTCACAAGTCGGCTTACATTAACACTGCGATGAAGTTACTGTGAAAAGTCCCTAGTAGCCACATTCCGGCGCCTGTTCGGGTACACTGAGGGAAAATTCAGAATGTCCAAATTACCTAACAGCACGTCTTTCGGGACTTGCGGGAGGAAACCGGAGCACCCAGAGGAAACACACGCAGACATGGGGAGAATGTGCAAACTCCACACAGACAGTGACCCAAGCCAGAAATCAAACCTGGAGCTGTGAAGCAACAGTTCTACCTACTGTGCTACCATTTCAATCTCATTAGCGAGATTTAAGTCGCATCTAACAGCTTCCGGGAGTCACTCGACTCCCCAGTGAGAAGACACGCGGACATTGCTTCGCATTCCTTCACAAAAACGGGGAACTGGAGCAATGGTTTCCAAGGACAAGTGAGGAGGTGAGTAGACCTTTCCATTTACTAGCATGCAGCTTGAGGGTTCCGGAGTTGTTGCTCCAGTGTTCGGGGGGGAAGGAGGGCTTCATTGAGGTTGGGTTGTTCAGGGGCGGGAGGGGTCCAGGTCGGGGGTCATCCCTGGGCCCGGTGCAGTGAGGGGGTTTGCATCTATGAGGCCTTCAAATCATCTTTAGATATTGTGGAGTCCCAACAGGGACAACCACAGCTGCAGCCTCCCTGACCCAGCAAACCCTCCAGGACAGAGCCATGCTGCAGCATCTCTTCTGAACGTCAATTTCACCTTCTCTGACAGTGAGCAGCCTCCAGCTTCACAGGTGAAGACAATTTCAAATGATGAATTGGCCTTTTTGATTGTCAGAACACTTCACGCTCCTGAACTCTCATGTGCCCCTCGAATGAATAGATGCCCTCTCTGAGAGGAGGACTGATGGATTGGATGTTCTGCAACCTTTGATGCCTGAACACTGTGCCTGCACTTCGGGAGTGTCAGCACCATAGCGGCAGCTGGCAACAATCAAACAGTAAAGACCCGGGACTGGATTCTCCGCAGCCCCACACCGAAATGGCATTTGGCTCGGGGGCGGAGAATCCATTTTTGTGACAGTATCGGGCCCGGCACCGCTCGCGCACGATTTACGCTGGCGCAGCTGGGGGACCATTGCCAGAGGCCCTCCCAGCAATGCTCCGGACCCGACCGGCCGAATTCCGGACGCTGTGGTTCTTACCACGTCTGGCCGGTCGGGACTCTCGTGCAGCAGCTGCGGACTCAGTCCGCGGCTGCCCTGGTGGGAGGCGGCGCGGGGCCAATCATCGGGACCTTCTTTGTTGGTCCAGATCTGCCAGCTGAGTCCACCATAGCGTTCGGCGCAGCCGCTAGAGGCCGCCGCCATGCGCATGCGCGGACTCGCAACCTGAAGTGCGGTGACCCGTATCCACAGCTGAAGCTGCATGAAGCACTCAAGGGCCCTGCCAGCCGCCTGCAGGTCGGTGAATAGCTGCTCATATTTTTAAGGATTCTCCAGAGTAAAACTCCAGCGTTTTTACGCTGGCGAGCGAACATAGCCCCGTTTTTGGAGAATCCAGCCACAGGGCTTTACCACTGAGAATCCTCTCGCGGCCAAAGGGTAAGTTTCTGGATGAGCAGAGGACAGCTGAGCATAATCTCCCTCATGTTGCTGGCAGAAGTATGAAACACCCCAACAAACACGCCAAAAATGACCCTTAGTCATTGTTTGGATGAATTGTGCCCTCTGACCCATGAAGATTGTTTCCCCTAGCTAAAGGGCTCAATCCTTCTCCACTGCAGTGACTCTATGATAAAGGCGGGAGGATGTGAGTTGAGGTGATTGAGCCCATCAGTGCACGTTTTTCCCTTCAAAGAAAAATGTGTTGGTCATTCTGGACTGGAGTAGACTTAGGTCAACGCTGGAGGGGATGTTATTCTTCACAGAGTTTCCTCTTTCCCTTTTTACTCCTACCTCATTCTGCACACTCATCATGACTAACTGAAAATGCCAGCCACCTTTTCTCTTTGTTCTCACTTTACAATAAATGCTAACTCCTGTTCGGGTTAAGAACCATTGCCGCTTTGCACCCTCCCCAAAGCGTTCATGTACTTCCTAGAGTATGGTGGCCAGAATTGGACATAAATGTTGCTTGGAGAAAAAAGGCCAAGTCTACCTGATAGTGCAGTGTCTCTCACCCTGGCAAGCTCCTGTTCAGATATGTGTACAACACACACTTTAGAGGCTAGGCTAGAGGAGGACAGGATCTAGGGCAGAGGGATAGGATGTCACAGGTGTCAACCCACAGGAAGTGTGAGCAGATTTACAGTGGGAAGGGTTCCATGTAGCCACAATGTTGAGTACGGCCAAATGAGCGATGTCTTTTACCATCGCCTGAAACAGGTGTTAGAATTTTGCAGATGCAAATAAGGAGCTAATACCTGTTCAAACCCTGAGACAACCAGGGGTCTCCAGCTAACTAAGATTCAGGGGTGCTGCTTCTGATTCGACGTGAAAGAAAACTATTGAAACTGTTCCCTTCCCTCATCAATTCCCGTGATCATACAGTCCCAAACTCCAATTGCCCCTCCCCTGAACTGATACCCTCAATCCTTGAATCATAAAATCCCTACAGTGCAAAAGGAGACCATTCAGCCCATCAGATTTGCACCGACCTTTCAAATGAGCACTCTACCAAATCTCTCTACCCCCATAACCTAACCTACACATCCCTGGACACTCGGGGGCAATTTATCATGGCCAATCCACTTAAACTGTACATCTTTGGAGTGAGGGAGGAAACTGGAATGTCACGTTCTTGTGCTGTGGCCGTTAGGAATGATGCACAATAGAACATCTAGTTCTTGACTAGTTAAAGCAATTTATTATAAAACAAATGCGTGTAAAGGTAACTAGAAGAAATATATGAGAAACTACTAATACCAATAAATTATCCTCGTGCTACTGCAAGTGTGACTATCCACCAACGCGACTAACTCCCAACTCCTCGAGGTACAGAGTCAGATGGTAGATTTACACTGCCAACTGCTAGTCGGAGGTCGTGTAAATCATTACGTACATGATAGCTTATGCATATCATCACACGGAGCACACGGAGGAAACCCACACAGACATGAGGAGAATGTACAAACTCCACACAGACAGTGACCCAAACCCAGATTTGAACTCGGGTGCCTAGCACTGTGAGGCAGTAGTGCTAACCACTGTGCCACACCATGTCGCCCGACGACTCTTAAATTTTTAGACTGACCTTTGGCAGGAGCCGTTGCTTAGCTTACAGTGACTCCTGAAGAAGCCTGAGCAGAATAGATTCCAGTCTAACTAATTTGCCTGAAACAAGCAGTAGGCCCCTCATTCATGTATTCAAGGCCAAACACCTGTTAAAGGTAACTGCCAAGGATTGCTGTGGGAGAGGTTGAAGGAGGCAGGGAGGGTGGGCTGGTTCGAAGTGAAGGGGAATTGGGTCAAAGGACGGGGTGGGGGCTGCGCTGGGTTGGGTCAGGTTGAGGACCGGCAGGTGGTGCGGCGATGGGTGGGAAGGGAGCATGTGGGCAGGATTGTGGATAGGGGGGTCTGGTCATGTCAAGGGGGGTCAGATATCGGGGTGGGGGTTGGGGGGACAGGTGGGTTGGATAGGGGGTGGCTGGGCCTGCAGGAGTGAGGGGATGAGTGCATCGGACCTAGGTGGGGGCATGGTCAGCTTGCCGGGGGAGAAATCAGAGCATTGGGTCAGAGGGGTCATGTTTGGGGGGAGTCCCATGGTAGGGATGGTTAGTTGGGGAGTGGGGGAGAGTCCCATTGGAGTATCTAGTCAGGGATGTGGGGAGAGCCCTGTGGTGGGATTGGTCTGGGTCTGTACAATAGTTACCCAGAAGTGAGAAGAGGTTTTCATTCCTCTAAATTTTTCTGGCTAACTACCTGTCTGATACAATCAGAAACATCCAAAGTTAGGGCAGCACGGCGGCGCAGTGGGCTAGCCCTGCAGCCTCACGCCGCCGGTGTCCCAGGTTCGATCCCGGCTCTGGGTCACTGTCCGTGTGGAATTTGCACATTCTCCCCGTGTTTGCGTGGGTTTCGCCTCCACAACCCACAAGATGTGCAGGGTAGGTGGATTGGCCCCGCTAAATTGCCCCTTAATTGGAAAAAATGAATTGGGTACTCTAAATTTATTTAAAAAAAGAAACATCCAAAGTTTGCGATTTAAATCACACTTTTAGATGGTTCCCAGTGCAGACGGACTTGCAGATGACGTTTGTGCCTCTGGGCAATTACTGCACAAACTGGGGCACCTCCGATTTGGACCCTCCAGCCAATCGTCTGGGTATCCGCCACACCCCACCCCACAATCCGACTTTGAGGAACTCAGAAATTATGGCCCACATATTTTTTCACTTGAAAACAATCTGATGGGTAACTCTAATCTGACTGACAGTACACTAATACAATTGCCTTTTTGTCTGAAGAAGAAGCAAAAGGCAATACATGAATTGCTTTAGAAATGTGGTAAATAAGTGTACATTGTACCTAGTATATTCTCTGCTGGAGTAGACAGATTATTTTAGTCTCTGAGGGAATCTAGGGATCGGGCGGAAAGTGGAGTTGACACCCGTGATCAGCCATATTGCAAGGTGATGGAGGTTCGATGGATCACATGTTCTACTCCTGCTCTTATTTCTTGCGCTCTCGTGTTCTATCTGAGGGGGGGAATCAATTTTTACAAACTGGTGACCTTTGAAGATATAACACTTATGATCAAAAGCGTTTGTACTGAAAGTACCTCTCAACATTTTGGTTAAATTGTGAACTGTTTGTGGAAAGCAAACTATGTTTGCAGGAGCGAAACAAAACAGTCCCATTGATGATTGTAGACTGCCAAAGGGAATTGAGCAATCTCTCCACACTTGCACATCTTTAGCAATATCAGAAGCTGGCAGTGAACCGAAAGCTTCTGTTTCTGCATTCTCACTGTCATCTCATCAGTACACATACATTTCAGTAATTGGTCTAGTATTTCAATAACCTTTATAATTCACCATGGAGTATCATTCAATCAACACCAAAAGGTTTGAATATTACACAAAGTGTGTACTGTGGGCGAAGAAAGTTAACCAAAGGCAATTAATGTTGAATTTTCAATCTTGCCTCACAGTGTCAGGGACCCAGGTTCAATTCTGGCCTTGGGTGACAGTCTGTGTGGAGAATGTAAACGCATTCTCTCCGTGTCTGCGTGGGTTTCCTTCCACAGTCCAAGATGTGAAGGGTAGGTGGATTGGCTATGCTAAAATTGCCCCTCAGTGTCCAGGGTTACGGGGATAGAGTGGAGGAGTGGGCCTAGCTGGTGTGCATTTTCCAAGGGTTGGTGTACTCAATGGGCTGAATGGCCTTCTTCTGCACTGTTGGGATTCTATGATTCTATGACCACAAGACCGTTGCCAGTTGATGGACCAATCTGCTTCCTATTCTGTGCTTGATGAGCTTATCAAATCCTGCACTGTGCGTCAGGGTTTGGAGAATGGCCTTTTTCACCTGTCATTACTGTCTGTTTGCGGCAGCCATTTCTATGAAATGTGAAGTATTTTCTTCCATAATATGAGATTACAGGCAGCTTGTTTTGTGTTTAAATAAAAATGAAATGTGTCCATTTGAGCCCATCCTTTCTCCTGTCCAGTCAGGGCCAACACTGGCGTGGGGCAGTTCAGATTTGGGAGAGTAGGCCCTTTGGTCATTCTCCATATGGTGAGTTAAGGTGTTTAGCCCATTCCCTGCCTGATTTCACAGGGGCCCAGGGTTGCTGCAGAACCTCTTAAATGAACAAGCAACACAATTCTTCAGTGTTTGGACTGGGCTCTCTTTATTCTTGATAAACTCAGCAAGTCTGTCAGCATCTGTGGAGTGGGGAACAAAGTTAATGTTTCGAGTCCATAAGACCATTCTACAGTTCTGTGAACTCGAAACGTTAACTCTGTTTTTATTTCAGGTTTGCAGCATCCGCAGTATTTTGCTTTTATTTCTCTTTTCCCTTTTCTGCATCCATTTAGAATGGAGAACAAAATGTCCATAAATGTATTTGGAAGTTTCTTTTTGTAATATTTGCAGTACATTTTCAGGGGGAGGGACAATTTTAAAGGGGCGAGAATGAATCTGACCGAAGAAAAATGGATTGGAAGGTAAAACTGTAATAGAACAGTGGGCCCCCTTTATAAAGGAGATAATTTGGATTCAGTTGAGGTACCATTCCCACCAGGGGGAGAGATGGGGCAAACAAGGCCAAAGTTCTCTGGATGATGAAAAACATAAATGAGGCAGAAAAATAATGTGTACGAAGAGGTTAGGTTGAAAGTCCCAGTGAGGACCAGGCTGTATATGGAAAGTTCAGAAGGGAAGTGAAAAAAGAAACAAGATGCAAACATAGAACAACATAGAGCATACAGTGCAGAAGGAGGCCATTCGGCCCAACGAGTCTGCACCGACCCACTTAAGCCCTCACTTCCACCCTATCCCCGTAACCCAATAACCCATCCTAACCTTTTTGGACACTAAGGGCAATTTAGCATGGCCAATCCACCTGACCTGCACGTCTTTGGACTGTGGGAGGAAACCGGAGCACCCGGAGGAAACCCGCGCAGACACGGGGAGAACGTGCAGACTCTGCACAGACAGCGACCCAGCGGGGAATTGAACCTGGGACCATAGCGCAGTGGTGCCACTGTGCTAACCACTCTGCTACCCTAAACAGAGTGTCTGAGAAGATACTGGCAGCTAACATGAAATGGAACACAAAAGCTTTTATATAGGTATATACGTAGGAAAAGGGTACATGAGGAGGTGTGGGGCAACTTGATTAAAACATATAAGATCCTAGGGGTCTTGACATTATTGACGTGGAGAGGATGTTCCTGGTGTGGTAAATCTAGAACAAGGGATCACTGTTTAAAAATAAGCCATTTAAGGCATAGATGAGAAGAAATGTTCTCTCTCCGAGAGTAATGGCTCTTTGGAACTCCCTTCCTCAACATAAATGGAGACTTTGAATGTTTTCAAAGTAGAGTTAGGTAGGTTCTTGATAAACACGGTGGTGAAAGGTTACTGGAGGTAGGTGGGAGGTTACAGTCAGGTCAGGCAAGATGTTATAGAATGGCAAAGCAAGTTAGAAGGGCCAAGTGGCCAACTCCTACTCCTACTCCTCGTTTGTAGGTTAGTATTTTGGGGGCAAATTTAGGATTTATGTGTGGAGACAGCCAACATGTCTGAGGTATGAAATGAATACTTTATTCACCAAGAAGAAATGTTGCTCCCAGAAAGAAGACGAAGGAAGAGGTAGCTGAAATACTGGATGGGCTAAGCATTGATACAAATGAGGAATCAGAAAAACTGGCTGCGCTTAAAGTTGATAACTCATTGGGACCCGACCAGATACATAAGAACATAAGAACATAAGGACTAGGAGCAGGAGTAGGCCATCCGGCCCCTCAAGCCTGCTCCACCATTCAATGAGATCATGGCTGATCTTTTGTGGACTCAGCTCCACTTTCCGGCCCGAACACCATAACCCTTAATCCCTTTATTCTTCAAAAAAACTATCTATCTTTATCTTAAAAACATTTAATGAAGGAGCCTCTACTGCTTCACTGGGCAAGGAATTCCATAGATTCACAACCCTTTGGGTGAAGAAGTTCCTCCTAAACTCAGTCCTAAATCTACTTCCCCTTATTTTGAGGCTATGCCCCCTAGTTCTGCTTTCACCCACCAGTGGAAACAACCTGCCCGCATCTATCCTATCTATTCCCTTCATAATTATATATGTTTCTATAAGATCCCCCCTCATCCTTCAAAATTCCAACGAGTACAGTCCCAGTCTACCAAACCTCTCCTCGTAATCCAACCCCTTCAGCTCTGGGATTTACCTAGTGAATCTCCTCTGCACACCCTCCAGTGTCAGTACGTCCTTTCTCAAGTATGGAGACCAAAACTGAACACAATACTCCAGGTGTGGCCTCACTAACACCTTCTACAATTGCAGCATAATCTCCCTAGTCTTAAACTCCATCCCTCTAGCAATGAAGGAGAAAATTCCATTTGCCTTCTTAATCACCTGTTGCACCTGTAAACCAACTTTTTGCGACTCATGCACTAGCACACCCAGATCTCTCTGCACAGCAGCATGTTTTAATATTTTATCATTTAAATAATAATCTGTTTTGCTGCTTTTCCTACGAAAATGGATAACCTCACATTTGTCAACATTGTATTCCATCTGCCAGAACCTAGCCCATTCACTTAGCCTATCCAAATCCCTCTGCAGACTTCAAGTATCCTCTGCACATTTTGCTTTATCACTCATCTTAGTGTCGTCTGCAAACTTGGACACATTGCCCTTGGTCCCCAACTCCAAATCATCTATGTAAATTGTGAACAATTGTGCGCCCAACACTGATCCCTGAGGGACAGCACTAGCTATGGATTGCCAACCAAAGAAACACCCATTAATCCCCACTCTTTGCTTTCTATTAATTAACCAATCCTCTATCCATGCTACTACTTTCCCCTTAATGCCATGCATCTTTATCTTATGCAGCAACCTTTTATGTGGCACCTTGTCAAAGGCTTTCTGGAAATCCAGATATACCACATCCATTGGCTCCCCGTTATCTACCGCACTGGTAATGTCCTCAAAAAATTGCACTAAATTAGTTAGGCACGACCTGCCCTTTATGAACCCATGCTGTGTCTGCCCAATAGGACAATTTCCATCCAGATGCCTCGCTATTTCTTCCTTGATGATAGATTCCAGCATCTTCCCCACTACCGAAGTTAAGCTCACTGGCTTATAATTACCCACTTTCTGCCTACCTCCTTTTTTAAACAGTGGTGTCACGTTTGCTAATTTCCAATCCGTCGGGACCACCCCAGAGTCTAGTGAATTTTGGTAAATTATCACTGGTGCATTTGCAATTTCCCTAGCTGTCTTTTTTAGCACTCTGGGATGCATTCCATCAGGGCCAGGAGACTTGTCTACCTTTAGCCTTATTAGCTTGCCCATCACTACCTCCTTAATGATAACAATCCTCTCAAGGTCCTCACCTATCACAGCCTCATTTCCATCAGTCACTGGCATGTTATTTGTGTCTTCCACTGTGAAGACCGACCCAAAAAACCTGTTCAGTTCCTCAGCCATTTCCTCATCTCCCATTATTAAATCTCCCTTCTCATCCTCTAAAGACCAATATTTACCTTAGCCACTCTTTTTTGTTTTATATATTTGTAGAAACTTTTACTATCTGTTTTTATATTCTGAGCAAGTTTATCCTCATAATCTATCTTACTCTTCTTTATAGCTTTTTTAGTAGCTTTCTGTTGCCCCCTAAAGATTTCCCAGTCCTCTAGTCTCCCACAAATCTTTGCTACGTTGTATGCTTTTTCCTTCAATTTGATACTCTCCCTTATTTCCTTACATATCCACGGTCGATTTTCCCTCTTTCTACCGTCCTTCCTTTTTGTTGGTATAAACCTTTGCTGAGCACTGTGAAAAATCGCTTGGAAGGTTCTCCACTGTTCCTCAACTGTTTCACCATAAAGTCTTTGCTCCCAGTCTACCTTAGCTAGTCCTTCTCTCATCCCATTGTAATCTCCTTTGTTTAAGCACAAAACACTAGTGTTTGATTTTACCTTCTCACCCTCCATCTGTATTTTAAATTCCACCATATTGTGATCGCTCCTTCCGAGAGGATCCCTAACTATGAGATCCTGAATTAATCCTGTCTCATTACACAGGACCAGATCTAGGACCGCTTGTTCCCTCGTAGGTCCCATTACATACTGTTCTAGGAAACTATCGCGGATACATTCTATAAACTCCTCCTGAAGGCTGCCTTGACCAACCTGGTTAAACCAATCGACATGTAGATTAAAATCCCCCATGATAATTGCTGTACCATGCATCAGTTATTTCTTTGTTTATTGCCTGCCCCACCATAATGTTACTATTTGGTGACCTATAGACTACTCCTATCAGTGACTTTTTCACCTTATTATTCCTGATTTCCACCCAAATGGATTCAACCTTATCCTCCACAGCACCGATGTCATCCCTTACTATTGCCGGATGTCATCCTTAAATAACAGAGCTACACCACCTCCCTTACCATCCACTCTGTCCTTCCGAATAGTTTGATACCCTCGGATATTTAACTCCCAGTCGTGACCATCCTTTAACCATGTTTCAGTAATGGCCACTAAATCATACTCATTCACGATGATTTGCGCCATCAACTCATTTACCTTATTCCGAATACTACGAGCATTCAGGTAAAGTACACTTATGTTGGCTTTTTTACCTCTGTTCTGAATCTTAACACCTCAATCAGTAACCTCTCCTAAGTTATATTTCCTCTTAACTTTTCTCCTAATTTTCCTTGTCGTTGAACCCATATCTTCATGTAACAACCTGCCACGTCGCTTACCATTAATGTTTTTACTTCCCGTTTTATTCCTTTTAGTATTCCTGGTCCTATTCACTGAGCTCCCCTCAGTCACTGTACCTTGTACTGTCGCCCTTTTTGATTTTTGACTATGGCTTCTCTGCCTTACACTTTCCCCCTTACTGCACTTACTGCATCCAACTTACTGCATCGGTTCCCATCCCCCTGCCACATCTGTGGATTCTGATGGGAATAAGGGTAAAAATTGCAGAAGCCCTGATCACAATCTTCCAATCCTCCTTAAATAGAGGGGTGATGTCTCGGACCGGAAAAGTGAGAATCTCATGTGTTACACCTTGTTCAAACACGGGTGTAAGGATAAACCAACAAAACCAGGACAGTCATTGTAACCTTGGTGGTAAAAAAAACCTTACAGAAACAATAATCTGGGAGAAAAATAACAGAGTCACTTAAATTAGTTAAGGAAAGCACAGATTTGTTAAGGGCAAATCATGCTTAACTAATTTGGTGATGTTTGATGATGTACCGCAAAAGGTTGATGAGGATAATGCAGCTGATGTGCTGTACATGGACTTCCAAATGGCAGTTGATAAAGTACCGCATGCTTATTGACAAAGGCGAAGCCCAGAGAATAGAAGGGATACTGACGGCACAGATTTGAGTTTGTCTAAGTGACAGGAAACAGAGTTGTTAATGGTAGCTTCTCGGACTGGACGCCAGTGCAGAGTAGTGGTATTAGGCCCATTGTTTTCATTGATCTATATTATTAACCTCGGCATTACAGAATTATAGAATCTCTACAGTGCAGAAGGAGGCCATTTGGGCATTCAAATCTGCACCGACCCTCCGAAAGAGCACCCTATCCAGATCCACCCCGCCCTACCCCCGTAACCTAACTTCACATCCCTGGACACTGAGGGGCAATTTAGCATGGCCAGTCCCTCTAACTTGCACATCTTTGGATTGTGGGAGGAAACCAGAGCACTCGGAGGAAACACACGGAGACACGGGGAGACTCCACACCGTCACCTGAGGCCAGAATTGAACCCAGGTCCCTGGTGCTATAAGACAGCAGTGCTAACCACTGTGCCACAATGCCGGGCAGAATTTCATTATTTTCAGATGACACAAAACTTGGATATTGTGGACCGTGAGAGGGTTTCACAAGGACATTGCTAAATTGGTGAAATGGGCAGACACAAAGCAGGTGAAATTTAATGCAGAGAAATGTGAAGTAATACATTTGGTTAGAAAGAATGAGAAGAGATAATGTAACATAAAGGATACAATTCAAAGGAGATTTTATTAGCAGGGACGCCCCGGGGGTTATATGTGCACAAATCATTGATGGTGCAAGGCAAGTAGAAAAAAAGGTAACTAAGGTACAGGGGATCCTCGAGTTTGTAATTAGAGGCAAGCGGCTGAATTTTTCATCAGGTGTCAGAAATGGAAACACTAGCTGGACTCAAGTCCCGAAGCTGCGCAGCATGCTTTAGACAGGCCCCAGAATGTTAAAAACTGTGGCCAATTGAAGAACAGGGAACAGGCTCACTATCCAATCAAGGGTGGTGAGCTGGTCGGCAGTGCAGGAGGGCCATTGGGAGGCCTTCCAGCACTCAGTGATTGGCAGACGCACTGGTTATCGATGTGAAGATGAAAGCTCTGGCATATTAAGGCACCCCTGGTGTCATGGCCATCCATGTGATCACAGCAGGTGAGACACATGTGAGCTTCGAAGAATGAACGGGTTGTAGCTGGCTCTCGAGTACCTGGTACATAATGTAGCGATGCTGATCTACGAGTTGGAGCCCTTCCCTTTGTTGAAGGTGCAGGGCTGTCCAGCAGGAGATTTTATGGTGATGCAAGTACAATCAAAGGCTCCTTGAACCCTGGGAAACTTCAAACTCTCTGGCTCTACCCAGTTGACTCTGCTTATCTAATTGCGAAGGAAGTGTAATTCCCTATCCTTTGAAACAATGCAGCAGTGAATACTTTGATATGGTATTATGCAGTAGGTTGTGTGATACCACTGAGGTTTCCACCAATTTCTGATTGGAGTCTATTGCAAAAAAGTTGAGAATGACAGTAACCTTCACAGCTACAGGCATTGAATGCCTAATGGGCATATTGAGGTGCCTCTTGAATGATTAGTCTTTGCCTCCTACTAACAAGCCATCCAAATGAGCAGGGGGTAAAACAACCATGATCCCTGGGAGTGCCTGACAATGTAGGCATCATGGTCCAGGGTACTGCACACTTGCAGGATTCGCTGATGGCGATCAAAGATCACCTGGAAGTTCAAAGACTGAAAACGTTTCCAGTGAACAAAATCCTCTGGCTGGCCCAGGGCACCTTAATGGCCACATGTCTGCCCTGTGGATCACAGAATCATCAAATTTACAGTGCAGAAGGAGGCCATTCGGCCCATCGAGTCTGCACCGGTCCTTGGAAAGAGCACCCTACTTAAGCCCACCCCTTCCCCATGACCCAGTAACACCTCCTAACCTTTTTGGACACTAAGGACAATTTATCTTGGCCAATCCACCTAACCTGCACATATTTGGACTGCGGGAGGAAACCGGAGCACCTGGAGGAAACCCATGCAGACTCCGTGCAGAACCTGCAGGCTCCACATAGACAGTGACCCAAGCTGCGAATCGAACCTGGGACCCTGGAGCTGTGAAGCAACTGTGTTAACCACTGTGCTATCGTGCTGCCCTCTCATTCTCTGATTCTATGAGAAACATGGAAATGAAACATAACTTCCCTGGTAGCACAAAATGGGGAATAGTGAATTGTCTTCAAAGTACAAGGCACATAAAGCCGGCTGTTTATACATTGTCATCTGGTCTGCATGATAATCATGGCCAACTTCACCCCCAGCGTTTCTTGTTAAATTTTATTTTCTGCTGCAGTGTAATGCCAACATTTATTTGATCAGAAAAGATACTTCAATCACTAAAGTGTCAGTCTTTCAATTGTTGTCATAAGCCTTTTTAATATAGTTTTAATTTAACTGAAGAAAAACAAATACATTTCAATCACAGAAATAAATTAAAGCTATTTGTACATTCAAAATTCATGCCCAGGAACTGAAGGAGTCAGGATAAATATATGAAATATTCCCCATTCCTTACACAAAAGTACTGATACAAGCTGCAATTTTCTATGGTATATTGTTAAATTCAAATGACTTATGCAATAAGGAAGCTTTCAAAGGAAACCCATGTCTTTTGGAATTAAATCTTTTGTAGCAGTGTTTCAAGCGCACTTCAGCGTGGTAGATTTCGAACTGAGATGAGGAGAACCTACTTCTCGCAGAGGGTGATGAATTTGTGGAACTCGCGCCCATAGTGCATGGAATCTGAGCCATTAAATGGGTTCAAGAAGAAGATAAGTACATTTCTGATTTTTTAAAACAGGATAAAGGGGTTACAGGCAGGGAGGCGGATTTGAGACCAGGACGAGAGCAGCCATGGTCTGATTGAATGGCGGAGCAGGCTCGAAGGGCTGGATTGCCCACTTCTGCTCCTAATTCCTTTGTTCCTAAGCGATGTACAACTTGAGCAATAAACAAACTTTGATGTGGATAAGCATTTAAATTAACTTGAAATAAAGACAAAACAATGCTGGAAATACTCAGACCCATCAAGTCTGCACCTACTCACTTAAGCCCTCACTTCCACCCTATCCCCATAACCCCCCTAACCTCTTTGGTCACAAAGGGCAATTTATCATGGCCAATCCGCCTAACCTGCATGTCTTTGGACTGTGGGAGGAAACCGGAGCACCCAGAGGAAACCCACGCAGACATGGGGAGAACGTGCAGACTCCGCACAGTGACCCAGCGGGGAATCGAACCTGGGACCCTGGTGCTGTGAAACCACAGTGCTATCCACTTGTGCTACCATGCTGCCCCCTAAAGAGTAGGCTTTTCAGCTCAATGACTTTTCATCAGATGCTACCAGACCTGCCGAGTATTTCCAACACTTTTTGTTCTTATTTTAGATTTCCAACATCCGCAGTTTTTCGCTTGTGTGCACATTAAGTGCGACGGGATTCGAGGTTCTACTCACGGCCTGCACAAATTCCCAGCCTGATTGAATTCAAATTTGAGACTGAATTTGTGGAAGACAAGTAAAAGATGAGTTTTTAAAACCTAGTTTTCTTTTCCACCTAGTAACAGCGACTGCTCTTCAAAAAGTAATGTGCCAGAAACAAAGAACTTTAAGACGTCGTGCGAGTACGGGCAAGTAAATCCAATTTATTTCTGTTATTTCATTCAGATTTCTACTAGTGACTGAATGGATACATATCTACCCTGAAGCAACATACAGCATTCCCCTTTAGGCTGTCAAATATTTTGCTCCTTTCACTAAATAGAGACATGTATTTGTCCTGTAGCCACCAATAAGAGGAGGTCCCTCAAGCCTGTTCTGCCATTCAATAAGACCATTGCTGATTTTCAACTTCAATTGTACCTTGCTGCCTGAGTTTTGATTCCCTTACAGTCCAAATATCTTTCACTCTCGACCTTGAATAAGACATATGAGCAGAATTAGGCTACTCGGCCCATTGAGTTCGCTCCGCCATTGAATCATGGCTGAAATTTTTCTCATCCCCATTCTCCTGCCTTTTCCCTATAACCCCTGATCCCCTTATTTTTTCCCAAATAAGGAGCAATTTAGCATGGCCAATCCACCTAACCTGCACATTTTTGGGTTGTGGGGGTTGATGTGTTGGGTAGGCTGGGTCGAGGTGAACTGCACTTGATGCAATGTAGTGAGAGACAGACCTCCAACCCTTAATAAAATGCAACACAATTTTATTCAACATCCAAACTATTGTACATGTTCAACTGTGGGTCGACACTATGCTGACTTGACTGGAGACCTGACACTAGCCTGACCAGACTAACCTGGCTACCACATGGTGTTTGCACTGTGCTAGCTCATGAGCTCTGACTGTCTCAGAGGCTGGGTCCGAGGAGCGGGAAAACTGGTGCCCTCTGGCTTTATAGTGGTCGTGCCCTGTCTGGTGATTGGCTGCTCTGTTCTGTGTGCTTACTGGTCATCCTGTGTGTCAATCACTGCCTGTCTGCACTCCATTGTATACATAGATGTATATTATGACATCTCCCCCCCTTTTTTTTCTATATTGTGTGTGTTGAGATAATAAATATTAAGGTGCATGTGCGTGTAGATGTGTATATGTGCGTGACTATATACAGAATGTGCTAAAATGACCTGATGTACACAGGAAGGTGTCGCTAGTGCAGATATAGGGCAGATGAAACAGTAACAACGATATTTACAGAGGTGAAAACGATAAGGTAACACAGTTGTGCAAAAGTTCAGTCTATAAGTTTAGTCTCTGCGGCGGGTGACGAATTCTGGTTGACCGCCTCAAGGGTGGATCAGGGGACGCCTGCACTTGGATAGGTGGGACCACCGCCAATGCGGTGGTCGCAGAGGTCGGCAGGGTTGCTGGTAGATCGGTGGCCTTGTGGTAGGGCACGTCCGGAGGAAGCATTGTGTGAGGCAGGACATCATGGTTAGGTGGCAGGCGTGGAATTCTGCGCAGCGCCCGTCTGTTGCGTCACAGGAAGGAGCCATCAGCCATGAGGACTCAGGGCCACTTGCTTGACCACCACAGCTGTGGCGGACCAGCCGCCGTCAGGCAACTGCACACAAACACAAACAGTTGGGACCAGCTCGGGCAGATCCGTGGCATGAGCATCGTGTGCTGATTTCTGTTGGGCCCGAGACTGCTGCATCTTTTGTATCACTGTGAGGTGGTCAAGGTCTGGAACATGGATGGCTGGAACCGTGGTTTGCAAAGTGCGATTCATGAGCATCTGCACGGGAGACAACGCAGTGGACAACGGGGATGCTCTGTATGCCAGCAGCGCCAGGTTGAAGTCGGAGCCTGAGTCTGCAGCCTTGCATAGTAATCTCTTGACGATATGGATCCCTTTTTCGGCCTTCCCGTTTGACTGTGGGTAGTGGGGGCTGGAGGTTACGTGACGAAAGTTGTATAGGCGGGCAAAATCAGACCATTCCTGGCTGTAAAAACAGGGACCGTTGTCACTCATCACCGTAAGCGGTATCCCATGCCTGGCAAACGTTTCTTTGCATGCTTTAATCACCTACTTCAACGTGAGGTCGGACACAGTTTCACCACTACAGGGTAATTGGAGAAGTACTCGACCAGGAGGACATAGTCACGCCCCTTGGCGTGGAAAAGGTCGACACCGACTTTGGACCATGGGGTGGTCACTATCTCATGTTGCTGCAGAGTTTCTTTGGGTTGAGCTGGCTGAAAGTCCTGACATATGGGGCAGTTGAGGACCGTGTTGGCAACGTCCTGGCTGATGCCCGGCCAAAAGACTGTCTCTCGAGCTCTGCTTCGACATTTCCCGAACCCCAGGTGACCCTCATGGAGTTGGCCGAGCACCATAGCTCGCATCCTCTGCGGAATCACAATCCTATCGAGCTTCATGAGGATGCCGTCCACCACCGTCAGGTCGTCCTTGACGTTGTAAAACTGGGGACACTGTCCCTTCTGCCAGCCATTCGTGAGGTGCTGCATCACACGCTGTAGTAGAGGATCCTTGGCCGTTTCCTCACGAATTTGGATGACCCTCCCATCAGTGGCCGGAAGGTTGGAAGCACACAATTGCACCTGCGCATCGATTTGGCAGACAAAGTCAGTTTGTTCACATAGTGTGTTGATAGACCTGGAAAGGGCATCTGCAACAATGAGTTCTTTGCCTGGCGTGTAGACAAGTTCAAAGTCATAGCGGCGTAGCTTGAGAAGGATTTGTTGTAACCGAGGCGTCATGTCATTCAAATCCTTCTGGATTATGTGGACTAGTGGCCTGTGGTCCGTCTCAACTGTGAATTTTGGGAGGCCATACACATAGTCGTGAAATTTGTCAATTCCCGTTAGGAGGCCCAGGCATTCCTTCTCGATCTGAGCGTACCGTTGCTCAGTGGGCGTCATGGCTCTGGAGGCATACGCAACTGGGGCCCATGAGGGGGAGTCATCCCGTTGGAGGAGCACCGCCCCAGTACCGTCCAGGCTCACGTCAGTGGATATTTTGGACTCTTTGGTAGGGTCGAAGAACGCCAGAACCGGGGCTGTGGTGAGATTTGCCCTGAGCTCATGCCATTCGTTCTCATAAGCAGGCAACCACTGGAATTCCGTCGACTTTTTGACGAGATTGCGGAGGGCTGTGGTGTGTGCCGCCATGTTGGGAATGAACTTCCCGAGGAAGTTGACCATCCCTAGAAAGCGGAGGACCGCCTTCTTGTCCTCTGGGGTCTTCATGGCGTTGATCGCCGAGACCTTGTCAGCATCTGGCCGCACGCCTTGCTGCGAGATGTGGTCACCAAGGAATTTGATTTCTGATTGACGAGCGAGCACTTGGCTCTGTTGAGTCGGAGGCCATGCGCATGGATTCTGTGGAATACCTACTGTGGTAGTATGTATTAGGGGTCATGTGGGACTGGAAGCCCCAATGCCATTGGCTGACAGATCCCGGGTCCTGGTTGGCCGTTGACCTCTAGCTCCGCCCTGAAGGCGGAGTATAAGAAGCCGGAGTCCTCCCCCGCAGGCCAGTCTACTACCGAGCTGCGGGGGAATAGACACGCTTAATAAAGCCTCATCAACTTCACTCTATTCGTCTCTCGGAGTCTTTGTGCGCTACAATTTATTAAGCGTGCCTAAAAAGGACTATGGAGCTCAGGATCATCCCGGAATGCCTGAGGATCAGCCCCCACGCAGTGAACGTGGCAGCAGCTTTCAAGCATTGGCAGACTTGTTTCGAGGCCTACCTCAGAACGGCCACCGGCCGGGTCACAGAAGACCAAAAACTACAGGTCCTGCACTCGAGGTTAAGCACGGAGATTTTCTCTTTCATCAAAGACGCAGAGGATTTCCAGATGGCGTTCGCAGCACTGAAAAGTCTCTATGTCCGCCCAGTAAACCAGATGTACGCTCGCTATCAACTCGCAACGAGACGGCAAAGTCCAGGAGAATCGATAGATGAATTCTATGCCGCGCTACTAATTTTGGGACGAGCCTGCAGCTGCCCTTCGGTGAACGCAAATGAACACACGGACATGTTAATGCGCGATGCTTTTGTGGCAGGTATGAACTCCTCCCAAATCCGCCAAAGACTTCCAGAAAAAGAGTCGCTAGGACTCTCAGAGGCACGGGCTGTAGCAGCCTCCCTAGATGTGGCCGCGCGTAATACCTGCGCCTACGGCCCCGACCGCGCGGCAGCCCATTGGGCTCCGTACGTACCCGTCGCGACAAACCCACCCACCCCCCCGGACACCCCACAGGCTTGCGCGGTCCAAACGCCAAGTCGCACCGGGGGCGCCCGCTGCTATTTCTGCGGCCAGGCGAAACACCCCCGGCAGCGCTGCCCGGCCCGCGCAGCAATCTGCAAGAGCTGCGGGAAAAAGGGCCATTTCCCGGTTGTGTGCCGGTCCCGCGAGGTCGCCGCTGTCCCGGGAGAACAGGGAGCCCTGCACGCCGCTTACGCTCCCCAACCCCCCCCCAGCGCCCCATGTACGACCCGCAGGCGCAGCCACTCTGGGTCCCGACCACCGCGGTCCCGGGAGAACAGAGAGCCCTGCACGCCGCTTACGCTCCCCAACACCCCCCCCGCGCCCCATGTATGACCCGCCGGCGCTACCACTTTGGGTCCCGATCACCACTCTCCCCGGAGAAGAGGCAGTTCTGCGCGGCTCTAACGCCCGGCAAACCCCCCCCCCCCGCGTCCCACGTATGACCCGCCGGCGCTACCAATTTGGGTCCCGACCACCGCTGTCCCCAGAGATGAGGGAGCCCCGTGCGTTCCTAACGCTCCCCAACCCCCCCAGCGCCCCATGTGCGACCCGCAGATGCTGCCATTTTGGGTCCCGGCCACCGCGTGGGGGAGGAAGGGCGCCGCCATCTTGGACCACCCCAGACCTGTACGACGCATGGGGGTGGCCATTTTGTCCACCCCCGCCGCCATCTTGTGACCCCCACAGCCACGTTCGATGTATGGGGGCAGCTATTTTGTTCATCCCCGACGCCATCTTGGGCGGCAACAACGGACCCCAGTGTCGACGGCTCCACGGGGTTCGAGGAAGACGCTCCACTACTACAACCACGTCTCGCTTCAATAACGCTCGACCAAGCTCTGCCCCGGACACTCCAGACGACGACGACAACGGTGCTAATAAACGGGCACGAGACACCATGCCTAGTCGACTCCGGGAGCACGGAGAGCTTTATCCACCCCGACACGGTAAGACGCTGTTCCTTGACCACCTATCCCAGTGCACAAAAGATTTCCCTAGCTGCAGGATCCCACTCCGTACAGATCAAAGGTTTCTGCATAGTTACCCTAACAGTGCAGGGGAGGGAGTTCAAAAACTACAAGCTACACGTCCTTCCCCAACTCTGCGCCCCCACATTATTGGGATTAGACTTCCAGTGCAATCTACAGAGCCTTACCTTCAAATTCGGCGGCCCAATACCCCCACTCACTATCTGCGGCCTCGCAACCCTCAAGGTGCAACCCCCGTCCTTGTTTGCGAACCTCACCCCGGATTGCAAACCCGTCGCCACTAGGAGCAGACGGTACAGCGCCCAGGACCGGACCTTCATTCGGTCCGAAGTCCAGCGGCTACTAAAGGAAGGCATAATCCAGGCCAGCAATAGTCCCTGGAGAGCACAGGTGGTAGTAGTGAAGACAGGGGAGAAGCAAAGGATGGTCATAGACTATAGCCAGACCATCAACAGGTACACACAACTAGACGCGTACCCTCTCCCCCGCATATCCGACATGGTCAATCGGATTGCCCAATATAAAGTCTTCTCCACCGTGGACCTCAAGTCCGCCTACCATCAGCTCCCCATCCGCCCAAGTGAGCGCAAGTACACAGCCTTCGAGGCAGACGGGCGATTGTACCATTTCCTAAGGGTCCCATTTGGCGTCACAAACGGGGTCTCGGTCTTCCAACAAGAGATGGACCGAATGGTTGATCAACACGGGTTGCGGGCCACGTTCCCGTATCTCGACAATGGAACCATCTGCGGCCACGACCAGCAGGACCACGACGCCAACCTCCAAAAATTCCTCCAGACCGCTAAAGCCTTGAACCTCATGTACAACGAGGACAAGTGCGTTTTTAGCACCAACCAGCTAGCCATCCTGGGCTACGTAGTGCGCAATGGGATAATAGGCCCCGATCCCGAACGTATGCGCGCCCTCATGGAATTTCCCCTCCCGCACTGCTCAAAAGTCCTGAAACGCTGCCTGGGGTTCTTTTCATACTACGCCCAGTGGGTCCCCCAGTACGCAGACAAGGCCCGCCCTCTAATACAGACCACGACCTTCCCCCTGTCGACAGAGAATCTTGCCAGGCCTTCAGCCGCATCAAAGCGGATATCGCAAAGGCCACGATGCGCGCCATCGACGAGTCCCTCCCCTTCCAGTTCGAGAGCGACGCCTCCGACGTAGCTCTAGCGGCCACCCTTAACCAAGCGGGCAGACCCGTGGCCTTTTTCTCCCGAACCCTCCACGCTTCAGAAATCCGCCACTCCTCAGTGGAAAAGGAAGCCCAAGCCATAGTGGAAGCTGTGCGACATTGGAGGCATTACCTGGCCGGCAGGAGATTCACTCTCCTCACCGACCAACGGTCGGTAGCCTTCATGTTCAATAATGCACTGTGGGGCAAGATCAAAAACGACAAGATCTTAAGGTGGAGGATCGAGCTCTCCACCTTCAACTACGAGATCTTGTATCGCCCCGGAAAGCTGAACGAGCCGTCCGATGCCCTATCCCGCGGCACATGTGCCAACGCACAAATTGACCGCCTCTAAACCCTCCACGAGGACCTCTGCCACCCGGGGGTCACTCGGTTTTTCCACTTTATCAAGTCCCGCAACCTCCCATACTCTTTAGAGGAGGTCCGTACAGTCACAAGGGACTGCCACATCTGCGCAGAATGCAAACCGCATTTTTTCAGGCCGGATGGTGCGCACCTGATTAAGGCTTCCCGCCCCTTTGAACGCCTTAGTCTGGATTTCAAAGGGCTCCTCCCCTCCACCGACCGCAACACATACTTCCTTAATGTGGTGGACGAGTACTCTCGCTTCCCATTCGCCATCCCCTGCTCTGACATGACCGCGGCCACAGTCATTAAAGCCCTGAACACCATCTTCACACTGTTCGGTTGTCCCGCATACGTCCACAGCGACAGGGGGTCCTCTTTCATGAGTGACGAGCTGCGCCAGTTCCTGCTCAGCAAGGGCATAGCCTCAAGCAGGACGACCAGCTACAACCCCCGGGGGAACGGGCAAGTAGAGAGGGAGAACGGCACGGTCTGGAAGACCGTCCTACTGGCCCTATGGTCCAGGGACCTCCCAGTTTCACGGTGGCAGGAGGTCCTCCCGGACGCTCTCCACTCCATCCGGTCGCTATTGTGTACGAGCACTAATCAAACGCCTCATGAGCGTCTCCTTGTCTTCCCTAGGAAGTCCTCCTCTGGAACGTCGCTGCCGACCTGGCTGGCGGCCCCAGGGCCCATCTTGCTCCGAAAGCATGTGCGGGCACACAAGGCGGACCCATTGGTCGAAAGGGTTCACCTCCTCCACGCGAACCCGCAGTACGCTTACGTGGAGTACCCCGACGGCCGACAGGACACGGTCTCCCTGCGAGATCTGGCGCCCAACGGCAACACACACAACCCCCCGACACCATTCACCCAACCCCCCCCCCCCCTTCCTGCCACCGCCGCACCCCGCGACCGCCCCCTTCCCAGGAGGATCGGTCCCCCTCCCCCCAGGCCCGACCAAGAATAAAGCCCAAGCTGAAACCGTAAGGCTCCCGGAGACGACAACACCGGAACAAACACCACCACCACCACCGGGGCCGAGGCGATCGACACGATACCTTCTGTAAATAGTTGAAACAGGACAAAATTGTCCACACTGTATTGCCATATGAATGTTTTCCTCCCAGGACCAGCCCTGTAAACCCTTACCACCATGCGATGCATCACCCCGCCGGGTTCATTTTTGACAAGGGGTGAATGTGGTAGTATGTATTAGGGGTCATGTGGGACTGGAAGCCCTAATGTCATTGGCTGACAGATCCCGGGTCCTGGTTGGCCGTTGACCTCTAGCTCCGCCCTGAAGGCGGAGTATAAGAAGCCGGAGTCCTCCCCCGCAGGCCAGTCTACTACCGAGCTGCGGGGGAACAGACACGCTTAATAAAGCCTCATCGACTTCACTCTATTCGTCTCTCGGAGTCTTTGTGCGCTACACCTACTTGAGGCTATCGATGTGTTCTTGAGGAGTTGAGGACCAGATTATGACATTGTCAACATACACGCACACCCCCTCGATACCCTCCATCATCTGTTCCATGATGCGGCGAAATACCTCTGAGGCAGAGATGATTCCAAAAGGCATCTGGTTGTAGCAATAGCGACTGAACGGGGTATTAAATGTGCACAGCTTGCGACTGGATGCATCCAGCTGTATTTGCCAGAACCCCTTGGAGGCGTCCAGCTTCGTAAAGAGTTTGGCATGAGCCATCTCGCTGGTCAACTCCTCTCGTTTTGGTATCGGGTAATGTTCCCTCATGATGTTGCGGTTTAAATCCTTGGGGTCGATGCAGATTCAAAGCTCCCCTGACGGCTTCTTGACGCAGACCATGGAGCTGACCCAGTCCGTGGGTTCTGTGACCTTTGATATGATGCCCTGGTCCTGGAGGTCCTGTAACTGCTGCTTGAGGCGGTCCTTGAGGGGTGCCGGCAGCTGACGTTGTACGCGGATCACAGGGGTGGCGTTCGGTTTGAGAAGGATTTTGTATCGGTATGGGAGTGTGCCCATTCCGCCGAACATGCGTGATGATGTCATCAATTTCAGCCTGGAAGTTCCCATCAGGTGAGGCCGTCGCCTGTGAAGATGACATGGTGTGGACTCGCTGAACCAGGTTCAGGAGTTTGCAGGCCCAAGCACTGAGCAGGGATGCTCTGTCAGGTCCCACAATCTCAATTCGCAGTGTCGTTTTAAATGACTGATTGGAAACTCTGAGTTGGCATGAGCCACTGGCAGCTATGGCATTGCCATTGTAGTCAAGGAGCTGGCAGGCCGGTGGAAGAATGCTTGGTCTGACGCGGATGGTGTCGAGATCGGATTTGGAGATGAGGTTCGCCAATGCGCCGGTGTCCAGTTTGAACCGGATGCGAGCCTTGTTGACTGTGAGGACAGCACTCCACTCGTCGTCGGGATCCACGCTGAGGATCGGGAGGTGCGTCGCTGTCTTGGAGAAAGGCAGCGCGTGCTTCGTAATGATGCCCACCCGGTATGGAGATTTGAGGCACGCAGCATCAGGATCTGTTGGGCTGTCGGAGTCGGAGTCTGGCATGGCTTGCTGTATTGAACGTACACTTCTGCGCCGTGGCTGGATCGCCACACTGTAGACAACGTCGTGATTTTGCCGGACATTGCTGCTTTAAATAGGCGGAGCCACAATTCAGACACATCATCGCGCATGCGCAGTGCAGTCGAATGATGTACGCACCTGTACAGTCTGGTCGTCGGTCTCACCGTCCTCTCGGTCGTGGCGCGCATGCGCAGTGGCCCGGGAAAAGCGTGCGGAATGGCCACTCTCGGCGATACTTAGGCCCTGCATTTGTGAGATGGCCTGCACCCGTTCCACCTTGTGGGAGGTTAGCTTTGCCGTTTCTGCCGCCCTGATGTGGGAGTACCGATTGTTAGCATGTTCGTGGAGAACACACGTTTCGATGGCGATGGTGAGGGTGAGCTGCTTGACTTTCAGGAGCTGCTGGCGAAGGGAATGGGAGTGGACCCCGAAAATGATCTGATCCTGGATCATGGAATCAGTGGTCGAGTCATAGTTACATGACTGCGCGAGGATGTGGAGATGGGTCAGAAAGGATTGAAAAGGTTCATCCTTACCCTGAAGCCTCTGCTGGAAAACGTAGCGTTCGAAGCTCTCATCCACCTCAATGTCGCAGTGGCTGTCGAACTTCAGTAGGACTGTTTTAAATTTTGTCTTGTCTTCGCCTTCAGCGAATGTAAGGGAGTTATAGATGTGGATGGGGTGGTCCCCGGCTGTGGACAGGAATAGTGCGATCTTCCTGGCGTCCGATGCGGCCTCAGGATCTGTGGCTTCGAGATAGAGTTGGAACTTTTGTTTGAAGATCCAATTTGCACCGAGGTTTCCGGCGATGCGGAGCTGCGGAGGAGGACGGACGTTTTCCATGTCACCGGATGGCTGTTTGGTGTCAGCGCTGATTCACTCAAGGTAGGTCCGTCAAATTTTCAGCATCACTCAGCTGGTACCATGATGTGTTGGGTAGGCTGGGTCGAGGTGAACTGCACTTGATGCAATGTAGCGAGAGACAGACCTCCAACACTTGATAAAATGCAACACGATTTTATTCAACATCCAAACTATTATACATGTTCAACTGTGGGTTGACACTATGCTGATTTGACTGGAGACCTGACACTAGCCTGACCAGACTAACTTAGCTATCACTTGGTGTAGGCACTGGCTAGCTCGCGAGCTCTGACTGTCTCAGAGGCTGGGCTCCGAGAGAGCGGGAAAACTGGTGCCCTCTGGCTTTATAGTGGTCGTGTCCCGTCTGGTGATTGGCTGCTCTGTTCTGTGTGCTTACTGGTCATCCTGTGTGTCAATCACAGCCTGTCTGCACTCCATTGTATACATAGATGTATATTATGACAGGGGTGAAACCCACCACAGACATGGGGGGACTGTGCAAATTCCTCACGGAACGTGATCCAGGGCCGGGATCAAACCCGGGTCCTCAGCGCCGCAGGCTGTCGTGCTAACCACTGCGCCACCGTGCTGCCTGATCAGCTTATTAATCAAGAACCTATCTATCTCTGCCTTAAAGACACTCAGTGATTTGGCCTCCACAGCCTTCTGCGGCAAAGAGTTCCACAGATTCACCACCTTATGGCTGAAGAAATTCCTCCACATATCTGTTTATAGGATCGTCCCTTTAATATGAGATTGTACACACCAACTGAACAGCCCCCATCTTCTAAGATAGAGAAAATGTTTCTCTGTATTTCAGTGTGAAATGACCTTCCCCTTTTCCTGAGACCACCTCCCCAGTTCTAGATAATTCATATTTTATGAATTTGTCCAAATTTCCATTATTAAGGATCAGGCACCCTTCAACTCTCACTCCTAGGTGTTCTTTTTTACATGCTGAGTCAATACTGAGAATTAATTGTCATGGTACTCTCCCCCAATGATATA
Source organism: Scyliorhinus torazame (assembly GCF_047496885.1). NCBI lineage: Eukaryota > Metazoa > Chordata > Chondrichthyes > Carcharhiniformes > Scyliorhinidae > Scyliorhinus > Scyliorhinus torazame. The sequence continues at coordinate 219,816,167 of NC_092709.1, read as the reverse complement.
ATGAATATTTTAAAGCAGGTAGACTTCCATTTTCCTAGCTCTGCATTAAAGTCCTAATTTTAACTTTAGCTGGGAAATTCCTCAGAGTTTCTCCCACTCTGCCATCTTTACCTTACTGGAAGCGCTGCCTGTGTACACCTGCAAAGCAGACTTTCCATTGTATCTCTGGCAAAGGAATATCAGCAGCTGTACAGAACATCCCAGTCCTTCGATCCTTTATCAAATTAGGCATGCGTCAAACTCTTATTAAGTGATCATTTGCTTTAAACAGAACATAGGGGCCAGCAATCAGGTAACTTATTCTGCATAAAATATGCGTTCTAATAATTTTGAGACAAGCCCAAGGGAAAATCAGCTGCACATCAGTCAATACGAGATGGAGTTTACCCATGCAATTACTTAAAATACAATTGAAACGTAAGGCTCGGAATGATCAATACTAGTGGACAGTTAATATAATCGTGTGACAGTACCCTGATCCTTTTGATGGAGGAGATAAGCCATTTAAAGTAAAAGGTTTAAAGTAAGCAGACTAATTCTCCATGGAAACATTGGTGTTGGCGATCATATTAGACTCTCATTGTCAGAAAAACCCTAAATTTCGGCAGAGATTGTTCCAATCTGTAACTTCAGCTGGAGATTTGAACCCTCCACCACTCCCCCAACCCTCCATATCTCCCACAACCCACTCCACACCAAAGGAAATGGCATGAGCTGTTGGAGACTGCTAATTATGCTGTTTGCGCCGGGGAGTGTTCTGTCAATCTCCTGCCTTGGTAAGGCAGCAGGTCCAGTACATTTCTTGTGGAAAATCAGGACTATTAGGAATTATTTTACGAGTCTTCTATGGTATGAAAATTACACTTGAGTTTTTGATATGCAGTGTTGGCAGACAAGGCTGTCGCCAGCAACATAAACTCATAAAATTACTCTTTAATAGCACATGTAAAGGGCAATTTTCTGTTTCTCTGTGGCTGGAAAATGTTAATGTTTTGCATTGCCCAAGGATTTTCAGAAACTGCTTCCTTCTTTTTCTTCTGCGGTAGTCCCTTGGGATCGAGGGTGACTTGCTTCCACTCCAATTCGCTGGGTTCTGAGATTGCTGTTAAGTCCCAATGTGTGATCTGCCCTCTCTGCCACATGCAGGATGGGTGATGCTTGAAGTGTCGGGCAAATGAGGTATTTGGAGGTTTGTGCGCCTCCTTCTGACACCTTGGCGTAATCTCTGTGTGCTCCTGATGAAGTCTCCCGATATGTTCAATGCCTTCCCAAATAAACATTCTCCATTTTGATCGGCCACAAGTCAGGGAATCTGAAGTTGGCAGTTTTTCCGTTTTGGTCTGTTTTGAAGACATATACGGCGGAATTCCCCGTTCCTGAATTCTCCGCCGTTGGGATTCTCCACTTTACCGGCAGCCCGGGGAGTTCCTGACGGCGTGGGGCTGTCCCACAAGGGAAACCCCATTGACCAGCCAGCGAAACGGAGAATCACGACGGCGTGCCACACCAAGACGGGACAAAGAACCCCGTCCAACGGGTTGACGCCAGAGTAGGATTCGTGGAGTTCCACGACAGCAAAACTGCCGCTGCTCCTGGACCGATTCAGCGACTGTTGAGGGGTTAACACCGGCGCCACGAGGAACACAATCGATTCCAATGAGAAATTGTGCCAGAATCGCCAGATTCACGATTGACATTCAGGAGGCTGAGAAGCTGCAGCCGCATGTACACACTTCACCCCCCACACACACCATCCCAGCCAACAAGATGGCAACAAGGAGAGCAACCCCAAGATTCACGGACGCCGATCTTGAGATGCTGCTGGGTACCGTGGAGGAGAGGAGGGGCACCCTGTAACCCCGCCCGGGAAGGAGGCTGCCAGCCGCCACCATTCACCATGCCTGGGTGCAGGTAGCAGAGGCAGTGAGCGCCACGAGCAACGAGCAACACCACCCTGACCGGCCAGCAGTGCCGAAAGAAACTGCATGCCTTCCTCAGTGCGGCCAGGCTGAGTGGGCAACAATCTGGCCCTGTCCCCAACCCCCCCCCCCCTCCCCCACGGAGGGCAGCCGAACCCCCACCCTGCACCACATGCTATCATCTATACCGGCCGCCATGGCCGGGTATCCAGTCACTGAAGCCACTAGCTACCCACCCCCTGGGCTGCATGCATCAGACTGTCTAACACTGTCTATGTTCTATTTCCACACCCCTCCCACTGCCCAGGAGAAGGCCGCTCATAACCCCCAGGAGCGGGAGAAGACTGGAAGCGGACCGCCAGACTAGCGGTCTCTCACCGTGGCAGAGCAGCAGGCCCTGGACGTGGTCAGCGGGCCTTAGAAAAGGCAGCCAGAGTGTCCAAGACTGCATTCTCATTCTGTGCAGGCGGTAGCCGAGGCCTGGAGCAGGGCTGTCCTCTCATAGGCGGTCGTGTACTTGAGCCACATGGACATTACAGCGGCGCTCCTGAGCATGGCCCAGTCACAGCAGGCCATGGTTGAGATCATCAGCAGCATTGCCAGGGTGCTGGCCAAAGTGGCGCAGATGCAGAGGGAGGTGGCCCAGTCCCAGAGGGAATTGGCGCAGTTACTCACTGGTGTGGCACAGATCCAGAAGGTGGTGGCACATTCACAGTGTGATGTGGCGCAGTCCCAGAGGGAGGTGGTCCACTCCCTGTGCTCCATGGCTGCAGAAATGCAGACCCTGGTCAAGATGGCAGCGGGCCCCCAGGACTGGCACCACCAGGTGGCAGGGCAACCTCAGGGGATGAATCTGCCCGCACCCTCGTCCCATGGAGTGACCTGTGGGCCACAGGGCACCCCGAGGGACGAAGAGGTGATTGAGCCTGTACGGCACACCGCATCTGGTGTGCAGCGGGCAGAACAGGGTGGCATTACGCTACCTCGGACACCCGAGTAGTAGCCGGGCACATCCAAAGGGGACCCAGGTCACAGGGTGGGAATTTACTGCAGGCTGCCTCCACTCCTGATGTATCGTCTGTGGATCCACCTAGATTGGGGTACCGTCGGCTGGTGCTGCCCATGCTAGCGGTACACTCCCTGCCTCCCTGTCCGGTACCCCGCCATAGGCAGGCTGCGTGATGCCCTGTCGGCAGATGCCGGCTGTTTGGGGCGGTGCTGTATGGCAGAGGATGGGGTGCGGAGGCGGTGGGGTGGGAGAATGGGGCTGGGTTGCAGGGGTAGGAGCCCCCATATGGCTGGTGGCACTCTGCAGAACCAGTGGCCAAGGTGGGTGGTCAGTGAGATGTGCAGCAAGGTACTTGGACACCGCCCCAGTCCTGAGTCCTGTGGGGGGCACTATGGCCCTGACCCCCATCCCCCCCTCACCCCCGACTCCCGGGCCATGGTGCGGTCCCCCTCCCTCACACTGCAGCCAGCCCGGTCAGTGTCAGGGCCGGCAGCCCACAGTCGTGCCTCTCTGTGCCTTCTCTCTCTTCCTCATCAACCACGGCGTCTGTTGTCCGATTTTTAAATGCACAAGTGAATCTTCCTGTCAGGAATTCGCTCCGGTGGAGGTGGAGAATCGCGGAGACCCTGGCGAATACTGGGTCAGGCCCGCTAATGATATGCCAACGGTGTTTACTGTACATATGCAGTGGAACGCATTGATTCTGCTGATGAGGCACTGGAGAATTGTGATTTGCCATGAAACCGGCACCCGCCATGATTTTGGCATCAACACTGATTCCCGCCTCATCGCGTTTCCTGACAACGGCGCCAGCCTATGGAGAATCCCATCCTAAAATGTTTTTTGCTGTCCTCGCTTACTTCTACAAAAGATACAAGCATAGAAATTGTGCACTAGTGAGGCCATAGCAACCTCCCATCCCACTTCCTTCTTTCAATGCTGCGGGAAGAGAGGAGTTGTGGATGCCAATTAACATGCCCTGAAGGCCTTGAACCCAACCTTACAGAGATCAGAGAATTTGAAAGGAACAGGATATGGAAGGCCCCCCAAAAAAGAAATGATTCCTTCTTATTTTTAGGTTTTGCTTTGAGTCCAATGCTATTAATACTGCTGCATACTTGTCAGGCCCACAGTAACGGCTGCTTTTCCCCTCCTGCTTTGAACTATGGCTGTCAGAAAGTGGAACTGTTCCACAAGAAGACTGAGGATGTTAAAATGAACTGATCTCAGAATTATCGAGGTACTCAGATCATATGAGCAATTATGCACTCTGGATATAATCCACCAGTCCAGGCAAACAAGCAGCCCAACAATAAGGGTTCCTACAGACATAAACACTGCCATAAACAATAAAAACACAATTTGTCGTGTAGTTCAAATCTATTTAAAAGGGCAATTGAGTCTAAATCAATTAAATATTAAATTCTTGCACAGAATATGTGCCAAATATAGCTTTGCTGTACAAATGAAGTAGTACAAAGGGTAAATTGAACACCTATTAAACAGTAGGCTGAATATAATTTGAGTGTGATTTTTCCCCCAACAAGTTGAATTCACTTTATCTTCAGTAAGAAGTCGGCTGAATATCATTCCTAATTTTTGCTTACAAGTTCAGTTCACTCCCTCTTCATTTTGTTGGCAAAGAACATAACCTGACACTGTTCGAACTACACTGAAAGTTCAAACAACAATCAAAGTTGTAGGCACTGGGAATATTATAGCACATCACAGACAAAAATCTGTAACATTATGTTAGCAAATGTCTTTCGACACTTTACTGTAGAACCAGGCAGAGATGGCTCGATTGCCGAGTGGGCTTGGTGTAGTTTGTGTGACCTTGCTGAGGTTGTACTGCGCGGAGAGCGAATGTTTGTCTTCCAATGTAAATACTAATGTGATGTTGGAATGAAATGGACTTGGGCATAGATTAGAATCAGAATTGATGTGATTTACTGGACCAAACATGAAATGAAAGTCAAACACCATCTGTTCAGCTTGAGCAGGCAGCCAACAAGGGCGTTAGAGTTAGTGCCATGGGTCCCTGGAAATCTGGCACTTACAGCCCTCCAGTCACAAAGAACACATTTCAAATCCCAGGGAGAGGGTCATCTGTGTGATTGCACAAGACTTGCAAGATCGCATCAGCAGTGCTCAGCCTATCCACTCTTGTAAGGCACACAGTCCTATTACTGTTCCTCCTGAGGTCCCAATAAGTCCAATAGCGCTGAAGAGAATAAAATTCTAGGGCTGGATTCTCCATTTCAGAGACTTAGGGCATGATCTTCCGGCCTCGTTACTCTCGTGTTCAAGCGTAACGTGTGAATAGCCGGTGAATAGCGGGAGATGCCAAAAACGGGAACTGCGCCAGAGCCAAACAGTTTGCAATGCAGCCGGCCGGCTCCCATAAGTACAATCGGAATCTCGCCGTAGTGTGGCGAGAAACCAATTATCATCACTTAAGCCCCATTGCGATACAATCAACGAGAGCCACCTGTCATCCAATGGCCTCCGATCATTCTTCAGCCTCCCCAGCAAGTGGTCACGCTGGTGAGGATTAGTATTCCATTTGAAAAACATGAACCTGACGGAAGGGCTTTTGTGGGGAGCCGAGGAGGTGAGTAGCCAGCTTTGCTCACAGGCCAAGAGCCCAGGGGAGCTGGGATTGCCACCCCAGTGCTCGGCGGGGTGACCCTCCGCGTGGGTAGGCCATCGCTCACGGCACCACCATGCCAACCCCTCGACCCCAACCTCATTCCGTGGGCAACCCTTATCCCTGCCTGTCTGCCACATCGATCACCCATAACCCCATCGACTGCTGAGGCCTCCGGCTGCACGGCTGAAGGCTATCGCTAATAGGGAATTGGCAATCGTGGTTAAGTTAGCACTTGACACATTCCAAGTATATTCCCGTGGGTAGGCGGGCCATGCAGCATGTTGGGATCATTGCCTAGCATTCTGAACGCACCTTGATGCCTGGACACTGTGTAGGAGTCAACACAACACACGCAGCAGCCAACATCTGAACTCCCGGGGAAGGGGCACAGCTCCTGGGACATGACCATGGCCGGAGGGTGGGTGGGTGCCGAGGGGATGAGGGGGTCGGGGGGGGGGGGGGGGGGGGTTGCCTGGATAGATTAGCAAAGTGACTCCATTTTCCACGACATAGCCAAGGATGGCTAAGCGGTTGGTGCGGAACACGCATTTCTCCTTATTGTACGTGAGGTTAAGGGGTTTGGCGGTCTGGAGGAATTTTTGGAGGTTTGCGTCGTGGTCCTGCTGATCGTGGCTGCACATGGTGACGTTATCTAGATACGGGAAGGTGGCCCGCAGTCCATACCGGTCAACCATTCGGTCCATCTCTCACTGGAAGACCGAGACCCCATTAGTGGGGAACCCTAAGGAAGTGATTGAGGCGGCCATCTGCTTCGAACGCAGTGTATTGGTGGTTCTCCGGGCGGATGGGGAGCTGGTGGTAGGCGGACCTCAGTTCCACTGTGGAAAAGACTCAATACTGCGCAATCTGATTGACCATGTCAGATATGCGTGGGAGGGGGTACGCGTCGAGCTGCGTGTACCGATTGATGGTCTGACTGTAGTCAATGACCATCCTGTGCTTCTCCCCAGTCTTTACTACTACCACTTGGGCTCTCCAGGGGCTGTTGCTGGCCTCAATGACCCCTTCCCACAGAAGCCGTTGGACCTCCGACCTGATGAAGGTCCTGTCCTGGGCACTGTACCATTTGCTCCTAGTGGCGATGGGTTTGCAATCCGGGGTGAGGTTCGCAAACAGGGAAGGTGGATCGACCTTAAGGGTTGTGAGGCCGCAGACGGTGAGGGGGGGTAAGGGTCCACCGAATTTTAAGGTTAGGCCTTGGAGATGGCACTGAAAGTCCAGGCCGAGTAACAGGGTAGCGCAGAGGTGGGGGAGGACGTAGAACCGGAAGTTGCTGAACTCTACGCCTTGGACAGTGAGGGTCGCGATGCAGTACCCACGGATTTCCACGGAGGCCAGGGAGATTTTCTGGGTGATAGGGTGTACCGAGAGGGAGCAGCGCCTTACCGTAGTGGGGTGGATGAAGCTCTCTGTGCTCCCGGAGTCAAAAAGGCAGGTCGTCTCGTGCCCGTCGATCTTCACCGTCGTCGTCGAGGTTGCGGGGCTGGGACTGATCCAGGGTGATCGAGGTGAGCTGCGCCAGATGCTGGGAGGTCCCGGGCTGGTCAGCGGAGGTGGAGGTAGTGGCAGGCGATGAACGGCCAGATGAGCAGGGGTCCTGAGGCGCCATCCAAAATGGCGGCGAAGATGGCGGCACCCACGGGGCGCACATGGCATGCGGCATCAAAGATGGCGGTGCCCACGGGCCGCACGTGGCTTGCGGTGAAGAAGGTAGCGGCGGCCACGGTCCACACGTGGCTTGCGAAGGGGAAAATGGTGGCGCCCCTGGGTCGCACGTGGGGGGTGTAGGAATGCCGGGCCTGGAAACAGCAGCGACCGACCGGGCCTGGCAAACAGAAACAAAGTGTCCCTTCTTCCCACAGCCGTTGCAGGTCGCGCTCCGTGCTGCCAGCGCTGCCTAGGGTGTTTGTTTTGCCCGCAAAATTTGGACTTGGGGCCCCCCCAGAGTTGGCTGCTGCGCGGCGCAGGCTTGCAGTGAGCTGGGTCCGCAGCTGGTGGGGCCCACGATGCCCATGAGTGTCCCGCGCGGTCGGAAAGGACGTTACGGGAGGCCACTTCTAATGAATTAGCGAGCTGCCTAGTTCCCGCAAGATCAAGCGTGGCCCCTTCCAGTAGCCGCTGGCGGACGTACGCAGACTTCATGCCCGCAATGTAAGCGTCTCGAATTAAAGGTTCGGTGTGTTGGACTGCTGAAACTGCCTGGCAGTCGCAGTTCCTACCTAGGATGTGCAGGGCATGCCAGAAATCGTCCAGGGACTCCCCAGGGAGTTGCAGTCTCGTGGCCAGGAGGGGCCTGGCATATACTTGATTGACTGGTCGAACGTAGTGTCCCTTCAGGAGCTCCATAGCTTCGGAGTAGGTGGGCGCATCCCAGATGAGAGGAAAAATGTCAGGGCTCACCCGTGAATAGAGGACTTGGAGCTTCTGCAAGTCTGAAGGTTCCTCAGGGGCTGTTCGGAGGTAGCTTTCGAAGCAGGCTAGCCAGTGGTCAAAGACAGACGTAGCGTTGGCTGCTTGAGGGCTCAGCTGCAGGCGATCAGGCTTGATGCGGAGATCCATCGTTTTAAAAATCTTGCTCAATAAATTGATGCACTACCAATTACCACAAAGATGAGAGTAGTGGAATAATCGAGGCTTTATTGAGCAAAGATGTTGTGCCTCCTGTAACTAGAACCAGAATGGCTGCAGCACTGGCGAGCACACACATTTATACGCCGCCTACTGGGCGGAGCCAGCAGGCAGGGATTTACCCATGTACCTCTACTATACGGGCAGTGCCGTAATACATATAATATACTACTAGTGGTGACTACCACATCCAGCAGACCTCCGACTGCTGTCTCGCCTGCGGGTTCCTGCCTCCACCAGATGTACATCAGCAGCAGTGTGGTGCTTACCAGATTGTGCCCTAGAAGCCTGGTCCCTAACATTTCCCACTGAGGTGCGTGTATCTGCACTGGTGGAGGGTGCGGATAACAGCTGTGCCACAACTATAATAGCTGCATCCTCGACACTCTCCTCCAAGGTGTTCTCCTTGGACCCAGGAGAGGGGGCCGCCCGGGATGGGCCGGCATCGACAGCTGGAGGACCTGCGTGAGGATGGACATGTGTTCAGTGGGAGGGATGAGTCGGTCAGTAAGGCAATCACTACTCACTTCTGACTACTAGGCCGGGTGGAGCCTGGTGGTTCCTCACCCCTGCGGCGCCCGCCAGCCTCCGCGTGATTGACCGCCCTGTCCTCGGCCACAACAGTCACTTCCAGGACCCACTCCTCAAAGGGAGTGAGGATTCTCAAGTCCGGCACCCGACTGTCAGTCTGGGCCCACTCCCGGTGATTATGGGAAAGCTTTTCCTGAGGAGACACAGAAGGCATCATTAGCCACGCGTGTGGTTCACAGTTGTAGGGTGGGTGTGAAGGGACAGTTGGAGTAGAGGGAGGTTTGAAGGAGTGGGTGGAGGGAATGTTAAAGGGGGAGCGGGGAATGGAGGGAGGGTTGAGGGTTGAGGGTTGCATGGGGGGGTGACGTTCCTTTGGTGGGGGTGGGGGGGGGGGGGGTCGTTGATGTCTACTCATTTGTGCTGCCCGGTGTAGATCGTTCACCTTCTTCCGACACTGGAGGCCAGTCCTCCTGGTCACACTCCCCAAGCTGACTGCTGCCGCCACCTTGTCCCAGGCAGCACTAGCTACTTTGCGGCTCACCCTCCGGGACCTTTGGGGGAACAGGCCATCCCTCCTGGCCTCCACTGCGTCCAGGAGCCTCCCCAGGTCTGCATACCTGAATCTTGGGGCTGATTTCCTCGGCACCATTGTTGCCAGCCGGCTCAGCTAGTGCAACTTAAGTGCTGCTCGACCTTGTTAGCGGGAGGCTGGCGAGCGCGGTCCCGGCGAATCAACTGGCGAGTCCGCATGCGGGGCGAGAAGTCTGTGAGGCTCGTTAAGTTGACCAATTAACGTTGAATAGTGTTGTCGGCCTCGCTGGGCCGAGCGGCGGGACACTAGCGACAATTCCTGCTTGCTAACTCACATGGAAATTTTTTTGGAAGATGCGCCTCAAGTGTTGACGCGGGGACTGAATCGGTGTTTTCTGACCATGGAATCGCCGCTCATCCCGGTCAATTCAGGACCCGTTAATGGGCTAGCACCGGTGTCACGTGGAACAAGAGCAAATCCAGTGAAAAACAGTGTCCGATTCACCGGTTTTGGGATGGGCACTCGAGAGACTGACAAGTGGCAGCCACAGCTCCACTCATCCCAGTCAACAAGATGGCTGCCACCCACCGCAGTACACAGGGCCTGGGCACAAGGGGCAGGGGCCATGAGCACCGTGGGCCCTACCCCCAGGGCCGGCCAGCAATGTCGCAAGAAGCTGCATGACATCCTCAGGGCGACCAAGGTGGGTAGCCAGTACCATGCCCGTAGCACCAACCCCCGTCTCACACGCCCATAACACCCCTCTCCCTTCCACCTGGAGGGTGAACGAACCCCACCCCCTGGCAGTCTGCTCGTACCCCACCCTGCACCACATACCAGCACCCATGCTGCCCGCCATGACCAGGTGTCTTTTCCACAAAGGACACCAGCTGCCTACACCCTGTACTGCGCCTCATAACCGCAGGGAGAGAGAGAAGATCGAAAGAGGACTGCCGGACCTGCGGCCCCTTACCATCGTGGAGCGGCAGGCACTAGACCTGGTGAATGGGCCCACGGAGAAGGCAGTCACTGAGGCGGACGTCGGCATCGGGGAACCAAGTGATTCACCGTTGAGTTGCGGTTTCCCGAAGGCACACGTGGCACAACCCCACACCACGCCACACCTCTCCACCTTCCCAACCCCCCAGTTCCAGCACACCACCCCACCTCCCTCACACCACCCTACCTGCAGAACCTCACCTCCCCCACCCCAACCCAACCCAACACCCCACCACCTCCACACCACACCACCTCCCCTACACCACCACCCAACTTGTGTTGCAAACATGCATCACGTCTTGCATCTTGCAGGATCACCTGGTGATGAGGTGGGCCCTTCTGGTGTCCACCGCTCCTGGCCACAGCCCCAGGACACATCCAGCGAGGAGGCGGCAGCAGACAGTGATGCGAGCCCCTAAACGGCAGGCAGTGACAAGCAGAGCACCAGTCCGGGGATGACCCGACTTCCTGTCACAGCTGACTCCAACACCCTCCACTATCTCAGAAACACTCACCTTGGTTGGGTATAGTGGTGAACAGTCTCCTGGGGCACTATCTGGTTTGTATGACACAATTGCAATGATACATCAGGTGGAGGTAGGAACCCCAAGGGGGCAGACTATCGGAGGGTGGCCCGACCCCATGGATCAGCTGCTGTCCAGAGGGATCTCGGTTTTCTGGAAACAGCGGTCCCATTGATGTTGGAGATGCCGACACAAAGCTGGGGACTACATGAAGGGCGTCAGCAACCATCCAGTGTCTGCAGGTGCAATTGGCAGAATCGTACTGCCTGCAGGGGCAGGGAGTGGAGCCGATCATGTGTGCCACCCAGGCCAACGCTACCATGAGTGACGTCCGCAGTAGAGGCCTTGGGGGCGAAGGTATCGGCCATGGGTCAGGATGTCCAAGGCCTGGGTGGTGGCTGAGGCACAGGACAGGATGGCCCTTACACAGGCAGCCATATACCAGGGCCACATGGATATTGCTGTGGCCCTCCAGAGCTTGGCCTGTCACAAGGTGTCATGGCTGGAGGCTTCAACGGCATTGCCAGGGCGCTGGCTGACCTGAGCCAGTCACAGAGAGACGTGGAACGGTCCCAGAGGGAGGTGGCCCAGTCCCTGTCCTCCATGGGCGAAAGAATTGAGAACCTGTTTGAGATGAGAGTGTGCCTCCAGGACTGGCAGCTCTAGGTGGCAGGGAAGGTTCTGGAGCTCGCTCTGGCCACACCCCGCCCAATGAGCAGCCCGGGGGCCCTTGGGCATCCCAAGGGAGTAGGAGGTGACGGGGATCGTGCTGGTGACCCCTGCAGAGGAGGTGCCGGAACACCACAACACTTCGGACTCCCTCCCCTCCTGTCCCTGACGCATCCGATGGGCAGCGGGTGGAACAGGACGTCTTCACAGCACCTGGGGCACCCAAGAGACTACCGGACCCGTCCAGGCCCGATCGCTCCAGAGGACGGCCACCAAAGGGTTCCCAGGTCACATGGCGGAAATCACAGCAGGCGCCTCCACCCCTGATGTACCGCCTGGAGATCCACCTGGACATCACGGCAAGTAAGGCCAGAAAGCTCGACAGCAGTTAGGTTGGCACGGGTATAGCACACATGATAGTGTTAAGGCCTAGGGCACAAACCTGTAGATACATGTTCACAATAAACAACTGTTCACAAATGTTTCAACCTCGGTGTTCTGCAGGTAGGCTGTGAGGGCTGGGGGCTGGGCTGGGTTAGGGTGAGCTTACTGCGGGGAGGGGGAGGATGGGCAGCCATTGAAGGTGGGCATTGGCCAGGGCTCCCAGGTCAGCCACAGCTCACAGCTCACCGCCCCGGTAACCGGTACCTGGCCTCACCCCATCCCTCTCCACCCAAACCCCCCTCCCCACCATAAAGGTTCAGCGGGACCGTGTGATGGAATGGCCAGCTCGCACGCAGTTCTCACCCAGGTGGATGGTAGGAAATGCTACCATGGGGTAGGAGTCAGACATTGTCAAACAATGCAGGGCACTAGAGTTCATCGCAGAGATGGTCATCATCATCCTCCATCCCATGGACCAGACTAGTTCATGCCTCTGGGCACGGCGTGTAGCGGGTCTCCATGTCGGTCTCTGGCCTCCAGATAGGCGTTATCAACCACAACCCCAAGGGACAACCTCTGTCTTCAAGAAGCCAACCCTCACTCTGGGGAGCACCTCAATGGTGTCGGGAACGGTTGTGTGTGTCAGGATGAAGACGTCTGCACACTGCCAGGGTATCGGGTGCAAACATGCATGATGTCCATCTCATGGTTACACACCAGCAGCATGTTCAGGGAGTGGAACCTATTTCAGTTTGTGAGGACCACCTCCTCATGTGCCGGTGCTCAGAGGTGAATGTGCATCCCGTCGATCACCCCCTGGACTTGGGGCACCCCAGTGATGGTGGCGAACCCCGCTGCCCGGTCAGCCTGGTGGACTCGGTTCACATTGAATTTGATATATTATGCCGACCGGGCATATAGGGCCTCCAGTATGGGGCAGTTGCACCCTGTGCACCAAGGTCTGCGCGATCCCAGACAGGTCCCCACTCGGCGCCTGGAAGGACCCCGTGGCAAAAACATTCAGGGCGACCGTCACCTTGATGGCCACTGGGAGCGGGTGTCCTCCCCCACATCCTCGAAGTTCTAGGTGCGCCATGATCTGGCAGACATGCCATATGGTCCGCCTGCTCGGCCAGATTCTTCGATGGTATGCCCAGTCCGGCAGATCCTCGAATGACAGGTGCTGCTGGTACACACAAAGCCAAATGCGGCGCCTCATTCCCACCTCCTCCTCGACCTGTTGGGCGGCCGGCTCTCCATCATCGCTGGCTGGTTCCTGTTCCTCTGGGACAGGCACTGCTGCTGCAGGGTCCTCCTCGGGCAGATGCTGCTTGTACAGTCTCAGTACATTCCCCAGGGCTGCGGCGGCCAAGGTGATGGCAACCATTCCTGGTTGGATTCCGAAATCCATTGTCCACAGGGGGTGAAAGGCAGACATGTTAGCACGGTGTGTACCCCTGTGCTAAGCCAGATCCAACAGGCTGCATGGTGGTCCCAGCCTGCACTGAAGCCCCTGCCCTCCCATGTGCCCCTCCCACCACCCTCACCCCCATCCCCACACCCACACCTTGGCATTCCTCCTGGCACTCTGCACTCCACACCGCACCCCTTCCTTAGTTGGTGCCCGGCACTGCAGGGCCTCTGGTCCCGGCACCCATCCCTGCCGGCAGGGGTACTGGCGGCTGGCGCTACCCATGCCAGAGGTACGCTCTGTGGCCCTGGTCCAGGACCTCCTGTAGGGGCTACCATGGGCATTTCCCTTTGGTGGGCTGTGTGATATCCGACCGGCGGGTGGCGCCCAGTTGTGGGTGGGGCAGGGGCTTGGTGGGTGGAGGTGGGGTGGTATGGGTATTTCCATACAGCAACCACGGGCCACGGTGCATGATAAGTGAGGTGCACAGCCACAGCACTGGTGACACCCTGATCCCGGGGTCACCCCGACGCCATGTCTCATGCTCTGCCCCCCCCCTCCCGCTACTCCCATCCCCCATCCCCACCCCCACTGGCCCTTCCAGATGCCCCCCCAGCCAGCTATGCCAGCAGCAGGATTAACAGCCCACGGTCGTGCCTCTGGGAACATGACCTACATCTGCTCTCTCCCTCAGCAGCTACTGCACCTGTTCCCCAATTTTGTAAAGCACAAGTTTACAATCCCGCCCCAGTCTTTGGTTCCATAGGATCTGTTTAGACCACAGGCAAAAAAAAATCAATCTCCTCTACTATTGGAAACCTCCGCTTACTAAGATTTGGAATCTTGCAGAAGAGGACACACACCAGCTTGCAAGTCGATCCAACTTTCGCCCTCGTGAACTGTGCATAATCAGGAAGTATGTCCATGGATCCCCCCTGTCAGAATTTCGGATAGCCTGTTCGAATGGAGCAAAATACCAGCAGAACATAGTCCTTCTCCTTTGGGTCGATATTAAGTCTTCTCCCCTTGCCAGCCCCAGATACTTTAGGACCACAGAATCTTTTTGTATCACTTTATCATTTATATTTCTGCAAACAAGAAGGAATTATCCAATAGTATCGACATTCACACAAGTTCACATGTTTCTTTTTACAGCTGTTTATTCATGAAGAAAACAATCCTCAATATGCTTAGCAAACTTAGGCTATGTTCAATCGGACATAATCATAATACAGCATTCTTGCAAGAAAAAAATAGTCATGAGCCATGACTCATTGTTGTCATTTTGATGAATGATAACTGACCTGAACTTATTAAAATTAATACCAGACCAAGCTTTACTTTGATCCCCACCACTGACCACACACACAGCATATCAGCAATTGGTATTTTCCACCCAGTGGTGTCAGGTCTAGCAGCAAAATTGGGCAATTGGCCAGGCAATGAGAAATAGTGTGCACAATTCCCATTGGAATTCCACTGCCCACAATTTTTCCTTTTGGTTTAATGGCTGCATGAATAGTTTCCATAAATTTTGCTCAAGAGCTTGGGGCGCGATTCTCGCAAAATGTTTCTAAGTTAATTTGTGGCGGGTTTTTCAGGGAGTTTCCTGCCGGCGAGGCCCCCACCGCTATTCAATGACACTTAGTCAGTTTTTTGGGCCCTGGGGAGTTTCTCACCGGTTTAGCCCACACTTTAGAATTTTCTTTACCACTTGGGAGCTGAACTCAGAGATCGGGCCGCCATTTTGAAATTGGTGTCCTGATCTCTAAGTGAGCTTGAGCCCCCCTCCCCCCACCCACACGCATTGTCACCCCCCACACATATGGGCACTACCCCGCCCCCCCCAAGTGAGGACATCCTGCTACAAGGTCCCTGGGTGTCCCCCCTCTTCAGGCCCCTCAAGCCCCCTTACACCACTCTCCCCCCTTCCAGGTACCGCACCCATCACCCATCTAACCTCCCAGAGGCCCCTACTTACCAGCCCTGCACTCTCCCACCCTTCAAACCTCTCTTCCACCCTCCTTTCATGGGCATGGCCCCACTCACCCCCTGGGCCTTGGCAGTGCCACCTTGGCACTTGGACACCCTTGCACTGTCACCTTGGCACCTAGGCAGTGCCCCTGCCGGATTGGCAGTGTTTCAGATTCGGATGCCTCACAGGACTTGGGTAAATCCCGCGAGAGGGCTCTCCAGGCATTCACCGGCCGCACAGCGTACAAGGGAGAGCGGTAAGCGGCCAGTGGATTGTGCCCTTAAGCCTTAAATCAGGCTTCTTCTGTGCATGGATATGTACTGAGAGGTGGGGGTGGCATACATTTGCATCTGGTGGAATTTAAATTTGATCAATTGATGAAATTGAAAACTCGTCTCAGTAATGATGGTCATGAAACTATTGTTAATTGGTTCACCTTTAAAGAAGAAAATCCTGACCTGGTTTTGTCTGCATGGGACTCCAGCCCGACACCACTCTGAGATGGCTGAATAAGCCACTCAGCTCAAGGACTATAAAGGATGGGCAGTAACTGCTGGCCTTACCAATGACGCCCACATCTCAATAAAGAAACGTATTTTTAAAACATCAAACACTCATAATTCTCAACAGGGCTTTGCTGCAGGCTAAGCCTCATTGTCGGCCAGAAAAGAACATGGTTTGAATTTTCTTGTGGAAACAAAAACAATCTGAATATTGTTTGCAAAATCCCTGAGATGCCCATTGTAATCAAAGCATTTACAAGAGTTCAGGAGAACAGGACAATTGTAAAATGCATATGAAGAGAGGCTCCTCAATATCCCTGCTCTGAAAACAGCAACATTTGATGTGTGCTTCAAAGCTACACAGTTAGCAAGACTATTTCATAGTTGAAGTGGTACAAGGCATGCCGGTTTAATCAACAGCCACGCAAACGTCATTACCTGCAACCTTTATCGGTTGAACAATATCTGCCTTTATGCTGTTACCTGTCAATGACCATGAACAGCTCACTCCATTTGTTCTGAATTATCACCAAATCAATTGAAAAAATGAATAGTTACTTGTAGTTAATTTTTTGCAGAGTCTATCAGCTGGATTTACTTAGCCCGTATGTGTCTCACCCATTGGTTGTAGGGAACCCTGGGCGAAATTCTCTCCCAATGGCGGGATGTCCGCCGACTGGCGCCAAAGCCGGCGCCAATCAGACGGGCATCGCGCCGGCCCAAAGGTGCGGAAGGCTCCGCATCTTTGGGGGCCTAGCCCCAACATTGAGGGGCTAGGCCGACGCCGGAGGGATTTCCGCCCCGCCAGCTGGCGGAAATGGCGTTTGTTTCCCCGCCATCTGGCGCGGAAATGCGGCGCATGCGCGGGAGCGTCAGCGGCCGCTGTCAGTTTCCCAGCGCATGCGCGGGAGCGTCAGCGGCCGCTGTCAGTTTCCCGCGCATGTGCAGTGGGGAGAGTCTCTTCCGCCTCCGCCATGGTGGAGGCCGTAGCGGAGGCGGAAGGGAAAGAGTGCCCCCACGGCACAGGCCCGCCCGCGGATCGGTGGGCCCCGATCGCGGGCCAGGCCACCGTGGGGGCACCCCCCGGGGTCAGATCGCCCAGCGCCCCCCCCCCAGGACCCCGGAGCCCGCCCACGCCGCCTGGTCCCGCCGGTAAATACCAGGTTTGATTTACGTCGGCGGGACAGGCAATTCCTGGGCGGGACTTCGGCCCATCCGGGCCGGAGAATCCAGCGGGGGGTCCCGTCAACCGGCGCGGCCCGATTCCCGCCCCCGCCCAATCTCCGGGAGCGGAGACTTCGGCGGGGGCGGGGGCGGGATTCACGGCGGCCAACGGCCATTCTCCGACCCGGCGGGGGGTCGGAGAATGACGCCCCCTGTCAGTTCCATGGGGAGGTCTGACAGTATTGAGCTGGATTCTCCGGCATAGTCCGCCCGGCGATCGGAGAATCCCGCCCAAGGTCAACGGAGTTCTCCATTGTCCGCCCCTCGCCGGTTGCGTTCTTGCGATGGGCGGGGTGGAGGAATCCAGCCCATAGAGAGCTTTTTAGGAGGCTGCCATCGAACTGTCTCCTGGGATTCAGGACACCGGCAGCAGAAGTCCCATCTGTAGAGAGCTGCCAGCCAATCAGAGACTGGCAGATCCTTATTGCTGTCAGCACCCACCAGGAGCACCAATCCAGCCACCCAAGGACTGCTGAAGGACACCCCCAGATGAAAGGTGAATGAGGAAAGGATGGGAATTGAGGGATGGGGAGGGGATTCACTGGACAAGGGGGGAGAAGATCAAATGTAAGGGCAGGGGGCTGGATTTCAGTTATTATCCCTTTCCAGGTCCCTCGGTCAGGCACAGCCTGTTAATGACCACCCCCACCTCCCCCTGGCATCCTCTGCAACCAGAGGGCTGCTGGCATCAGTGACAGAATTTGCTGAGCAGCCTTCAGAAGGCATGGGAAAGCACTGCTGCTCAAATTTAAAACTTGAGCCACCATTGAATTGCGTTGGACTCAGTGATAAATGGTGTCAATTGGCTCATTAATGAATCAAATTGACTTCTGCAGGCGACGGCCAAGAATTCTTCATCAGCCCCTTCCCCGCCTTAACCAGGGGAGGTTTTGCCACCTCAAGGAGGGCGTTGCAGGGTCTCGCCCATGACTAAATGGACCTGTTTGCCATGGTTTCCAATATTAAAGGCCACATGAAATCCAGCCCTATGATATAATTAATTATTTGGAATATGAGGAACTGATTATTTTTCTGTCTGGATGGCTATCTTCAACTTCGGCTTTTTATCCAATATTTGTTCAGAACTCTAAAAATTAAATAAGCGAACAGTATTCATCTGACACTGAAGAAAATTATGGCATAGCTCAATATCGTTGCAGTATTTCCCAAAGCAGAGAAACCATTGAAGGCAGAATTATAGTGATCCAGGCAAAGATTCACCAATCTCCTTTGCCACAAACCACCTTGGCTGGGTTCTCCGTTTGGAAGATTATGGTTGTGCTTGAGCGAGACGAGGCCGGTGAATAGCGGGAGAGGCCAAAAACGAGAACCATATCGGGCGCCAAACAGTTTGCGATGCAACCGGCCCGCTCCCGTAGGCGAAATCGGGATCTCGCCGTAGAGTGACGAGAAGCCAATAATCACCACTTAAGCCCTATTTCCATGCAATTAACGGGAGCCACCCCATATCCAACAGCCTTCCGTGATTCAACTGCTTTCACAGCAAGTGGTCACACGAGCGCCGATTAGAAGTCCTTTTTAAAAACATTAACCTGGAGGAAGTGCTTCTGCGGGGAGCCAAGGAGGTAAGTAGCCAACTAAGCTCACAGGCCGGAGAGACTGGGCTTGCCACCTCAGTGCTAGGCAGGGGGTGGGGGCACCCTTGTGTGGGAGACACCCTCGGAGAGAGTGGGCTGCCATGGGATGCGAGGGGTCCGCTGCTGGGGGGGAAACCGCGCACAGCTTCATGATGCCAACCCAGGGATCATGTGTACCTGTTCTGGGGGCAACCCTTGTTCTTGCCCATCTGCCCCATCAACCACCTGTAACCCCCAATGACTGCTGAAGCCTCTGGCCATGCAACTGAAGGATATGCTGAATTGGCAACCTGGTTAAGTGAGCACTTCACACATCCTGAGTGGATTCCCATGGGTGGGTGGGCCATGTAGCATGTGGAAGTCATTGCCTCGCACCCCAATCAGACCATGGTGCCTGGACACTGTGCCTGAACACTGCAGGAGGCATCAACACAGATGCAGCAGCCAACATCCAAACACCCAGGGGATGGGACACAGCTCTGGGGACATGCCCACGGTTTGACAGTGGGTGAGTGCAACGGGGCGGTGACCAGCGCCCGGTCCATGTAACGATATGTGCAGGTGTCAGGGGTACAGGGTCCTTTGAGGGAGGGCCCACTGCGGCCGGGAGAATGTGGGCAGGGCTTTCCAGGTGTGAGGGAGGAGGGCAGTGATCCTAGGGGAAATAGGGTCCTGGGTTGGGAGCCACCATTGTTTGTCAGTCGAACACCCTCGCCCGATTCCTTACAGATATTGAACAGCATGGGCAGTATTTTGGACCCCGCAGAACAGGCTCTAGTGGTTCTGCACATAGGCCAGGTGGCCAAGCACCAGAGACTTCGATAGCAGCAGCAGTATCTGCAGAGGCTCGAGTTGGCGGACCCCACACCACAGCCTGAGGACCCGGCTGCCAATCAGGCCAGGGAGAGACCCAGAGGAGGAGGCTCGTGACGGCCCAGGGTGCACAGGCGTTACTGGTAATTCGAACAGATGATGGACAGCGTGAGCCACAGGAGGCTCCGCCTCAAAAAGGAGATGGTGCCATGTCCTCGCGGCACCACGTGGAGAAAGAGAATACCCACTTCCTGTGGCCGTCAAGGTCACCGCAGCACTGAACCTCCACACCTCAGGATAATTCCAGGGCTTGAGTGGGGACCTGTGTGCCATCTGTCATAATATCCACGCATGTATATAATGAAGTGCAGACAGGCAGTGATTGACACACAGGATGACCAGTAAGCGCACAGTGCAGCCAATCATCAGACAGGACACCACCACTATAAAGCCAGAGGGCACTAGGTTTCCCGTTCTCTCGGGACCCAGCTACTGAGACAGTCAGAGTCCACGAGCTAGCACAGTGCAAACACCATGCGGTAGCTGGTAAGTCTGGTCAGGCTAGTACAAGGTCTCCAGTCAGTTCAGTATAGTGTTGACCCACAGTTAAATATGTATGTTAGTTCTATCGTTCAATAAAACCGTGTTGGATCTTCTACAGTGTTAGACGTCTGTTTCTCGCATCGCTGCATCAAGTGCAGTCCACACCGAACCGACCTGCCTAACACATCATGGCACCACGGAGAGATACTGAAAATTGACGGACCTACCTTGTGTGAATCAGCATTTACCAGCAAGTAGCCATCCGATGACATGGAAAACATCCAGCCTCCTCCGCAGCTCCGCATCTCCGGCAACCTCGGCGCAAACTGGAAGCTCTTCAAGCAAAAGTTCCTCTGGTACATCGAGGCCTCCGACTTCGAAGCAGCATCGGATGCCAGGAAGATCGCGCTATTTCTCTCCACCACGGGGGGACCACGCCATCCACATCTACAACTCCCTTATGTTCACAGACGGCGAAGACAAAACAAAATTCAAAACAGTCCTGCTGAAGTTTGACCGCCACTGCGACATTGAGGTGAATGAGAGCTTTGAACGGTACATTTTCCAGCAGAGGCTTCAGAGTAAGGGTGAACCTTTTCAGTCCTTCGTGATCCATCTCTGCATCCTAGCGCAGTCATGTAACTATGACTCGACGGCTGATTCCATGGTCTGGGATCAGATCGTTTTCGGGGTCCAATCCGACTCCCTTCGGCAGCAGCTCCTGAAAGTCAAACAGTTGATCCTCTCTGTCGCTATCGAGACGTCCGTTGACCATGAGCATGCTAAGAATCGTTACTCCCACATCAGGGCAGCAGAAACTGCGAAGCTGGCCTCCCACGCGGCGGAACGGGTGCAGGCCATTGCACAAATGCAGGGCCTGCGTATCGAGGAGAGTGGCCGTTTCGCGCTCTTTTCCTCGGTCCCTGCGCATGCGCACCATGACCGAGTGGACGACAAGCCCGACAACCCGACAATCCGACTGCGCAGGTGCGTACGTCAACCGACCGCACTGCGCTTGCGCGATGGCGCACGGAATGCGCTGACGTCGGGGTCATGACGTGTCCGAATTGTGGCTCCGCCCACTTAAAGCGGCAATGTCCAGCAAAAGGATGTCGGTGTCTACAGTGTGGCAAGCTTGGCCACTACACAGCCCTTTGCAGATCTGCTCCACCGCTCAGCAGCCAGCGATCCCAGCTGCTGCGCAGAAGTGTCCGCTCAATACAACAAGGCATGCCAGATTACGATCCCGACAGCCCAACGGTCCCTGGTGCTGAGCGTCTCAAGTCCCCATACAGGGTAGGCATCATAACAACACATGCGCTGCCTTCCACCACACCTAGGCAAAGCCTCTCGGTCCTCAGTGTGGATCCCTACGACGAGTGGTCTGCTGTCCTCACAGTGAACAAGGTCCGCATCCGGTTCAAACTGGACACCGGGACATCGGCGAACCTCATCTCGAAATCCGACCTCGACACCATCCGCGCCAAACCAAGCATTCTTCCACCGGCCTGCCAGCTCCTTGACTACAATGGCAATGCCATAGGTGCCAGTGGCTCGTGTCAACTGGGGGTATCCAATAAGGCGATCAAGGCGACGCTGCGGTTTGAAATCGTCGGGCCTGACAGAGCATCTCTGCTCGGTGCTCGTGCCTGCAAGCTTCTGAACCTTGTTCAACGTGTCCACACCATGTCATCATCACCGGCGACAGCCTTGCCCAATGGAAAATTGCAAGCCGACGTAGATGACATCATCATGCAGTACCACAGCGTGTTCGACGGAATGGGCACGCTCCCATACCGATACAAAATCCTGCTCAAGCCGAACGCCACCCCTGTAATTCATGCACCTCGCCGGGTGCCAGTGCCCCTCAAGGATCATCTGAAGAAGCAATTACAGGACCTCCAAGACCAAGGCATCATATCAAAGGTTACAGAGCCCACAGACTGGGTCAGCTCCATGGTCTGTGTCAAGAAGCCGTCAGGGGAGCTTCGCATTTGCATTGACCCTAAGGATCTAAACGGCAACATCATGAGGGAGCATTACCCGATACCAAAATGAGAAGAGTTGACCAGTGCGATGGCTCATGCCAAATTCTTTACTGAGCTCGACGCCTCCAAGGGTTTTTGGCAAATACAACTGGACGCGTCCAGTCGCAAGTTGTGCACGTTTAACACCCCGTTTGGTCGTTACTGCTACAACCGGATGCCTTTTGGCATCATATCTGCCTCCAAAGTATTTCATCGCATCATGGAGCAGATGATGGAGGGCATCGAGGGGGTGTGAGTGTACATTGACAATGTAATTATCTGGTCCACAACGCCCCAGGAACACATCGCTCGCCTCAAGAAGGTATTCCAAAGAATCCATGAACATGGTCTTCAGCTCAACAGGGCCAAGTGCTCATTTGGTCAATCGGAGATCAAATTCCTAGGTGACCACATCTCGCAGCAGGGCGTACGGCCAGACGCCGACAAGGTATCGGCGATCTACGCCATGAAGACCCCGGAGGACAAAAAGGCGGTCCTCCACCTTCTCGGAATGGTCAACTTCCTCGGGAAATTCATTCCCAATATGGCATCCCACACCACGGCCCTCCGCCATCTCCTCAAAAAGTCAACGGAATTCCAGTGGCTGCCCACTGAAGAGGAATGAAGAGGAATGGCGCGAGCTGAAAGCAAAACTCACGACAGCCCTGGTCCTAGCGTTCTTCGACCCAACCAAGGAAACCCAAGATATCAACTGATGCAAGCCAGGAGAGCACTGGGGCGGTGCTTCTTCAGCGGGAGGACTCCGCGTCCTGGGCTCCAGTGGTGCATGCCTCCAGGGCCATGACGCCCACTGAGCAGCGGTACGCTCAGATTGAGAAGGAATGTCTGGGCCTCCGAACAGGGATAGTCAAGTTCCATGACTATGTTTATGGCCTGCCAAAATTCACGGTAGAGACGGACCACTGGCCTCTAGTCCACATAATCCAGAAGAATTTAAACGACATGACACCCCGGTTACAGCGTATTCTTCTAAAGCTACGCCGCTACGACTTCGAACTGATCTATACGCCAGGTAAAGAGCTGATCGCTGCAGATGCCCTGTCCAGGTCCATTACCACACCACATGAACAAAGTGACTTCATCTGTCACATAGAAGCCCAAGTGCAGTTGTGTGCCTCGAATCTTCCGGCCTCCGATGAACGGGTGGTCAAATTTGTGAGGAGACAGCCAAGGATCCTCTGCTGCAGTGTGTGATGCAGCACCTCAGCAATGGCTGGCAGAAGGGACAATGCCCCCAGTTCTATAACGTAAAAGATGACCTGACGGTGGTGGAGGGAATCCTTCTGAAACTCGACAGAATCGTAATTGCTCAGAGCATACGGGCTATGGTGCTGGGCCAACTCCATGAGGGTCACCTTGGGGTCGAGAAATGCCGACGCCGAGCTCGGGAGGCGGTCTATCGGTCGGGCATCAGCCAGGACATTGCCGACACAGTCCTCAATTACTCTACCTGTCCGAAGTTTCAGCCAGCTTAACCCAAAGAAACATTGCAGCAACACGAGATTGTGACCTCTCCGTGGTCCAAAGTCGGTGTAGACCTTTTCCATGCCAAGGGGCGTGACTATGTACTCCTGGTCGACTACTTCTCCAGTTACCCAGAAGTAGTGAAACTGTCCGACCTCACGTCGAAGGCGGTAATGAAAGCCTGCAAAGAAACGTTCGCCAGGCATGGGATACCACTCACGGTAATGAGCGACAACGGTCCTCCTACAACTTCCGTCACATTACCTCCAGTCCCCACTACGCAGTCAAATGGGAAGGCCGAAAAAGGGGTCCACATTGTAAAACGGCTGCTGTGCAAAGCTGCAGATTCAGGCTCCGATTTTAACCTGGTGATGCTGGCATACAGGGCAACCCACTGTCCACTGGAATGTCTCCAGCACAGATGCTCATGAATCGCAATGGAGGACCACAGTTCCAGCCATCCAAGTTCCCGACCTTGACCACTTTCCAGTCCTACAGAAAATGCAGCAGTCACGGGCCCAACAGAAGGCCACATATGATGCTCATGCCACGGATCTACCCGAGGTGGCCCCAACTGATCATGTTCGCGGCCAGTTGCCTGAGGGCGGCTGGTCAGCCACAGCTGTTGTGATCAAACAAGTGGCCCCAAGATCGTTCCTTGTCCGCATGGCTGATGGCTCCCTGCTACGACGCAACAGAAGGGCACTGCGAAGAGATCCACGCCCGCTACCTGACCGGCGTGCCCCGCTGCCTACGATGCCTCCTCCAGAGGTACCCTACCATGAGGCCACCGATCTGCCAGCAACCCTGCCGGTCCACGCGCCCACCGCGATGCCAGCAATCCCGCCTCTCCAAGCGCAGGTGGCTCCTGATCCGCCTCTGCGGCAATCAACAAGAATTTGTCGCCCATCACAAAGACTAAATCTATAAACTGACTTTTTGTACATTTTTGTGACTTCACCAATTGGACCTCTGTAAATATTGTTTTGTTTGCCATGTATCTGCACTATCGCAACCTTCCTATGTAGATACGTTCGTTTAGACATCTTTCTGTATATAGTCAGGCACATATATATGTATATATATTTACAAGCATCCACACCTTAGTATATATTTTTTTGAAAAAGGGGGGGAGATGTCATAATATCCATGCATGTATATAAAAAAGTGCAGACAGGCAGTGATTGACAACAGGATGACCAGTAAGCACACAGCACAGTGCAGCCAATCACCAGACAGGACACCACCACTATAAAGCCAGAGGGCACTAGGGGCACGATTCTCCACTCCCATGCCGTTGGGAGAATCGCCTGGGCTGCCAAAATTTCCAGGGACGCCGGTCCGACGCCCTCCCGCGATTCTCCCAAGCGGCGGGAACGGCCCGGTCGAGATTCTCCGACACCCCCGCTATTCTGAGGCCCGGATGGGCCGAGCGGCCAGGCCAAAACGGCGGGTTCCCCCCGGCGCCATCCACACCTGGTCGCTGCAGTCGTGGGCGGTGTGTGAACGCTGGGGGGGGGGGGCGGCCTGTGGGGGGGCGAGGGGGGATCCTGCACCGGGCTTCACCTGGAATGTGGGGTGGCCCGCAATCGGTGCCCACCGATCGTCGGGCCGTCCTCTCTGAAGGAGGATCTCCTTCCTTCCGTGGCCCCGCAAGATCCGTTCCCCATCTTCTTGCGGGGCGGATTTAGAGAGGACGACAACCACGCAAGTGTGGGTTGGCGCCGGCCAACCCGTGCATGCGCGGATGACGCCCGTTATGCGGCGCCGGCCGCGTCATCTATGCGGCGCCGCTTTTACGCGGGCTTCAAGGCCTGGCGCATGTAGATCCTGGTCCTGGCCCTGATCCTGGCCCATTGTCAGGGCCTGAATCGTTCGGGACCGGGGCCGTTCCGCGCCGTCGTGAATCTCGACGGCGTTCACGATGGCGCGGCCACTTCGGCGTGGGAGTGGAGAATCCCGCCCTACGTTTCCCACTCTCTCTGGACCCAGTCACTGAGACAGTCAGAGTCCACGAGCTAGCACAGTGCAAACACCAAGCGGTAGCTGGTAAGTCTGGTCAGGCTAGTACAAGGTCTCCAGTCAGTTCAGTATAGTGTTGACCCACAGTTAAATATGTATGTTAGTTCTATCATTCAATAAAACCATGTTGGATCTTCTACAGTGTTGGAGGTCTGTTTCTCGCATCGCTGCATCAAGTGCAGACCACACTGAACCGATCTGCCTAACACATCACCATCTTGCAGGCCACAGCCCACAGCTGCATCCTACAGGTCACGGAAGCCCTGTATGCCCGGGTGGAAAACTACATCAACTTTCACATGGACCAAGCCCAGCAAGATGCCCGGGCAGCAGGATTCTCCGCCATCGCTGGATGCCTACATTAACACGAAAAGGTTCCACTGAACATACAGCTTGTGTGTGACCACCAAATGCAGTTCATGCACATGTGTTCACCCTTCCCAGGGAATGGGCATGACAGATACATCCTGGGGCAGTAGGGCATCCCCGGCCTCTTCGAGGATCTCCCCAGGATGGGCGGTTGGCTCTTGGGAGATAAGGGATATCCGCTGAGGATCTGGCGTCAGTACGGAGGCCGGAGACTGAAGCGGAGACCCTGTACAACGAGGCCCACATGACCACCCGGGCTGTCATTAACGTGCCTCGGTCTGTTCAAAATGCGGTTCCGATGCCTCGACTGCTCCGGTGGTGCCCTGCAGTACACCGCCCGCAGGGTTGCCCATTTTGTGGTGGTCTGCTGTGTCCTCCACAACTTTTCACAGAAGCGGGTCGATGAGCTGGAGTTGGGGATGAGGAACATGTGGCCACCTCGGAGAAGGAGGACATGGACGAGGATAATGAGGAGGCACCAGACCAGCAGGGGCTGGAGGACAATCCCAAGGATGAACTGGGGGACCAGCCAGATGCTGCAGGACAGGCAGTAGTGGCGAGGACCCCAAAACGGCAGGGCCAGGGAGGCCCTCATACTCATCCACTTCACATTGGGCATGGCCTGGTCTGCCATCGCTACCTTCTCCATCTCCCTCCCTCCCCATTTCCCTCTCTCCCAGGGTCTGTGTTACATCACTCCAGGGTGCTGTGACTGCGTCGGCACTGTCAGCGGGTCACTGTCGAGGGCAGGGGGGTGCTCCTCAATCTATGTCATCTTCTGACCCCGGCCTGTCTGTTGAATTCTCGCTCACACCCATCACCTGCATGTGGTGTGTCCAGGGCGAGGGAGAGGGTCCATGCCTGGAACGGTGGCCCAAGGCTTTGGACGTCGGCCCGCATTACGGAAGAAAGTGATAGGGGAGTCATACTGGTTGTGGTGAAGGGTTTTTAATGTTTCACAGGTGTACAACAATGGCCCACTCTCCTGATGGTGCCGCCCAACTCTCCCCTCCACCAACTCACCACCCCCTCACCCCTGCCTACCCTCCTCCCTCCTCGTCCAGTGCCCTCAGTGATCCTCGACGAGCTTAGTCTTACTAGCTCTACCGCTACATTAAGGTGTGTCCCCAGGATGCACATCAGAAGTGGAGGCAGCCAGCTGCTTACAATGTCCCGTGGCCTTCTTTGCCCCTGGCGGACATCCTTTGGGGCCTCTAGGCCGAAGGGCCCCGGCACATTGTTGGCGGCACATGCAAAGCCGTGCCGCCATGTCCCATGTGCTGACTGTGAGATGCGGCCTCATCAGAGGGGTGGAACGTGGGGAGCTGGTGGGATGGGTCTGGGTTGGCACTCAGCGGCATCTCCTCCCGCTCGGTGCCCATGGGTCCTGGGTTTCACTTCTGGATGGAAGGGCAGCTGGTGTGAGCCCTGGCTGCCCCTGCACAATCTGCCTTTGCCAGCCCTGGCAACTCATTTAAATCTTGGAATATGGCACACCACATGGACTGCAGTGGTTCATGCAGACAGCTCACCACCACCTTCTCAAAGGCAATTAGGGATGGGCAATAAATGTGCACCAGCAATTTTCAGATCCTGTGAAAGAATAAAAAAGTGAATAACTAACTGCATCTGGAACATTCACCTCAACTACTGCATCTGATAGAGAGTTTCACATTTTCACCAGTTTCACATTTTAACCAGTCTCTTAGGAAAGACATGTCTCCTCAATTCCTTATTAATTTATTGTTGATTATTTTATATTTATGGCCCTTTTTTCTTGTCTCCCATATCAAACACGTTCAGAATCTGAAAGAGCTCCATCAGGCCACCTCTCAGCATTCTCGGTTCAGAGGACAGAGTCGCAGCCTAATCAATCTTCCCGCATGTGTAGAGCCACAATTTCTGATTCACTTTGGTTCTGTGCCATTTTGTTACGTGTGCATAAAGTTCATCTTTAGATGTTGCAAACTGAAAGAGAAAATGTACAATGATAATCATACAGCACATTGTGTGTACGTGTAAGTGATCATCCATCTTGTGGCTAGTCTGTATTAAAATGTTTTCATATGTGAAGCACCTTACAGATGGGAGTGTGCCAAATATTCCAATTCTAAATTGTAGCTTGAATCTGTACTTTCTGGAGTAAGAAGGCAGCTTACAGTTGGATGAAGGCTTAGCACTGGACAGTATTAAATGGGTATAGGTCACCGGACAGCACTTTGTAGCATTCATGCCATGTATCTGGTAAATGGTACTTGATGTGTTGGGTGCTCTGGATCCATGGAACACATACAGGCCACCAACACTTAAAATAGTGCAACACTGTGGGTTAACACGATGTTAGATTAAACTAAAGACCTATGCCTGTCCTAACCAGTCTATGCACTCAGCACATGGTGAGGATCTGTGCTGTAAGCTGTAAGCTCTGTCCTTCTGAGAGGCTGCATCCCGAATGAGCGGGAACTCTGATGCCCTCTGTCTATATATGAGTGTGCGCTAACTGGTGATTGGCTGCGGTGTTGTGTGTGTTGATTGGTCCCACTGTGTGTCCATCAGTGTTTGTGGCTGCACCATGATATACTGATGTATATTATGACAGTACTGTTGCCTATTTTTACCATGCAGGTTTCCTTCAAGGCATAGAAGCAAAGAATGATTACAGCTCAGAAAGAGAGCGTGCCGATTGCCCACTGTGCCGATTGCCCAAGCCGTTTAGTTAATCCCACTCCCATGTCCTTTCCTTACAGTTTTGCAATTATTTTCTCTTCAGGTGCTTATCCAATCCCCTGTGGTAAGCCATGATTGAATCTATCGCCATCACACTCCACCATCCTAGCCCTCACTGTGCAGGTACACTGTTTTTCTTCTGTAACAACCTTTCAGCCCCAACAGTTAATTGCTCCTCAACTTTCCTGTTCCCTCGCTGCTGTTTAAGACTTGACTCCCAGTTAGCTAGAAGCCGACAATTTCTCTCTGTGCTTCTATTGGTATCCTCCAAAGGTTTTGTCCAGGAACTTGGTGCGAGCTCATTACGAGCAGGAACACCAATTTCCTCATCCCACTCACTCATTAAACTTCTTGTTCAGTGTTTCTGATTAGGGCTAATCTTTCCACTCTCCTTCCAAGCCAACTCACCCCTCCCACAGCTGACCCTGTGGCCGTTCTGTCAATGGATCTGCACTCACTGACCCTCCATGCACTTCATCTCAGAATGTCCAGTTGCTTGTGATGGCAGCTCTTGCCATTAAAATGGATTTATTGTGAATGATTGCATCAACATCATGGGGCAGGATTCTCTGACCCCCCACCGGGTCGGAGAATCGCCGGGGGTCGGTGTGAATCCCGCCCCCGCCGTCCTCTGAATTCTCCGCCCCCCCAAAAAAAGACCACAGCGTGAATCGTGCCGCCCGCCTCGGAGAATGGCGGGGACCGGCGTGACTCAATGGGCCCCGTGGCTGCCTAAATTCTCCAGGCCGCGATGGGCCGAAGTCCCGCCTGTTTAACGAGGGTCCCGCCGGCGTAAATCAAGGTAGGTCCCTACCGGCGGGACCCATCTCCGTGGGCGGCCTCCGGGGTTCTCGGGGGGGCGCAGGGGAGTCTGGCCCCGGGAGGTGCCCCCATGGTGGCCTGGCCCGCGATTGGGGCCCACTGATCCGCGGGCGGGCCTGTGCCATGGGGGCACTCTATTGTTCCGCACCGGCGGCTGTAGCAGTCCGCCAATGCCAGTGCAGAAACGAAGCCACCTGCACATGCGCGGGGATGATGCCAGCACATGCTGATGTTCCCGCGCATGCGCCAACTCGTGCCGGCCGGCGGAGGCCCTTCGGCGCCAGTTGGCACGGCGCCAATCCCCTTCCCCGCCGGCCGGCGGGGCGCAAACCGCTCCGGGGCAGGTCTAGCCCCTGAAAGGGCGGAGGATTCTGCACCTTTGGGACCGCCTGACGCCGGAGTGGTTCACGCCACTCCGTCCCGCCGGGAGCCCCCCCCCCCCGGCCGGGTAGGGGAGAATCCCGCCCATGGTGTTAATGGAGACCTGACTGAGGGGTAATGATACATATTTTCTTAATGCACGTGGATAGGTGGGATCGCTGCCATTACCTGGCTACAGTTTCTACCATTTTCCCTGTCAAGACTATTGTGATGGTGGTTTAGTGTGTTATCACAAGGTCACACCTCATCCTGACCCATTATTACCCTGACACATCTCTATATCTCCTCTTAAGCCTATTCCCACTAAACTGCAGATCACCCAACTTCTCACCATAGAATTTACAGAATTTAAAGAACAGTGCAGAAGAAGGCCATTTGGCCCATTGAGTCTACACCGGCCCCTAAAAGAGCACCCTATCTAAACCCACACCTCCACCCTGTCCCCGTAACCCAGCCACCCCACCTAACCTTTGGACAATATAAGGCAATTTAGCGTGATCAATTCACTTAACACCACACATCTTTGGACTGTGGGAGGAAACCGGAGCACCCCGAGGAAACCCACGTATACATAGGGAGAACGTGCAGTCTCCGCACAGACAGTGACCCAAGCCGGGAATCGAACCCAGGCCCTGGAGCTGTGAAGCAACAGCACTAACCACTGTGCTACCGTGCCGCTCTCATGGCTCCTATGTTAGTCAATATTATTACCAGTTCTCTCTCTGTGAACTCTGTGAAGAGGCCCCTCTTGTCTTTAAACCTGCCATCATAACTCTTGTCCTCATAAAAAAAATCCTTGATCCCTCCAACCTTGCAAACTATGACTCCATCTTCAATTCCCCTTTGCTCGTCTCGCTCCTTGAACATGTTATAATTGCATCCCCATCCTTTCTGGACCTTCATGCTTCAATTCCTGCAAACAACAAAAAAAACATTAAATGGAGTTAATGTGGGGAAATATGAGATTGTCCACTTGGACAGGAAGAATAGAAAGGCAGAGTATTATTTTAAATGGGGAGACAGCAGAATGCTGCAGTGCAATGAGATCTGGGTGCACTTCCACATGAATCACAAAAGGTTAGTGATGTGTAAGGCAGGTATGTTCGATGTGGACTGCACTCGATGCAGGGAAGCTAGAAACACACGTCTAACACTGGAGAAGATCCAGCACTGTTGTATTCAATGATAGAACTGATATACATATTCAGCTGTGGGTTGACACTATACTGAACTGACTGGAGACCTGTTAGTAGCCTGAGCAGACTTACTAGCTACCACATGGTGTTTGCACTTGCTAGCTCATGGACTCTGATTGTCCCAGTGGCTGGGTCCCGAGAGAGCGGGAAACCTAGTGCCCTCTGGCTGTATAGTGGTAGTGTCCTGTCTGGTGATTGGCTGCACTGTGCTGTGTGCTTACTGGTCATCCTGTTGTCAATCACTGCCTGTCTGCATCTCATTATATACATGAGTGGATATTATGACATCTCTCCTTTTTTTAGATAAATAAATACTAAGGTGTGCGTGCATATATATATATATATATATGCCTGACTATATACAAAAGGTGTCAAAATGAACATATATACATAGGAAGGTGTTGATAGTGCAGATACATGGCAAACAAAACAATATTTACAGAGGTTAAATCGATGAAGTCACAAAATGTACAAATGTTCAGTCTACAGATTCAGTCTTTGTGGTGGGCGACAAATTATTGTCGATCGCCGCAGAGGTGGATCAGGAGCCGCCTGCACGTGGATAGGCGGGATCGCTGCCATCGAGGTGGTCGCATGGGCCGGCAGGATTGCTGGTAGATCGGTGGCCTCGTGGCAGGGTACGTCCGGAGGAAGCATCGGAGGCGGCGGGGCACTTCGATTAGGTAGCGGCCGTGGAACCCTTCGCAGTGCCCGTCTGCTGCGCCATAGCAGGGAGCCATCAGCCATGCGGACAGGGAACGATCTTGGGGCCACTTGTTTGATCACAACAGCTGTGGCTGACCAGCCGCCCTCAGGCAACTGGACACGAACATGATCAGTTGGGGCCACCTCGGGTAGATCCGTGGCATGAGCATCATATGTGGCCTTCTGTTGGGCCCGTGACTGCTGCATTTTCTGTAAGACCGTGAGGTGGTCAAGGTCTGGAATATGGATGGCTGGAACTGTGGTCCTCAAAGTGCGATTCATGAACATCTGCGCTGGAGACAACCCAGTGGACAGTGAGGTTGCCCTGTATGCCAGCATCGCCAGGTTGAAGTCGGAGCCTGAGTCTGCAGCTTTGCACAGCAACCGCTTTACAATATGGACCCCTTTCTCGGCCTTCCTGTTTGACTGCGGGTAGTGGGGACTGGAGGTTACATGACGGAAATTGTAGGACTGTATAAAATGAGACCATTCCTGGCTGTGAAAGCAAGGACCATTGTCGCTCATTACCATGAGCGGAATCCCATGCCTGGCGAACGTTTCTTTGCAGGCTTTCATTACCGCCTTCGACGTGAGGTCGGACAGTTTCACCACTTCTGGGTAACTGGAGAAGTAGTCGACCAGGAGTACCTAGTCACGCCCCTTGGCGTGGAAAAGGTCTACACCTACTTTGGACCATGGAGAGGTCACGATCTTGTGCTATTGCAGCGTTTCCTTGGGTTGAGCTGGTTGAAACTTCTGACAGGTAGGGCAGTTGAGGACTGTGTCGGCAATGTCCTGGCTGATGCCCGGCCAATAGACCGCCTCCCGAGCTCTGCATTGGCATTTCTCGACCCCAAGGTGACCCTCATGGAGTTGGCCCAACACCATAGCCCGCATGCTCTGAGGAATTACGATCCTGTCGAGTTTCAGAAGGATTCCCTCCACCACCGTCAGGTCGTCTTTTACGTTATAGAACTGGGGACCTTCTGCCAGCCATTGTTAAGGTGCTGCATCACACGTTGCAGCAGAGGATCCTTGGCCATCTCCTCACAAATTTGGACCACCCGTTCGTCGGAGGTCGGAAGGTTGGTGGCACACAACTGCACTTGGGCTTCTATGTGGCAGATGAAGTCACTTTGTTCACACGGTGTGGTAATGGACCTGTCTGGTGATTGGCTGCACTGTGTTGTGTGCTTACTGGTCATCCTGTGTGTCAATCACTGCATCTCATTATATATATGAGTGGATATTATGACAGTTAGCAAGCTAATTAGTAAGGCAAATGGAATCTTGGCCTCTACTGAAAGAGGAAGGTGCACTGTAGGGAATGTAAGGAAGTTTTGCTACAGCAGTACAGGGCATTGGTAAGACTTCAGCTGGTGTATTGCGTACAGATTTGGTCTCTGAACGTAAAGAGGGACATATTTGCATTGGGAACAGTTCAGAGAAGTTCCCTCGGCTGATTTCTGGAATGAAGAGGTTGTCTTATGAGGAAAGATTGAACCCCAATATTCATTGGAGTTCAGAAGAATGAGAGGTGATCTTATTGATACAATACGATTCTGAGGGGGCTTGACAGGGTAGATGCCGAGAGTGTGTTTCCTTTCATGGGGGAATATAGAACTAAGGAAACACAGTTTAAAAATAAGGGTTGGGATTTTTTGATTCCCTCTGCCTGCCTCAGGACTGGGAATTCCCACCCGAGGTCAATGGACCTTTGCTTGTCCGTCAAATTCTCCATCCCACCAATTCACAATTCACGCAGCAGACGGGACAGGAAGATTTAGGCCAAGGACTTTCCGATTTGAGACGAAGATGAGGAGGAATTTCTTCTCTCAGAGAGTAATTAGTCCTTTTAATTCTCTTCCACAGAGAATGATGGAGGCTGGGCCATTAAATATATTCATGTCTGAGTTGGCGAGATTTTTGATCTACATGGGAGTCGAGGGTGATGGGCTGGCAAGGAAGTGGAGTTAAAGCCACAGTTAGATCATCCAGGATCTTATGAATGGCGGAGCAGATTCAATGTACGGAATGGTCTATTTCTGCTCCTATTTCTTATTATTTTATGGAACGAACAGCCTGATGGACAGTAGGCGGCCTTCTTCGAAAGTTGTTGCTGTGCAAATTCCCATTTTCATTTGCTAAGCTTATAATGAGTGGCGGCACGGTAGCACAGTGGTTAGCACTGTTGTTTCACAGCACCAGGGTCCCAGGTTCAATTGCACTTGGGTCACCGACTGTGCGGAGTCTGCACGTTCTCCCTGTGCTGTGTCTGCGTGGGTTTCCTCCGTGTGCTCCAGTTTCCTCCCACAAGTCCTGAAAGACGTGCTGTTAGGTGAATTGGACATTCTGAATTTTCCCTCTGTGTACCCGAACAGGCGCAAGAGTGTGGCGACTGGGGGATTGTCACAGTACCTTCATTGCATTGTTAATGTAAGCCTACTTGTGACAATAGTAAAGATTATTATTATTATTATTATTAATGCCAGGGGTAATATTGCCTCAGGTTTGCTGTTAATATTTAAATAGTTTTGCTCCAGCAGGTTCAGCATTGTCTTTTATTATGTCAGGTGCAAATCCTATTAGTGTCCATTCCTACCTTTTATGAGACAACATTACATCTATTTCCAGAAGCATACACCACTTTTATTGGAATGAGAGTCATGCATGACACACTCTCCATGTTTAATAATTTCTTCTTGCTCCAAGTCTCTTTAATGAGAACGTTCAGTTTCAGAGATCCTTAATTGATAGTTCTACCACACCGGGGGCTGAATGTTCAGGGCTTGCTGCAGTGAGAATGGGGATTGATGGGGAATGCAAATATCTGTGTGCCACTTACCCCAATGCTGTTCTCAGTGCCAGTCATTTGTGAGATTTGAGACCAGGACGAGATCAGCCATGATCTGATTGAATGGTGCAGCAGGCGCGAAGGGCTGAATTGCCTACTTCTGCTCCCCATACCGATGTACCTATGTACTTATGTGAGGAGACAGGTTAAGGGCTTGCAGACTCCAATGCAGCAGGAAACCGATTAGGCTCGGCAACGGTCAAATTAAGCCCAATTAAAAGGAGCTGAAAGGAATTTTCCAGTCAGCTTATGGTTCCAGATTGTGGTGGAGGCCAGTTTAACTGCCAGTGGCGATGGGCATCATAGCAGTCTGCAGGCGCTCAGTCCACCCTGCCTAACCGAGTGCAAGACCCATGGAAGATGGTGGAATGTGTATTCAATAAAACATTTGGAATTAAAAGTCAAATGATGACCTTGACGTAAAAACCTATCAGGTTCACTAATGTTCTTTAGGGAAGGAAATCTGCCATCCTCACCTGCTCCAGCCTACATGTGGCTCCAGATTCACAACAAGGTGGTTGACTCTTAAATGCCCTCTGAAATGGCCTAGCAAGCCAGTTCCAGAGCCTTAAGGGATCGGCAACAAATGCTGGACCAGCGATGCTCACATGCTAGAATTTTTTTTTTAATATAGGTTGGAGAGAGGGTGGCTCCATTAAAGCCCACTGCTCCTTTCAAGCTGGAAGGCCTTTATTTCCCTTCCAGCTTCAAGACACTGCCCACCGCTCTTAAATGGATGGAGAACCTGTCTCCATGGCAATTAAGGGTTGCTCCCAGACCCCAGGTCAGTGACAATTGTCCTCCTTCTCCACCCCCTGTCTTGCTCCCCCACAGACAGGTTTGAGACCCGGAAACAGTCTCGGCTTCTGTTTCTCACTCCCAGAGGGAAAATCGGGCCGATTTTCCACTAACCTCATGTTCCAATGCAAGCTCAACAAGCTCTAGGCCACAGAATGGAGTGTGCCTGTGGCTAAACTCCATTACCCACCCACAAGTTGAACTTTCAAGCTGTGCTATTTTACTTCTCTGCACATACATAAGTTGGATATCTTCCAGAATCTTTGTCCCACGTTCTGCTATAAATGACTTCAGACTTGCACGTCCCCTGAGATAGAGGTTCTCAGGCTTCACCCACCACAATATGAATGTTGGAGCGTCGGATAGCGAAGAACATTTTATCGTGTCACTGCAATAGCATTGATATAACAATATCACTTTTATCAATCTCATCATGCAATTGTAACCGTGGGATTCAACTATTCCTGCAGGAAGTGTGTCATTTTAGCCGCACTCTTGTTATTTTGTGCACTGGATTTGTAAGTTCTATTAGTTTTCATTTAATCTTGTGAAAGTGACATGAAACACTTCACAATGAACTGGAGGCAAGAAAATCAACTTCTGTATCTTTATTTTGTGTGAACTGAACTGACCTTTGATAATCAAAATCAATTGCAGGATGCCTTAAGGATTTTCAATGTCTCACCTTACTCACTACGAATGGCTTTGAAGCTTTCTCCCTTCAGGGTGAATAGTATCCACCAATGTCACCAAAAAATTACAAAGTAATAATATTTAAACATACTAAAATATCATTGAGGGATGACCCAAGGAGAGATTATTGTTCAATGTCATCAATTCAGCATTCAAAGGAATAAATATTTTTAAATGAGATATATTTTGGGAGCTAACAGCTGCCAAGGGAACTTGCATATTTCTTTCTTGAAGAAAATGAACATATGTGAGACTTGGTTTATAAACTCTCTTCAATTGTAGCATCTAAAAAATATTGTGTAGAGATATATTTGATAATTACAGAGGGAAAGTTCCCTATGGCCGGTGGGAGCAGTCCGGAGGAGGAAAGCAATTTTAAATTTGAAGCTAGGCCATACGAGAGTAAAATCAGGAAGCAGTTTTTCACAGAAAAGGTAATGGAAATTGTCTCAAAAGTTTGTGGATGCTGGGTTTATTGAAATTTGAAAGCACTTTCATTAGATAAGATCAAAAAATATGGATTGAACGTGGGTAAATTGAGTTATAGCACAGGCTAGCTTTGAAGAAGTCTGAGGGGCTGAATAATCTCCTCCTGTTTCTTCGTTCTTATGAAACACTGGGTGCTAAAAATGCAGTTGGCGGGATTATCCATTTCTGAGACATAGTGCGCGATTCTCTGGCCTAGTTACACTCTTGCTCATGCGCAACGAGGCCGGTGAATAGCGGGAGAGACCAAAAACAAGACCCTTGCCAGGTGCCAAACAGTTTGCGATGCAACCGGTCTGCTCCTGTAGGTGAAATCAGGATCTCACCGTAGCATGGTTTGAAACCAATTATCACCACTTAAGCCTCATTTCAACACAATTCACGAGAATGGTCCCATATCCAATGCCCTCCTGTCATTCAGCGGCCTCCCCAGCAAGTGCTCACGCTGGTGCCGATTAGTACTCCTTTTGAAAAACGTGAACCTGGCAGAAGTGCTTCTGTGGGGAGCTGACGAGGTGAGTAGCCATCTTTGCTCACAGGCGAAGAGCCCCAGGGTGCAGGGCTTTCCACCTCGGTGGTCGGTGGAGGGTGGGGGCTTCTCGGCTGGGGAACCCTCCACAGGGGTGGGCTGCCATAGGGGGTGGGGGGCGCGATGGGGGGAACAACCGGGGGGGGAGTAACCGCTCATGGCACAATCATGCCAACGTGCACCCATACCGGGGGCAATCCTTGTCCCTGCCCGTCTGCCCCACCGATCACTCATACCCCCCACCGACTGCTGATGCATCTGGCCGTGCAGCTGAAAGCTATTGCTGAGAGGGAATTGGTAATTGTGGTTAATTGAGCACTTCACAGATGCCAAGTGGATGCCGTGGGTGGGCGAGCCAAATAGCATGTGGGAGTCATCACCTAGTAAACCAATCAAACCTTGATCCCTGAACACTGTACATGAACACTGTGGGAGGCAACACCACACACGCAACATCCAAACACCCAGGGGATCGGACACAGCTCTGGGAATATGTCCACGACCGAAGGGTGGGTGGGTGCCATGGGGAGGGGGGGATACCTTGAGAGATGAGCAAAGGACGAACCGGTGGAGGTCGGAGTACTTTCGACTGTACCGAGGGACGAGGTAGGTGTGCCCTCTGTCCCCCCTGTTGTTTGCATTGGCGATCGAACCATTGGCCATGTCATTGAGGGAGTCTAATAAATGGAGGGGGGTGGTCCGAGGGGGAGAAGAGCATCGGGTGTCGCTATATGCGGATGACCTGTTGCTGTACGTGGCGGATCCAATGGAGGGGATGGTGGAGGTCATGCAGACTCTAAGGGAGTTTGGGGAGTTTTGGGGCTATAAGCTCAATGTAGGGAAGAGTGAGCTCTTTGTATTACGGGCGGGGGACCAAGAAAGAAGGACAGGGGACCTACTGCTGAGGAAGGCGGAGGGGAGCTTTCGGTATCTGGGGATCCAGATAGCCAGGAGTTGGGGGACACTACATAAACTGAATCTGACGAGGTTGGTGGAGCAAATGGAGGAGAATTTCAAAAGATGGGACATGTTACCGCTCTCGCTGGCGGGTAGAGTGCAGTCGGTCCAAATGGTGGTCCTTCCGAGGTTTCTGTTTGTGTTTCAGTGCCTTCCCATCGTGATCACTAAGGCCTTTTTTAAGAGAGTAGGCAGGAGTATTATGGGGTTTGTGTGGGCAAATAAGATCCCGACAGTAAGGAGAGGGTTCCTGGAACGCAGTAGGGACCGAGGAGGGTTGGCGCTGCCAAACCTGGGGAGCTACTACTGGGCAGCAAATGTGGCGATGATCCGTAAGTGGGTTATGGAGGGAGAGGGGGCGGCATGGAAGAGGATGGAGATGGCGTCCTGTAAAGGAACGAGCCTGGGGGCGTTGGTGACGGCACCGCTGCCGCTCTCGCCGACAAAGTATACCACGAGCCCGGTGGTGGCGGCAACGCTAAGGATCTGGGGCCAGTGGAGACGACACCGGGGTGCAATGGGAGCATCGGTGTGGTCCCCGATCAGGGGTAACCACCGGTTTGTCCCGGGGAAGATGGACGGGGGGTTCCAGAGCTGGCATCGGGCGGGGATTGGAAGAATGGGGGACCTGTTCATCGACGGGACGTTTGCGAGCCTAGGGGTACTGGAGGAGAAGTTTGAGTTACCCCCGGGAAATGCCTTTAGATATATGCAGGTGAGGGCTTTTGTGAGGCGACAGGTGAGGGAATTCCCGTTGCTCCCGGCACAAGAAATTCAAGATAGGGTGATCTCGGGTGTGTGGGTCGGTGAGGGCAAGGTGTCGGAAATACACCAGGAGTTGAAAGAAGAGGGGGAAACGCTGGTAGAAGAGTTGAAGGGTAAATGGGAGGAGGAGCTGGGGGAGGAGATTGAGGAAGGTCTGTGGGCTGATGCCCTAGGTAGGGTTAATTCCTCCTCCTCGTGTGCCAGGCTCAGCCTGATACAATTTAAGGTGGTCCACAGAGCGCACTTGACGGGGGCGAGGTTGAGTAGGTTCTTTACTTTATTCAATGGGTTCATTCTGTTTCCAGAGCTTAACTAGATATAATACAGTCAAGAGGTATGACCAGTGAAGCTAAGGTAAACTGCCTTTGCTGAGCTGTCTCTGTGTGCTGCTGCTCCCTAGCCCTGTGTTTCTGAAAGAGGCGGATCCTGTCTTGGGCTCGACCATTTATATCCGTCTCTGATGCTGCCTTCTAGTGATGCTGTGGCTGTTACATCTGTGCTGCAGACCCTGGTGTATGTGCAGATGTATGTACAGATGTACAGATCACTACATTCCCCCCTTTTGATTTGTTATGTTTTCTAGATCGGACGCAAGAAAACTGTACATAACAAGTGGTGAGAATAAGCAAATCTGCACACTGCGAAAATGATAAAGTAATACAGAAACAATAAACAGTATTGAGTCCATCGTGAGAAATGTTCATATTCGTCTTGTGGGTGTGTTGAAGTGCCGTTACAAATCTATCGGTCAGGTGCCTTCCGGCTTCTGCTGGAGTGTCTCAACAGTGGTAGTAGGGATGATGGTTTGATGTCATCAACTGCCTGGCGTTGTGTGGCGAGGAACGTCCTGTGGACAAATGGACTCGGTCAAGTCCAGTGTGGGAAATACTGGCGTTGTAGGTCGAATCTCTAATAGATCCCGGCAGTTACAATGAAAAAGTACTCCCGCAGACGATTTGACAATGTAGGACCGTGGTGCCTCCTGCCTGATCACCGTAGCTGACTCAGACCATCCGCCTTCTGGGTCCCTGATTCTGATGGCATCATTTATTGTCAGTGGCTTGAAGGGGATCGCATGTTGATCGTAGTATAGTTTTTTTTTGGAGCATAGTGCCCGCATGTCCTCGAGAACCAGTGCGTTGCCGGGGTCTGGGAATTGCTTTGCCGGTAGGGTTGTCCGGATGTCTCTGGTGACAGTCCTGAGCTCAATGGGGTTGCACGGTATGATAACAGAGCTAGGTTGATGTTGGAATGTGACTCGGCTGCCTTGCTGATGAGTCGTTTAATGAGGTGGACACCTGTTTCCCCTGTTCCATTTGATTGCGGGTAGCGATTCTGTGTCGCACCGTTGTCTGACCTCATCCTTTTCCTGTGTTTGTGGTATTGATTCTGTATGTCATCGTTCGTGAAAGCTGTTTTGCTTGTTTGTTCTGGAGCAGATGTGAATTTGTGAGATTCTTTATCATGCCATGGCATGTTTGTAGCCTTGTCATTGTTTTGCAGTGTGCTGTGGCATTGTCCTTCACGTGCAGAGTTGTACCATGTTGTACAGATCGTTGTTTCATTGTTGTTGTTTCTGTCGTTTCTGTCTTTGTTGTTTTCGTTGTCGTTGTTGTTGTTGTTTTTGTTGTTTATGTCTTGGTTGTTTTCGTTGGCGTTCTTGTTTTTGTTGTTATTGTTGTTCTTTTTGTCGCGCTTGTTGATTCTGTTGTCGTTGTTTTCGCTTTTATTCTTGTTCTTGTTCTTGTCGTGCTTGTTGTTTCTGGGATGCTTCTTATTGCTATTGTCATTCTTGTTGCACTGCATGTTGTTTTTATTGTTGCTGTTGTTGTTCTTGTTTCTGCTGTGCTTCTTGTGGTTTTTGTTGTTCTTGTTGTGCTTAATGAATGTGCCATATGGATGATTTGAGTCATTGTCACAGTTATTGGTGTCAGTGTCCTTTGTGGTATCTGCTACATTGAGTGTATCTTCTTGAGAATTGTGAGAATGATCTGATGTTGCATTGATGTTGGTGACATCAGTCATTTGTGGTGGATTTGATTCCTCTTCTTTGCTTACTTGGTACTCCTCTTCTAGAGTCATTTCTGGTTCACTTGAATCATCATTGATTTCTAGGTGCTCCTCTTTTGGAGGCATTTTCAGGTTCACTTGAATTATCATTGAGTTCTTCGTGTTCTTCTTTTGGAGTCATTTCAGGTTCATTTGAATCATCTGTGATCTCTTTGTGCTCCTTTTCTGGAGTCAAAATCTTCAAGATTTCAATTGACGTGGTCTCTCTGGACTCATGAGTAGCCGTCCTCTGATTATTGAGTGTTTCTGTGCAGACAAGCTGAGATATGTCAGTCTCGCTGTGATCCTGCACATCCTGTATGGGAATTGTGATTTCTTCGTCACTTGTCTCACATACAGTGGGTATTCATCAGTGTCTTCTTCTGCTGGCTCAAATAAGCTTGATAGATCTTCATGGTCTTGTACATGCATGGCGTTCGCTATGGAGTGTTTGCTTGCTTCCATTTTTTAGTCTGTCACCGAGCTTCTGTGGAGGCTTGCGTCACTCTCTTTGTGGAGGCTTGCGTCGCTCTCTTTGTGGAGTCCTTCATCGCTCTCTCTGTGGAGTCTGTCATCGCTTGCTCTGTGGAGTCTGTCATCGCTCTCTCTGTGGAGTCTGTCATCGCTCTCGCTGTGGAGTCTGTCATCGCTCTCTCTGTGGAGTCTGTCATTGCTCTCTTTGTGGAGTCGTGCAGTGTTCTTGCTGTAGAGTCGATCTATGTTCTCTCAACGGAGTCGTTCTGTGCTCTCTGTGTGGCGTCGTCTTCATCTTGGATATTGCTGTCATCCAATGTACTGACGATCTGCCGTGGCACCATGGTATTGGATTAATCTACCATGAGAAGAGTCGTATTGAGCTTTTCAACCGTGTTGCTGAAGCTGTGATCAGGATCTCCGAATAACTCAGCCATGTCTGAGCAGTATTGTGTGTATTGTTCGTTGGACAAATCATCGCTTTCTGTTTCGGAGTTGTGAATGTTCTCTTCATGTTCAATGAATAAATCATCTTGTGTGGAGGCTGGGACCCTTCGTGATGCGTGGACCACTCTCTGTTTCTTGGCATCAGGCCGCAGCATAATCCTGCACTCACGAGTTGGGTGTCATATATGCTGGGCTGAAGATTCCCCAATCCGAAGAACTCATCGTCGGGGTCTGCACGGCACAACATCTCTAGTTGTGGTTCGGATTTGGT
The DNA here is from genome assembly GCF_047496885.1 of Scyliorhinus torazame. Taxonomy (NCBI): domain Eukaryota; kingdom Metazoa; phylum Chordata; class Chondrichthyes; order Carcharhiniformes; family Scyliorhinidae; genus Scyliorhinus; species Scyliorhinus torazame. The sequence goes on along the minus strand of NC_092709.1, from coordinate 219,774,174 downwards.
ACTGGGGTAGCCACCTTCCAAGATGAAATCTTCGTCTGAGTTGTAGTCTACAAGGACTATATCATCTTCGAGAGCGGTGCTAACTGCTTGTTCCAGGGTGTTGTGACAGTTATTTTCAGCTGCCGGTGTGAGTTCGGGCATTGTTCTGTCTTTTGAGGCAAGAAAATTGGGTTTTGCAGCTTTAAATTTCTTTTTGTTCATTTACGTGCATTTCCCTTTCAAGTGGGTGTGGTCCTGGTCCTTTGATGTCATGACGCTCGTGACATCATGCATAGGACTCGATTGCCCATGCACACTCTGAGTTTCCTGTACTGTGCGCTCTTTTCGCAACTGCGCATGTGCGGCTCCTTTCTCAAGATGGCTGCCGCTCTGAACTCACTTCAATCCTGCCTCTGCCTCGTGGTAAGATTTGGTGCCGTTTTGTCGATTTTCTTTTCTAGACACTGATTCTGTGTTTGTAAAGACTGACAGTATTGATTTTGTTTTTGTTCATAAGCAAGACATTTTTGTATAGCAGTTTCTAGAGTTAGATGCTTATTTTGTGATAGTTCTTCCCTCAAATTTTTATCAGATAGTCCAGAAATTAATTGATGAATTATCACAGTGTCTCTGAAATCAGCAACATCACAGCCTTGTGGTATTAACTTGAGATTTGTAATAAAATCAGAGATGGGCCCTTCGTTTCTCTGACAAGAGTTAAATCTTTCCAGCATTGCACCAGCCTGACTGTCACAGCGTTTAGCAAATGTTTTGAGTATACCGTCTACTTTGGTATTGTCTTCACCTTCTAAGTAATTAAAGCAATTATACATTTCTCTGGCTTCATGCCCTCCTGCTGAGAGTAGTAGGGCTATTTTTGTTGCGTCAGAGGCAATGCTTAAATCATTAGCTGTGATAAATATTTGGAAGAGCTGTTCAAACATTTTCCAGTTATAACTTAAATTACCGGTTGTTTCCAGCTGCCATGGAGTTCCAACAAGTTCCATCGAATCAATTAGTCGTCGAGGATCCATTTGCTGCGAAGTCTTCCACAGTGAAATACCCGGTTTAAGTTTTTCTTCTCTTGCTGGTGTCTAGTTAGCTTTCTGAAGTCACTTTGGGTACCATATGTTATTCTCTAAGTCTGAATAAAGATGGTAGACTTCCAGTTAACACAAATACTTTATTCAATGGGTTTGTTCTGTTTCCAGAGCTTAACTAGATATAATACAGTCAAGAGGTATGACCAGTGAAGCTAAGGTAAGCTGCCTATGCTGAGCTGTCTCTGTCTGCTGCTGTGCTAGCCCTGTGCTTCTGAAAGAGGCGGATCCTGTCTTGGGCTCGACCCTTTATACCCGTCTCTGATGCTGCCCTCTGGTGATGCTGTGGCTGTTACATCTGTGCTGCAGTCCCTGGTGTATGTGCAGATGTATGTACAGATGTACAGATCACTACAATATATATTACTCATTTGTCTTGCTGAATTGTATTTAACTTGATGATAAACAGTCAAAGTCTTCCAGTTGGTGACAAATTATTTATTGAGTCACAAAATATACTTGTGAGTTCTTTTACTTTAATACTTTGACTAGTAATAGAATTAACTAAGATTAGATTAAATTAACAATTAATAGAATACACTACACTCTGAGTTAATCACTTCTATCCTCCAGCTGCAATACACACACTAACACTAAGAAACAACGGGAAACTCTTTATATAGTTCCTGTTAGTGTTGCCATCTAGTGATCATCTGACTATACTGACTGCACATTAACTAATCATTTATTAACATATACAGAGATCACTGCAGTGGCCACCTGGGATGGGCCGGCTGTCGGCTGGAGGACCTGCGGGAGAATGAACATGTGGTCAGTAGGAGGGATGGGTTAGTCAGTAATACAATCAGTACTCACGTTTGACAGATCGTCCGGGTGGAGCCCGGTGGTTCCTCGCCTCTGCAGCATCCGCCAGCCTCTGTGTTGGTGACAGCCTTGTCCTCGGCCACTCCGGTTACCTCCGGGGCCTGCTGTTCGAAGGAGGTGAGGATTCTTATGTCCGGCACCCCACCGCCAGTCTGGGCCCTCTCCCGCCGATTGTGGGAGAGCTTTTCCTGAGGAGAGACAGAGGGTGCATCATTAGCCACACACGTGGTTCACAGTGGTGGGAATGGAGGGGGGGGTGGTGCCGGGAGTGAAGGAGGGGTTGAGGGAGTTGAAGGGGGGAGGGGGTGGCGGAAGCGTTGAGAGAGTTGAAGGAGGAGAGGGGTGGACACACCCATGGGGTAGGGGGGGAGGTCTCGGATGAGGTGAGGGGGGCAGGGCACAGTTTAGTTATAGAGACTCGGGCACAAACCTGTATACGTTCGTTCACATTAAATACCTGTTACCACTTGGCCTGTGCTCCACCCCACCGACAGTCCTCACCGCCTCCACCCTAGGGATTCGATGGGACTATGTGATGGAATGGCCAGCTCGCATGCAGGGATCACCAAGGTGGACAGTGGAAAGTGCTACCATGGGCAGGAATCAAACATTGCCAAATGATGTGGAGCACCAGAGCTCATCGCAGAGCGGGTTGTCATCATCCTTCATCCCATGGACCAGACCCGCTGTTACTGCCAACCCATGGCCATGACCCTGTATTGCAACAGGTATGTATCACGGAGGGGGTGCAGGTGGGGGGTGACCGGGGGGGTCGGTGGGGGGGGGGGGGGGTCGGGTGAGTGGTGGGTTGTGCAGTGTCCGTGCCCTTGTCCAGACCCCCCACACACACCCTAGTCGGTGAACCTGGAGGCGATCAGAGCATCCCGTGCGTGTTGGGCTTTCCCAAGGGTCTCGAAAGGAAATTTAAATCGCTGATTTCACAAAATCTTTTGCGAGACCAGCCTAGCAATACTGACATTTTCTTCACCTCCTGGCCTGGGAATATGGAGGCCGTTTATCCTGTGACAAAACACCATCACAAAGCCTCTGACCTCACTTGAGGTAAGTGTTCTATAAGTGCATTACAGCGTGGATGCTGCATAGGTCTAATGGTTCCTGACCCTGGGGCATAGAAGTTGGAACCAATCCCAGATCTGTGAGGTGGGATGATATATTAGAAGGAGCAGCAAATCAGGCCATACTGGTCAAAATGAGGATCACAAAAGGGGCAATCACATAACTGGAAATAGATTGTGGACCTTCCAAGCAGTCAGAGGAAGAGAGAAGAACAAAAAGTAGGTAAATTAATGAGAATTGAAGAAACAATAGGGCAGTCACAGAATTGGGTTTCAACTACGCTAATATGAAATGGGACAATTCAGTGTAAAAGGTACAGGGGGTGCAAAATTGTTCAAATGCATTTTGAAATACATTTTAGCCAGTACATGGCAAGCCCAATAAGAGAAGGGACCATTCCAAACCAGGGAATGAAGCTGAACAGGGTGCAAGGGGTTTCTGTGGGCATGTACTAATATATTTTGAGTTAGATATACAGTAGGGAATGGACTACTCCAAGCGGCCTAGAAACTGTCTTGGACAGGCCTTTCTGGCTGCAATCTCCGTCAAGCGGCACGAGAAGGTGACACCCAATATCTTTATCATTCCTCCTATGATATGGAGCCTTATGACCTGCAGCGGAGAACATATCTGTTCTCGGCACCATGATGGATCTGATGCTCTGCCAGGCAACCTGGCTGATACTGAACAAGTGCTTTAGCTGAGGAAGGGCAACCTGGATCATGCACTAACCTTATTGTTCTTATCTCACCTATGCAGGCACACATTTTGCTGCCACCTGGATCATTGTGCATTCAATCAGCATTATAAAACAATGGTTACATTGTCCGGTCCGCTCAGAGGTAGCCTCATGATACCAGATGGAATCTCCAAGTTGGACATGCTCGGCTGCACCCTCCAACCTGGCTTTCATGAGGGTGCAGCTCTTCCGACCAGGCCTTCAGAAAGGAGCCTGAGAGGAGGAACACATGGGGGAAGGGAGGAGGTAGCCAGGACCCCTTGGCTCTGGATGGGCCATTTGGGCGCAATTTTTCACAATCCGGTTCCCCTAAAATCTGCACCATATTACTGTTGGTTCATAATTCCCCAGCTTCCCAATCCTCTGCTGAGAGCCATCACAATGCCCCCTATTGTGTCTGACTGTGCTAATCTAACCTAATCACATGAATAGACTTCAATTTCCTTTTCACACTGATTTTCCCAAGTAATAATTGGACCCTGGGTCCCTAGAATTCCTGTGGCTGAATCATTGGAATTGCAGTGACCTGGGACTTCTATCCAAGGACCGGCCCTGATCCAGACTGCTCAAATCTCACCTGTACCTCGTCAGTGTATCTGACAGCCTGTTCATGAGCTTGGTGGTTCACAGCCCCAGATTCCTAGAGCCAGCCTCTGCACCCAAATTCCAGACTTGCGCTTGGCAAGTATTCCCAGTGATCTCAAGCCTTACAATGTCAGAGTTTACAGGGCAGGCAATTTGGTAGTGATAGAGTACCTGGAATGTGTTTCATTTAATCAATTGGATGGAAATTAACTGTGAACAACTGTACGAATTGAAAAATAAGGTCAAATTAGGCCGGCTTGAAAAAAACAATTTAAAGATTCTGGAGGCGCAAGTATTCTTTGTTTGAAAGGAATGGATAGTTTAATCCCTAAATGAGTAATCTTGCACTTACTGGTGAGTGCGCTGGGAAGATTTAAAATCTGGAAGGTAATTTAGCGTAATGTTTATCTAATTTAATCAATAGTTCACTACAATCGTCCCTTCGACCACTTTATTTACTGTGCAAAAAGCTTCATGCAGTCATTCAACAGTCACTGATGCTTAGTCAGTAGTTGATGAAGAATGTTACTGCTGTTCCATGAATTTGCAACTGTGCAATGATAAATTGGGATTTTATACAAGTGTGGCTGGAGTTGTTCTAACATGGCAGAAGTTGAACCTTTCAAAGCTTAAGAGTCGGAAAAAGAAATTGGGCAGGATTCTCCAATAATGGGGCTATGTCCCCACTCCAGCGTCAAAACGCAGGCATTTCACTCTGGACCTAAGACCGGCCCCGAAAACATCGCAAAGGCTATCACCTCAGTGGGTAATATTAGTGAAGAGGCTGCTCGATCACCCTCTGGTACACATCACACATGATGCAGCCCATCAGGGACAGGCGGGGATTCTCAAGGGAGCAGACGGTCGGAGAGAGCTGCCCGATCCCAGGAAGCAGTGGTAGTCGCGACAGGTATCATGCTTCTGGAATGTATGAACCCATCACTGGTGCAGATGCAGATACAGAGCCAGAATTTACAGGAGGTGGTGTCAGCAATGTTTCAGCACTTGCATTAACAGCTGGAGGAGTCCAGCTGCCTTCAGGCACAGGAGATGTTGCCGACAATGTCTGGTACCAGGCCACCACAGAAAGGGTGGTGTCCCCAGTGGAAGGCTTGGGGCAAGATGTCAGAGCCATGTCTCAAGGCGTCGAAGACTTGGGGCCCACTGTGCTTTTGATGGTTGATGCGCAGGACAGGAGAATCCAACCACAGTTCAACATGTACCAGGCGCAGATGGGCATTGCTGCAGTGCTCAAGAGCTTGGCCCATTCACAAAGGGTCATGGCTGAGGGCATTGAGATTATTGTACGGGCACTGACAAACCTGGGTCATGTCGTGTTGGGTGTTCCGATACACAAACCAACACGGTTGTAGATGGTACAACTCTGTTTTATTGTTCTGTACAATAATAACTATTAACTTCTGGCTGTGGTTCGTACTTCACCAGCTAACCTGTGGACCCAGCCCTAGCACTATCTTAGTGAGGCACTCAGCACATGGTGTATGTCTGAGTGGCACGCTGTGAGCTCTGTGCTCTGAGCTATCTCCTGGTAGAATGAGCGGGAACTGTGGTGTTCCCTGTTTTATAGTGCGTGTGCTCTCACTGGTGATTGGCTGTGATGTTGTGTGTGTGTTGGTTGGTCCAACTACCTGTCCATCAGTGTGTGTGTGTCATTGCACCATGATATGTTAATGTGGATATCATGACAGGTCAGTCACAGAGGGACATGTCACAGGCATAGGGAGACATGACTGAGCAGTGAGGGACATGTCTCACTCACTGAAGGACATGTCCCAGTCTCAGTGCTCCAAGGCATCTACGCCATTGTTTAGACAAGGGGGGGCTCCAGGACTAGCAGCACCAGGCAACAGGGGCACCTCAAATGCCCACTCTGGTCTCCCCTCCATCCCATGGAATAGCCCAGTAGCCAGAGAGCACCGTGAGGGAAGAGGAAGTAATGGAGCTCATGCTGACGCCCCCTGCAGGGGAGGTGCTGGAACACTTCAGCCCTTCCAAATCCCCCAAAACTGACACTGGCACATTGCATAGGCAGCAGGCAGAACAGGTCATCACATGTGACAACCGAAACTCGGCCCAGCCCAGTCAGGCCCAGGCCGTCCAGAAGACCATCACCAAGGGCATCACAGGGCAGAGGGCAGGACAAGCAACAGGCACCCTCCGCTTCTGTGCTACCTGGGAAAACACCTAGAAGCAGCGGTAGACCATGTAAGTTAAGGAAGATAGATGACACTTAAGTTGACATGGGTGTAATATATAAAAGATAGTTAGGGAATGACATTGCACACAGTCACCATTAAGCAGGTTTGAACCACCAGTACGACCTGCCACTAACCTCTGTCTGACAGGTGTGAATAATGGCCCAAGGCTGGGTGCTGTGCGTCTGCTGGGTGGGAATGGGGAAGGGGAGGTGGGAGTTGTTGTAGAGGTTGGCGCAAGGCAGGGTGCCCATGACAACATGAATGACCAAAGTGGTGACGCGCTCACTGACCCCCCCCCCAGGATATATGGGCCCCCGAGAAGACTTTGCTACCACACATGCAGGGACCATCCAGGCGGACAGTGGTATATTATCCTAAAGACAGGAGTCAGACTTTGTGACACAATGAAGAGCACCAGAGCACATCTCACAACAAGTCATCATCCTCCTCTGTTCTGCGGACAAAATCCGCCTGATACTGTCAACTCAGGACCAACAGCCTGCAGTGATACTGGTAGGACCCTCTGAGGAGGGAGTGGGAGCTGTGGAAACGATTGAAAGTCTAGGGGAAGGTGGATAAAAGTACTGAGGGAGAGGATGAGAGGTTCCAGGGAATGGGATTCTGTGTGGAACGGCAATGAAGTTGGGAGAAGCGGGGGGGGGGGGAGAGGTGGGACAGGGTGGCCGAACGGCCATTGGTCAGGCCTCCGAATTGGCAAATCGGAAGGTGATGCGATTGTCCCATGTGCGGCAGCCCTGGATCACACATTCAGCAGCCTCCACGGCGGCACTTGAGCCTCACCGGCTGGCCCCTGCTCTTTTGGAGAAGGCACCTCTTGTGCAAGGTCCTTCCTGGGTTGACGTTGATGCTCTAGCCTCCATGCATCCGCAACTGCAGCAGCAGCCAGGTAGCTAGCAAGCGTAGCTGGCTGTATCCTGATGTCCATGTCTCTGCAGGTGAAGGGGCAAGAGACAGAGAATGTCAGAAGATGAGAATTCCTTGACCATCCAAAGTCACCAGGTTACACGGTCACCCTGAATTGTATGCTGCGCCACCCTCAACATGACTACCCTCCCCCAGCTCCTTCGATAGGATGGATGGGAGCAGGGGCGTAGTGGACAGACAGGGCTTGGAGACATCTTGTTATCCTGAGGGATGGGTTGGCTGATCGTGACACGGGTGAGGCTTCTACTCTGAGAGGGGCTTTGTATCAGGGATGGGTCCAATGGCCACGGTGTATGTGCCCTTTGTTTGGGGTGAGTTCTGCTAATCCCCTGCTTCCTCTACTGTGGGTCAGCTCTTCTGGGGACTGCAATGAGGAGTGCTAACACCTGGTGGCCCAGTAACTGAGCATCCTGTTGATGATACTGCTGGGATATGAGGGTTTCCAGAGAGGTGGCTGGGTGGGTTCCCACATGACTAGACGCTCACTGAGCTTATGCAGGATACTGTGAGCAGGCAGCAGTGTGAACAACTAGGAGCCTGTAAATTGCAGAAATGGGTTGTGTCTAAATGAAATAATGCAGCAAAGGCTGCATGAGCCAGTCCACCCCGATCCTTTTTCATAGAATTTACAGTGCAGAAGGAGGCCATTCAGTCCATCGAGTCTGCACCGGCTCTTGGAAAGAGCACCCTACCCAAGCCCACACCCCCACCCTATCCCCATAACCCAGTAACCCCACCCAACACTAAGGGCAATTCTGGACACTAAGGGCAATTGTAGCATGGCCAATCCACCTAACCTGCACATCTTTGGACTGTGGGAGGAAACCGGAGCACCCGGAGGAAACCCACGCACACACGGGGAGAACGTGCAGACTCCGCACAGACAGTGACCCAAGCCGGGAATCAAACCTGGGACCCTGGAGCTGTGAAGCAATTATGCTAACCACTATGCTACCGTGCTGCCTGAAGGGGACACCCCGGGCGAAATTCTCCATTATCGGCGGAAAGTCCGCCGATCGGCGCAAAAAACAGCGCAAATCCCACTTGCGTCACGTCATAAAAATGGGCCGATAGTCTGCGGCCCGAAATGGGCTAGCAGCGACGTAACGGGATCCGCGCTTGCGCAGTGGTTCACGCCGTGCAGCGTCATACGCGCTGCACGGCGTGACGGCTCATAAGGCCGCGCAGCTCCCCCCACCCGACCGGAACACCCGACCGCAACACCCGACTTGATGGCTGGCCGTCGCTCAGCCCCGAGGTTCGAGTCACGTGATGTGGAGGCGCTCCTGGACGCGGTGGAGCAGAGGAGGGACGCCCTGTATCCCGGGCACGGCCGCAGAGTTGCCCCACGCCACAGCCGGCGTCTGTGGAGGGAAGTGGCAGAGGCCGTCACCGCTGTGGCCCTAACACCACGGACAGGCACCCAGTGCCACAAGAAGGTGAACGACCTCGTCAGAGCAGGCAGGGTGAGCCTCCCCCATATCCCCCATATCCCCCCCTCCCCATATCCCCCCTCCCCCATATCCCCCATATCCCCCCTCCCCATATCCCCCCCTCCCCCATATCCCCCCTCCCCCATATCCCCCATATCCCCCCTCCCCCATATCCCCCCTCCCCCATATCCCCCCCTCCCCCATATCCAACATATCCCCCCTCCCCCATATCCCCCCTCCCCATATCCCCCCTCCCCCATATCCCCCCTCCCCCATATCCCCCCTCCCCATATCCCCCCTCCCCCATATCCCCCCTCCCCCATATCCCCCCTCCCCCATACCCCCCTCCCCCATATCCCCCCTCCCCATATCCCCCCTCCCCCATATCCCCCCTCCCCCATATCCCCCTCCCCCATATCCCCCATATCCCCAAGTGAATCCAGCCCTAACCTTAACCTCTGCAATGCACGCGCAACCGATGGCGTGCATTCATATACCTGCCTACCACTGTTGCCTTTGCCTTTTACCCCTGCCACCACCCCCCCCCCCCCCCCACAGGAGAAGCGCGCACACAACAATCGGGAGCATGTGAGGACTGGAGTAGGGCCCGCTGATGAGAGGCCACTGACCGTACACGAGGAAAGGGCCCTGGAACTGGCTGGCGGACCTGAGGACCGGGAGGTTGCTGATGCAGAGGTCGGGGCCCCACGAGCAAGTGAGCCACCAACAGCCCGTCCCCATATCCCCCCTCCCCTATATCCCCCTCCCCCGTATCACCTGATCACTGCCTGATGTCTAACCATGCATGCTTCATTGTGTATCGCAGGACCAAACGTCCAGGCACCCATCCCCGCAGATGCAGACCGCCCGCAAGATGCCCCTCGGAGACCACGGGAGATGGAGAGACCCGCACCCTCCAGCATGCGACGCCCGCAGGATGCCCCTCGGAGACCACGGGAGACGGAGAGACCCGGACCCTCCAGCATGCGACGCCCGCAGGATGCCCCTCGCACACCACGGGAGACGGAGAGACATGGAGCAACAGGGAGACGACACCCCCGTCACGTGCGGGAGCGACCACCCAGCGATGAGGGGGGCAGCCACAGGCCCCCGTCACATCCGAGCCAGGACACCACTACCCAGGACACCACTACCCAGGACACCACTATCCAGGACACCCCTACCCGGGACACCACTACCCAGGACACCCCTACCCGGGACAGCACTACCCGGGACAGCACTACCCGGGACAGCACTACCCGGGACAGCACTACCCGGGACAGCACTACCCGGGACAGCACTACCCAGGACAGCCCTACCCGGGAAGACGAAATACCGGACAGTGACTCAGAGTGGATGGGTGGAGACGAACCCCCACCCCAAAGTGCCATGGACTCAGAGTGGGACGAAGAGCACGACACAACGCCACTGCTGTCACCAACACCCTCCACCGTCGCAGAAACACTCACCAGGGTTGGGCACTTTAGTGATGAGGCGTCTGGTACACTCACTGGTGCGCACAACACAGCCGTCCCGGTACAGCAGGTGGAGGTAGGAGCAGCAGAGGGACCGGGCGGTCGGAGGGCAGCCCAGGCCAAGCGAACATCTGCCGCCCAGTTGGATCCCGGGTTCCTGCAGTTACCACACCCACACATAGATCCGATGCAACCACCGAAACGGAGATGAGCGAATAGGGTGACGGGTGGCTTGCGGCGGCTGCGGTCGCAGGTGGAGGAGTCCACCCGTGTCCAGGAGCTGGGAGTGGTCCCGGTCATGCGTGCCACCCAGGCTGACACCGCACGGGTGGCGTCCGCGGTGGAGGCAATGGGTGCGACGGTGTCAGACATGGGGAACGGTTTGCGAGGCCTGGGGCCTTCCGTGCAGGCGGCGTCTGTGGCCCAGGAAATGGCTGCCCTCTCACAGGAGGCCATGAGCCAGTGCCAGCGCCAGATGTCGGGGGCGCGTCGGATGGCCAGTCCGTTCGCATCCCCCACCCATGTAGAGGCCTGGGGGCCATCGGGCACCCCGAGGGAGGAGGAGGTGGTGTGGTCCGTCCCGGCTCACTCTGTAGGGGAGGTCCCGGTACACCGCGACACCTCGGATTCCCCCCCTTCCGTCCCAGGTGCATCGGGTGGGCAACGGGCAGGACAGGCTGGCAGCTCGCCATCCCAGTCGCCCGGGCCGCAGCCTGGCCCATCTAGGCCAGGACGCCCCAGGAAACGGCCGCCAAAGGGATCCAGTGTCAGAGGGCAGGAATCACAGGAGTCCACCTCCAGTTCTGCTGTACCGTCTGGGGAACCACGTAGACGTAGTCAAAGGGCCCGTAAGGCCAAACAATTAGACACTGAGTAAGTTGGCACGGGTGCAGGGCACAGATGAGTTTTAGGGGCTAGGGCACGTGCATGAACTCCTTTGGTTATTAAAGTCAATGTTACACCTACCGAAGCTGCCTTTGTGCTCTGTCCAAAGTGTGCGGGGGTGTCATGTACGTTGAGCGCAAGTGTGTGTGTGACGGGTGGTCTTACCTCAGCCCCAGGTGAGTCTGCCCCCTTCCCCCTGGGCCGCCATCAACATCCCCGGGCAGAGGACGGGACCGTGCGCTGCAGTGTCACAGCCGCATGCAGGGATGGTCCGGGTGGATGGTGGTACTGTGGCCATGGGTCAGACATAGTCCAACGATGTAGAGCCAGGAGCTCATCGGAGGCGGGTTGTCATCATCCTCCATGGCCTGCGATAGACACGCGTCCACCCGCAACTGGGTGAGCCCGGCCCGTTGTGCCGCCGGTGGATCGGCAATTGGGGGTGGGGGGGTGGTGTGCATGCGGGTGGGGTGTGTGGGGTTGGGGAGGGGGGTGAGGGTGCTGGGTGGGTGGATGGGTGGGGGGTGTGGGTGGTCGGCTGTTGTCATGGTGTGCGGTCTGTGGCCATACTACCCGATTCCCACGCCCATCTAGTCAGTGAAGCGGGCGTCTATCAGTCTGTCCCGTGCCCGCTGGGCCAGCCGGTAACGGTGGACAGCCACCCGCCTGTGTCTACCCCGTCTGCCCTGACCATTGCCCCCATCCCCCTCATCTGGGGAGGACTGGGCCTCTTCCTGCTGCTCCTCCACTCCGCCCTCCTCTGCCTGCGGCACATCGCCCCTCTGCTGGGCTATGTTGTGCAGGACGCAGCACACCACAATGATGCGGCCGACCCTATCTGACCGATACTGGAGGGCGCCCCCAGAGAGGTCCAGGCACCTGAAACGCATCTTCAGCACGCCAAAGCACCTCTCGATCACTCCCCTTGTCGCTACATGGGCATCATTGTAGCGGTTCTCCGCCTCATTGCGTGGCCTCTGTATAGGCGTCATCAGCCACGATCGCAATGGGTAGCCCCTGTCGCCCAGCAACCAGCCCCTCAGCCGGGGATGGCGTCCCTCGTACATGCCGGGGATGGATGACCGCGACAACACGAATGAGTCGTGTACACTGCCTGGGTGACGGGCGCAGACGTGCAGGATCATCATGCGTTGGTCGCAGACCACCTGTACGTTCATTGAATAGGTCCCCTTCCTATTAGTGAACACAGCCCTGTTCTCTGCAGGTGGCCGCACGGCGACGTGCATCCCATCGATCGCGCCCTGGACCATGGGGAACCCGGCAACGGCAGAGAGGCCCACGGCCCGGGCATCTTGGCTGGCCCGGTCCACGGGGAAGCGGATGTAGCGGTGCGCCATGGCATAAAGGGCATCTGTCACTGCCCGGATGCACCGATGCACCGATGTCTGCGATATGCCGGACAGGTCCCCACTCGGTGCCTGGAATGACCCCGTTGCATAAAAGTTCAGGGCCACAGTAACCTTGACGGACACGGGGAGAGGGTGTCCCCCGCCAGTGCCACGCGGTGACAGGTGTGCCAGCAGGTGGCAGATGTGTGCCACGGTTTCCCGGCTCATCCGGAGTCTCCTCCTGCATTCCCGGTCCGTGAGGCCCTGGTATGACTGCCGGGGCCGGTACACACGGGGCGCCCTCGGGTGCCTCCGTTGCCGTGGGGCCGCGACGTCCTCCTCCCCCTCCTCGTCCTGTCGGTCAGGTGTCCCTCCAGCCTGGGCGGCTGCCGCCTGCCCCTCTGGCACGCTCCTCCTCCTCCTCCTCCTCATCCAGGGCAACATAGACATGAGCGGCTGCCACCACGGCGGCCAACATCGCTGGATGGCCTGAAAACATGACGGCCTGGTGGGGGGGAGGGGAATGACGACATGTCATCATTGCCCATATCCCCTCCTCCCCTCAGCCAGGTGGCATGGACCGCATGGGTCCAACTGTTGGAGGCTGGCACCTGGCCAGGTGGACCAACTCATTTGCCCTCCCATCACCCACCCCGGCACGGACCCCCTCCCCAACCCCCAACCTCCACCCCGGCACGGACCCCCTCCCCAACCTCCACCCCGGCACGGACCCCCTCCCCAACCTCCACCCCAGCACGGACCCCCACCCAACCTCCACCCCGGCATGGACCCCCTCCCCAAACTCCACCCCGGCACGGACCCCCTCCCCAACCTCCACCCCAGCACGGACCCCCCCCCCAACCTCCACCCCAGCACGGACCCCCTCCCCAACCTCCACCCCAGCACGGACCCCCCCCCAACCTCCACTCCGGCACGGACCCCCTCCCCAACCCCCAACCTCCACCCCAGCACGGACCCCCTCCCCAACCTCCACCCCAGCACGGACCCCCCCCCCCAACCTCCACCCCGGCACGGACCCCCCCAACCCCCAACCTCCACCCCGGCACGGACCCCCTCCCGGCACTCCCCCGGAGCCCAGCCTACTCTAACCACCGCCCCCCCCCCCCCCCCCCCCCCGCCGCACACACACACAAGCCGAGACACACCTCTCCTGACGCAATCAGTCTGCGGCCACGCCATTTCCTGCCCAGAGCCAACCCCCCAGGCCGTCACTCACCTCCTCGCTGGTCGGCGTGAGCCTGGAGCACTGGGTCACGCCGATGAAAAGGAGGTTTGATTGACGTCGACGTGAACGGTCATCACGTCGACGGGACTTCGGCCCATCCGGAAGGGAGAATATCGGCAGGCCGAAAATCGGCTGCCTTGCGCAGACCCGTGACATTCTCCGCGGCAGCGACGCCATTAACGCCCCGCCGACTTTTCTCCCTTCGGAGACTTCGGCGGGGGACGGGGGCGGGATTCACGGCGGCCAACGGCCATTCTCCGACCCGGCGGGGGGGGTCGGAGAATGACGCCCCCCAAGTTCACACACTTGGCATCACTAATGGGAGCCGGGCGCCAATCTCGGGTTTTGCGCCACACAACGTTCTCCACCCAATCGTGAATCTCGCTGCTGGCGTTGGGCAGCAGAGAATCCCCCCCCCCCCCCCCCCCCACCACCATGGTTACTGAGCCGACTCAGACTGATTGTCATTCTGCAACTACAAGTGTAAAAGACAAGAATTTTCTCAAACTAATCGACGTGAGTTTGATAATGTTTGCTTCTCACTATTTATTTAGAACAGGATTACATTCCTTCTCCCATACCCTCACAGTCTTCCCCTGTCTGTCTCATTGACCTTTGTTTCAGTTTCTGAAGCAATGCATATCTCCCTATTCCCTCTGTCTTCTTGGCATCTTTCAGGTCTTTCAATCAATTTGTTTCCTCATGGAAAGGATTTGAAATTACAGCATGTTTAATTGTGCATCTTAATGCAAAATTAATTAATGCAGGTTTAAAATGTCACAGGCTGCAGCCACCGAGATGAGGGAGTGAAAAGCAATTATTCGCTAAAATTGAGAAGTTGCCAGAAGGCTGGGGCTAATAATCTGTTGCTGTTATTAACTGCCCACTCATTCACTTTGTGCCATACAGGGAGCATCAGAATCATACAGAATACTTACATACCCCTGGAACTGACAGGAGATGGCCAATCACAATTTTAACTTGCTCATCTGGTCAGCGGCAATGACAGTCAGCAGGGTCCTATTTCACAGATGAAAGTTTACTTGACGGTCTGAGCAGGAAGCAGAGCTTCTTATCAGACTGACCTCGCACTGAGACAATCAAGGATGACAAGTACTTCTCAAGTCCCTACAAAGAAAACTGAGGCCACGCAACTGGTGGAACCGTCCCTTCTCCCAAATACGAGACCCCCACAAGTCAGTACTGGCAGTCAATCCTTACCTGGGTCGGAATTCTCCGGCCTTTGGGGTTCCCTTTTCCCGTCGGCAGCGCACCCCTGCCCACAGGTTTGCCGGCGCCTGAGGGTGGCTTCAGTGGGAAATACCATTGACAAGCAACAGGAAATATAGAATCCTGCCACCAGCGAATGGCACGCCATCGAGTAACACACGGCTGGGGGACCGAAGAATCCAGCCCCTGGTCTCAAACAGGCCATGAAAATTTCAGTTGCTTTGTACTCAGCAAGTTTATTAAAAAAAAAATGTTTTTGCTTCCACCAGTGCTGCTGACCACACAACTGTATCCAACTTTAACCTAGGACATCCATCCTAGGTTGGGGGGAGGAGGGGGCGGGGTCAAAGTGAATGACAAAACACTGGTGGGTGTTTGCCGAAGTTATGCACAGAACAATATCACTGGATTGAGGTGTAACCATGGACAGGACTGAAGATTCACCTACTGATAATGTGCTGCCATCAACAAAAAATCAAGCCGACAGTTTCCATTATACGTTTCTCAGTCTATTCCATTGCTGTTTAATAGAATTTCGATACTCGCCAAACTTGTAGTGATCAGATTCCACATTTGGAACATGATACAAAATATTTGCAAAGTTCACAAACAAACTGTGCATTGTTTTGAAATTGGGTTTGAGGCGTTAAACCATCAACAAACAACAGCCATCACATCCAGATTTGGGAGAATATCTTCAAAAGGGTTTCGCAATCCAGCTGTTCCACAGAGCTAACCTGCTGTCCACATTCTCGCTGTATGGTGACAATCTGTTCACTGGAGTTTCCTGTTTCTGACAATGTGCTCCAGTTTATTTGAAAAAACATCAAATTTCTTCAAGAGTAAACTGTCTCCATTTTATTTGAATTGATACATTAGTGGACTCGGGAAAGCAAAATAATATTGGCCTTTGCGTTCTGCCTCCAAATTTGCAGATGACATCGGGTTTGGTGGGAGGGTGAGCTGTGAGGAGGATTCAGAGATCCTGCAGTGGGATTTGGACAAGTTGAGTGAGTGGGAAAATGAATGGCAGATGCAGTATAATTTGGATAAATGTGAAGTTATCCACTTTGGTAGCAAAAATGAGAAGGCAGATTATTATCTGAAAGGCCATAAATTAAGAGAGGGAAATGTGCAATGAGACCTGGGTGTCCTCGTACACCAGTCGCTGAAGGTAAGCATGCAGGTACAGCAGGCGGTAAAGAAGGCAAATGGTCCGTTGGCCTTCATTGCAAGAGGATTTGAGTACAAGTGCAGGGATGTCTTTCTGCAATTATACAGGACCTTGGTGAGGCCACACCTGGGACGAAATTCTCCGTAATCGGCGCGATGTCTGCCGACCGGCGCCAAAAACGGCGCGAATCAGTCCGGCATCGTGCCGCCCCAAAGGTGCGGAATCCTCCGCCCCTTGAGCGGGCGAGCCCTAACCTTGAGGGGCTAGGCCAGCGCCAGACTGATTTCCGCCCTGCCAGCTGGCAGGAAAGGCCTTTGGTGCCCCGCCAGCTGGAGTGGAAATGACATTGCCGGGCGGCGCATGCGCGGGAGGGTCAGCGGCCGCTCACGGCATCCCCGCGCATGCGCAGTGGAGGGAGTCTCTTCCGCCTCTGCCATGGTGGAGACCGTGGCGAAGGCAGAAGGAAAAGAGTGCCCCCACGGCACAGGCCCGCCCGCGGATCGGTGGGCCCCGAGTGCGGCACGATTCCCGCCCCCGCCGAATGTCCGGTGCCGGAGAATTCGGCAGCCGGCGGTGGCGGGATTCACGCCAGCCCCCGCCGATTCTCCGACCCGGCGTGCAGTCTAAGACCATAAGACCATAAGACATAGGAGCGTAAGTAAGGCCATTCAGCCCATCGAGTCCACTCCACCATTCAATCATGGCTGATTTCAACTCCATTTACCCGCTCTCTCTCCATAGCCCTTAATTCCTCGAGAAATCAAGAATTTATCAACTTCTGTCTTAAAGACACTCAATGTCCCGGCCTCCACCGCCCTCTGTGGCAATGAATTCCACAGACCCACCACTCTTTGGCTGAAGAAATTTCTCCTCATCTCTGTTCTAAAGTGACTCCCTTTTATTCTAAGGCTGTGCCCCCGGGTCCTAGTCTCCCCTGCTAATGGAATCAACTTCCCTACGTCCACCCTATCTAAGCCATTCATTATCTTGTAAGTTTCTATTAGATCTCCCCTCAACCTCCTAAACTCCAATGAATATAATCTCAGGATCCTCAGACATTTATCGTATGTTAGGCCTACCATTCCTGGGATCATCCGTGTGAATCTCCGCTGGACCCGCTCCAGTGCCAGTATGTCCTTCCTGAGGTGTGGGGCCCAAAATTGCTCACAGTATTCTAAATGGGGCCTAACTAATGCTTTATAAAGCTTCAGAAGTACATCCCTGCTTTTATATTCCAAGCCTCTTGAGATAAATGCAATGTTGCATTTGCTTTCTTAATTATGGACTCAACTGCAAGTTTACCTTTAGAGAATCCTGGACTAGGACTCCCAAGTCCCTTTGCACTTCAGCATTATGAATTTTGTCACCGTTTAGAAAATAGTCCATGCCTCTATTCCTTTTTCCAAAGTGCAAGACCTCGCACTTGCCCACATTGAATTTCATCAGCCATTTCTTGGACCACTCTCCTAAACTGTCTAAATCTTTCTGCAGCCTCCCCACCTCCTCCATACTACCTGCCCCTCCACCTATCTTTGTATCATCGGCAAACTTAGCCAGAATGCCCCCAGTCCCGTCATCTAGATCGTTAATATATAAAGAGAACAGCTGTGGCCCCAACACTGAACCCTGCGAGACACCACCCGTCACCGGTTGCCATTCCGAAAAAGAACCTTTTATCCCAACTCTCTGCCTTCTGCCTGACAGCCAATCGGCAATCCATGTTAGTACCTTGCCTCGAATACCATGGGCCCTTATTTTACTCAGCAGTCTCCCGTGAGGCACCTTATCAAAGGCCTTTTGGAAGTCAAGATCGATAACATCCATTGGCTCTCCTTGGTCTAACCTATTTCTTATCTCTTCAAAGAACTCTAACAGGTTTGTCAGGCACGACCTCCCCTTACTAAATCCATGCTGACTTGTCCTAATCCGACCCTGCACTTCCAAGAATTTAGAAATCTCATCCTTAACAATGGATTCTAGAATCTAGCCAACAACTGAGGTTAGGCTAATTGGCCTATAATTTTCCATCTTTTTCCTTGTTCCCTTCTTGAACAGGGGGGTTATAACAGCGATTTTCCAATCCTCTGGGACTTTCCCTGACTCCAGTGACTTTTGAAAGATCATAACTAACGCCTCCACTATTTCTTCAGCTATCTCCTTTAGAATTCTAGGATGTAGCACATCTGGGCCCGGAGATTTATCAATTTTTAGACCTTTTAGTTTCTCTAGCACTTTCTCCTTTGTGATAGCTACCATATTCAACTCTGCCCCCGACTCTCCTGAATTGTTGAGATATTACTCATGTCTTCTACTGTGAAGACTGACGCAAAGTACTTATTTAGTTCCTCAGCTATTTCCTTGTCTCCCATCACTAGATTACCAGCGTCATTTTGGAGCGGCCAATGTCTACTTTTGCCTCCCGTTTGTTTTAATGTAATTAAAGAAACTTTTACGATCATTCCTAATGTTACTGGCTAGCCTACCTTCATAATTGATCCTCTCTTTCCTTATTTCTCTCTTTGTTATCCTCTGTTTGTTTTTGTAGCCTTCCCAATCTTCTGACTTCCCACTACTCTTTGCCACATTATAGGCTTTCTCTTTTGCTTTGATGCATTCCCTAACTTCCTTTGTCAGCCATGGCTGCCTTATCCCCCCTCTGATAACCTTTCTTTTCTTTGGGATGAACCTCTGTATTGTGTCCTCAATTACGACCAGAAACTCCTGCCATTGCTGTTCTATTGTCTTTCCCACTAGGCTCTGCTCCCAGTCGATTTTCGTCAGTTCCTCCCTCATGCCCCTCTAGTTCCCTTTATTTAACTGTCACACCTTTACATCTGATTCTACCTTCTTTCAAATTGGAGATTGAAGTCTACTATATTATGATCACTGCGTCCTAAGTGTTCCCTTACTTTAAGATCTTTAATCAAGTCTGGCTCATTACATAACACTAAGTCCAGAATGGCCTGTCCCCTCGTGGTCTCCATCACAAGCTGTTCCAAAAAGCCCTCCTGTAAACATTCAATGAATTCCCTTTCCTTGGGTCCACTGGCAGCATTATTTACCCAGTCCACCTGCATATTGAAGTCCCCCATGATCACTGTGACCTTGCCTTTCTGACATGCACTTTCTATTTCGTGGTGCATTTTCTGCCCCTGGTCCTGACCACTGTTAGGAGGCCTGTACATAACTCCCATTATGTTTTTTTTGCCTTTGTGGTTCCTCAATTCTACCCACACAGACTCCACATCATCTGACCCTATGTCGTTTAGTGCTATTGATTTAATTTCATTCCTTTTTAAAAAAATATATATTTTATTCAAAAATTTTGGCCAACCATGACAGTACATTGTGTATCCTTTACACAGTAATATAACAATATAAATAACAATGGCCAGTTTTAAGCAAGAAATAAATAATATATAAACAACATCAAAATTAAAAAACAAAACTAAATGGCAACTGCCTTGTCCCAAATAAATACTCTCCAAAAATACAATTCAACAGTTCAATATACAATTACCTATAACAACAACCTATACATATTATACATGTACACTAACATCCCTGAGAGTCCTTCTGGTTCCCCCCCCCCCCCCCCCCCCCCCCCCCGGGTTGCTGCTGCTGTCTTCTTCTTTTCCATTCCCTCTATCTTTCTGTGAGGTATTCGACGAACGGTTGCACCGCCTGGTGAACCCTTGAGCCGATCCCCTTAGGACGAACTTAATCCGTTCCAACTTTATAAACCCTGCCATGTCATTTATCCAGGTCTCCACACCCGGGGGCTTGGCTTCCTTCCACATCAACAGTATCCTGCGCCGGGCTACTAGGGACGCAAAGGCCAAAACATCAGCCTCTTTCGCCTCCTGCACTCCCGGCTCCTCTGCAACCCCGAATATAGCCAACCCCCAGCTTGGTTCGACCTGGACCCCCACCACCTTCGAAAGCACCTTTTTCACCCCCACCCAAAACCCCTGTAGTGCCGGACATGACCAGAACATGTGGGTGTGATTCGCTGGGCTTCTCGAGCATCTCGCACACCTATCCTCTACTCCAAAAAATTTACTGAGCCGTGCTCCAGTCATATGCGCCCTGTGTAACACCTTAAATTGTATCAGGCTTAGCCTGGCACACGAGGACGATGAGTTTACCCTACTTAGGGCATCAGCCCACAGCCCCTCCTCAATCTCCTCCCCCAGCTCCTCTTCCCATTTCCCTTTCAGCTCATCTACCATAATCTCCCCCTCGTCCCTCATTTCCCTATATATATCTGATACCTTACCGTCCCCCACCCATGCCTTTGAGATCACTCTGTCCTGCACCTCCTGCGTTGGGAGCTGCGGGAATTCCCTCACCTGTTGCCTCACAAAAGCCCTCAGTTGCATATACCGGAATGCATTCCCTTGGGGCAACCCATATTTTTCGGTCAGCACTCCCAGACTTGCAAACGTCCCATCTACAAACAGATCTCTCAATTGTGTTACTCCTGCTCTTTGCCATGTTCCAAATCCCCCATCCATTCTCCCCGGAGCAAACCTATGGTTATTTCTTATCGGGGACCACCCCGAGGCTCCCGTCTTACCCCTATGCCGTCTCCACTGCCCCCAGATTTTCAGAGTAGCCACCACCACCGGGCTTGTGGTGTATTTCTTCGGTGAGAACGGCAACGGCGCCGTCACCATAGCTTGTAGGCTAGTCCCCCTGCAGGACGCCCTCTCCAATCTCTTCCACGCCGCTCCCTCCTCTTCTCCCATCCACTTGCATACCATTGAGATATTGGCGGCCCAGTAGTACTCACTTAGGCTCGGTAGTGCCAGTCCCCCCTATCCCTACTACGCTGCAAAAATCCCCTCCTCACTCTCGGGGTCTTCCCGGCCCACACAAAACTCATGTTATTCTTCTCAATCCTTTTGAAAAAAGCCTTCGTGATCACCACCGGGAGGCACTGAAACACAAAAAGGAATCTCGGGAGGACCACCATTTTAACCGCCTGCACCCTCCCTGCCAGTGACAGGGATACCATGTCCCATCTCTTGAAGTCCTCCTCCATCTGTTCCACCAACCGCGTTAAATTTAACCTGTGCAATGTACCCCAATTCTTGGCTATCTGGATCCCCAAGTAGCGAAATTCCCTTGTTACCTTCCTCAGCGGTAAGTCCTCTACTTCTCTGCTCTGCCCCCCTGGATGCACCACAAACAACTCACTTTTCCCCATGTTCAGTTTATATCCTGAAAATTCTCCAAACTCCCCAAGTATCTGCATTATCTCTGGCATCCCTTCCGCCGGGTCCGCCACATACAACAACAAATCGTCCGCATGCAGAGATACCCGGTGTTCTTCTCCTCCCCTGAGTACTCCCCTCCACTTCCTGGAACCCCTCAATGCTATTGCCAGGGGCTCAATCGCCAGTGCAAACAATAATGGGGACAGAGGACATCCCTGCCTCGTCCCTCTATGGAGCCGAAAATATGCAGACCCCCGTCCATTCGTGACCACGCTCGCCATTGGGGCCCTATACAGCAGCTGTACTCATCTAATATACTCATCTCCAAAGCCAAATCTCCTCAACACCTCCCACAAATAATCCCACTCCACTCTATCAAATGCTTTCTCGGCATCCATCGCCACCACTATCTCTGCTTCCCCCTCTGGTGGGGGCATCATCATTACCCCTAGCAGCCTCCGTATATTCGTATTCAGCTGTCTCCCCTTCACAAACCCAGTTTGGTCCTCATGGACCACCCCCGGGACACAATCCTCTATCCTCATTGCCATTACCTTGGCCAGAATCTTAGCGTCTACATTCAGGAGGGAAATAGGCCTATAGGACCCGCATTGCAGCGGGTCTTTTTCTTTCTTTAGGAGAAGCGATATCGTTGCCTCTGACATAGTCGGGGGCAGCTGTCCCCTTTCCCGCGCCTCATTAAAGGTTCTCATCAGTAGCGGGGCGAGCAAGTCCACATATTTCCTGTAAAATTCAACTGGGAATCCATCCGGTCCCGGAGCCTTCCCCGCCTGCATGCTCCTAATTCCTTTCACTACTTCCTCCATTTCGATCTGTGCTCCCAGTCCCACACTCTCCTGCTCCTCCACCTCAGGAAATTCCAGCTGGTCCAGAAAACACATCATTCTCTCCTTCCCATCCGGGGGCTGAGCTTCATATAATCTTTCATAGAATGCCTTGAACACTCCATTCACTCTCTCCGCTCCCCGCTCCATCTCTCCCTCCTCATCCCTCACTCCCCCTATTTCCCTCGCTGCTCCCCTTTTCCTCAATTGGTGGGCCAGCAACCTGCTCGCCTTCTCCCCATATTCGTATTGTACACCCTGTGCCTTCCTCCACTGTGCCTCTGCAGTACCCGTAGTCAGCAAATCAAATTCTACGTGTAGCCTTTGCCTTTCCCTGTACAGTCCCTCCTCCGGTGCCTCCGCATATTGCCTGTCCACCCTCAGAAGTTCTTGCAGCAACCGCTCCCATTCCCTACTCTCCTGCTTTCCTTTATGTGCCCTGATTGATATCAGCTCCCCTCTAACCACTGCCTTCAGCGCCTCCCAGACCACTCCCACCTGGACCTCCCCATTATCATTGAGTTCCAAGTACTTTTCAATACACCCCCTCACCCTTAGACACACCCCCTCATCCGACATTAGTCCCATGTCCATTCTCCAGGGTGGACGCCGTTCTTTTTCCTCCCCTATCTCCAAGTCCACCCAATGTGGAGCGTGATCCGAGATAGCTATAGCCATATACTCCGTCCCCCTCACCTTCGGGATCAACGCCCTTCCCAAAACAAAAAAGTCTATTCGCGAATAAACTTTGTGGACATAGGAGAAAAACGAAAACTCCTTACTCCTAGGTCTATTCAATCTCCATGGGTCTACTCCTCCCATCTGCTCCATAAAGTCTTTAAGCACCTTGGCTGCTCCGGCCTCCTTCCAGCCCTGGACCTCGATCTGTCCAGTCCTGGTTCCAGCACCGTGTTAAAATCTCCACCCATTACCAACTTCCCCACCTCTAGGTCCGGGATACGTCCTAACATGCGCCTCATAAAGTTGGCATCATCCCAGTTCGGGGCATATACGTTCACTAAGACCACCGCCTCCCCCTGTAATTTGCCACTCACCATCACGTATCTGCCCCCACTATCCACCACTATGGTCTTTGCCTCAAACATTACCCGCTTCCCCACTAATATAGCCACCCCCCTGTTTTTCGCATCTAGCCCCGAATGAAACACCTGCCCCACCCATCCTTTGCTTAGTCTAACCTGGTCTATCAGTTTCAAATGCGTCTCCTGTAACATAACCACATCTGCCTTAAGTTTCTTTAGGTGTGCGAGTACCCGTGCCCTCTTTATCGGCCCGTTCAGCCCTCTCACATTCCACGTGATCAGCCGGGTTGGGGGGCTCTTTACCGCCCCCCCCTTGTCGATTAGCCATCCCCTTTTACCCAGCTCCTCACCCGGTTCCCACGCAGCTGTGTCCCCCCCAGGCGGTGCCCCCCCGCCCCGCCCACCCCACCCCATACCAGCTCCCCCTTCTTCCCAGCAGCAGCAACCCAGTAAATCCCCCCCCTCCCACCCCCCCCGCTAGATCCCCCACTAGCGTAGTTACACCCCCCATGTTGCTCCCAGAAGTCAGCAAACTCTGGCCGACCTCGGCTTCCCCCCGTGACCTCGGCTCGCACCGTGCAACGCCCCCTCCTTCCTGCTTCCCTATTCCCGCCATAATTATCATAGCGCGGGAACAAAGCCCGCGCTTCCCTTTTGGCCCCGCCCCAATGGCCAACGCCCGCAACTCCTCCACCTCCCTTCTTCCCTCCCCCACAACCTGTGGAAGAGAGAAAAGTTACCGGGTCGCAGGATTAACAACATAAAAATCATCTCTCCCCCCTTTTTCCCCCCTCTTCGCCCCCCATATTCGCCCCACCACTTTGTCTCAAACGTTCTTTTTTAATAACCCACTCATTCCAATTTCTCTTCAACAATAAATGTCCACGCCTCATCCGCCGTTTCAAAGTAGTGGTGCTTCCCTTGATATGTGACCCACAGTCTTGCCGGCTGCAGCATTCCAAATTTGATCTTCTTTTTATGAAGCACCGCCTTGGCCCGATTAAAGCTCGCCCTCCTTCTCGCCACCTCCGCACTCCAGTTTTGATATACGCGGATCACCGCGTTCTCCCATCTGCTGCTCCGAGTTTTCTTTGCCCATCTTAGGACCACCTCTCTGTCCTTAAAACGGAGGAATCTCACCACTATGGCTCGAGGAATTTCTCCAGCCCTCAGTCTTCGCGCCATAACTCGATAGGCTCCCTCCACCTCCACCGGACCCGCCGGGGCCTCCGCTCCCATTAACGAGTGCAGCATCGTGCTCACATATGCCCCGACGTCCGCCCCTTCTGCACCTTCAGGAAAACCAAGAATCCTTAAATTCTTCCTCCTCGCATTATTCTCCAGCACCTCCAGCCTTTCCACACATCGTTTATGGTGTGCCTCGTGCATCTCCGTCTTCACCACCAGGCCCTGTATATCGTCCTCGTTCTCGGCAGCCTTTGCCTTCACGACCCGAAGCTCCCGCTCCTGGGTCTTTTGCTCATCTTTTAGCCCTTCAATCGCCTGTAATATCGGGGCCAACAGCTCCTTCTTCATCTCCTTTTTAAGCTCTTCCACACAGCGTTTCAAAAACTCGTGTTGTTCAGGGCCCCATATTAAACTGCCACCTTCCGACGCCATCTTGGTTTTTGCTTGTCTTCCTTGCCGCTGCTCTAAAGGATCCACCGCAATCCGGCCACTTTCCTCTCCTTTTTCCATCCGTGTCCAGGGGGGATTCCCTTCTGGTTTACCGCACAGTGTTTTTAGCCGTTAAAATTGCCGTTGGGGCTCCTATTAAGAGCCCAAAAGTCCGTTCCACCGGGAGCTGCCGAAACGTGCGACTTAGCTGGTCATCGCCGCACCCAGAAGCCATTTAATTTCATTCCTAATTAACAAGGCAACCCCGCCCCCTCTGCCCACCTCTCTGTCTTTTTGATAGGTTGTGAATCCCTGGATGTTTAAATGCCAGTCCTGAACCCCCTGAAACCACGTCTCTGTGATGCCTACCACATCATACCTGCCAGTCACAATCTGGGCCACAAGCTCATCTACCTTGTTCCGTACACTGTGCGCATTTAAATATAGCACCTTTAATTCTCTATTGACCGTCCCTTTTTGTTTTCTTAGTGTGGTGGACCTTGGTTTACTGAGCCTTTCCATACACTGTCATATTTTGTGGGATTGGGACTATCGTAACCTCTCCTGAGTTTTGTCTTTTCGTGTTTTTTTGTATTCCTAAGCAGCTACGCTTCCCACTGATTACTTCACCTCTTTGTTCCCTGACTTTCCCTTCCCGCCCAATCTCTAGTTTAAAGTCCTATTGACCACCCTATTTACTCTTTTTGCCAGAACACTGGTCCCAGCTCGGTTCAGGTGGAGACCATCCCAACGGTATTGGTCCCCCCTGTCCCAAAACTGATGCCAGTGTCCCATGAAAAGGAACCCCTCTTTCCCACACCACTCTTTCAGCCACGTGTTAACTGCCCTTATTCTTGCCTCCTTATGCCAATTTGCACGTGGCTCGGGCAGTAATCCGGAGATTATGACCCTTGAGGACCTGTTTTTTAATTTGAATCCTAGCTCTTTATAATCTCTAAACAGGTCCTCTTTTCTAGACTTGCCTATGTTGTTGGTACCGACATGGACCACACCAACCGGATCCTCCCCCTCCCTCTCCAGTATCCTTTCAAGCCGGTCAGAGATGTCCCGCACCCCAGCACCGGGCAGGCAACATATCATGCGGGACTCTTCATCCTGCTCACAAAGGATACTATCTATCCCCCTGATAATAGAATCCCCTGCAACGACAACTTGCCTATTTACTCCCTCCCCTTGAATGGCCTGCTGAACCATGGTGCCTTGGTCAGCTGACTCATCCTTCCTGCAGCCCTGTTCGCCATCCACACAGGGAGCAAGTGCCTCATACCTGTTGGACAGGATCAAGGGCTGAGGCTCCTGAGTTCCTGACTGCTGGTTCCCTTTACCTTCCTGACTTGCAGTCACACCCTGCTGTCCCTGGCCACTGGCAGGATTTAAACTACTTACTCTGACAGGTGTGACTGCCTCCTGAAACACAGTGCCCAGGTAAGTCTTCCCCTCCCGGATGTGCCTCAGTGTTTGAAGCTCAGACTCCAGCTCATCAACTCTGAGCCGGAGCTCTTCGAGCAGCCAACACTTACTGCAGATGTGGTCGCTGCAGCTCGCAATGGGATCTGCCAGCTCCCGCATCAAGCAGCTCAAGCACATCACCTGACCAGCCATCACTAATTAATTAATTAGTTTAATTTAAGTTTACGAGTTTAGCTGTGTTTTTTTATTAAATTTGGGGCAGATTTGCTATCAACCAATCAGATCACAGCTTCCCTCAAGTACCCGTTTTTGAGGGGGCGGAGCATCTGAAGAATGACATCGCCCCTGATTTCGGCATAAAAATGGATTCTCCGGCTGATCACCGAACACGATTTCGGTGTCGGCGATCGGCGAATCCCACCCTCCATGTTTTCAAGAAGCAGTTAGATAAAGCATTCAGGGCGAAGGGGATCAAAGGATTGAGGGGAAGGTGGGATTAGGCTATTGAGTTGGATAATGAGCCATGATCATAATGAATGGCGGAGCGGCTCGAAGGGCTGAATGACCTCCTCCTGCTCCTATTTTCTGTGTTTCTATGTTTCCTATCTACTTACACTCTGTCACCTGTCAGTTCCGAGCACAGCGCCCAAGCTTGATAGACCTTTGGCTCATGGCCAACCTTTTGTAATCTCTCATTTTATGCCAATAGCACCCTATTCCTTTCAATTCCTCATTTCAACAGATTATTAGGATGAAAGCTGACCATATTTGAATGTTGCTGTCCTGCCCCAGCTTGCACATTTTAACCCTGATTGACAGCTGCCTAGCCTGTCCGCCACTCATACAGCTCAAGTGTTGTGCGGAAACCGCTAACTGCCAGCTAAACCAAGCCACGTTCTCCAGTTATCACCCCCTGCATCACTAGATTCCCCAAGAAGATTTTGAGAGCAATTGGACTGCCTGCCCAGCATTCAGAGCACTTTACAGAGCGGTGTTGCAAATCTAATGCATCATCATTTCGAGGCATTCAGAGAGAACAGGAAAAGAGAAAGTAACAAATGGCAGACTATTTTTCTTATTTGACCCTTCAGCTTCCAGGTCACTAGAAACCCAACAACTCAACAAAATTATGATGAACATTTTCACGGTCTGACCATTATGTGATTCCAAACAGCAGCATGGTTGATTTTTCCTTGCTCAATTAGGGATGAATGACAAATAGCACTCCAGTGAGCAGCACTCCAGTGAGTAACATTCATATTCCTGTCCGCCGCTGTAGCTTTAACACCACTCAGTATTGTGGTTATTTGGTTCTCAAAATGGACAGCACCAAACCGTCATGTGTCTGACCACACGAGACGAGTGGCGAGTGGTGAGTGGTGAGTGAATTGGACAACGCTGGTCTGTGCAATCTTCCACAGCCTGTTTGGATTTTGGAACAAAATAAATTATATCCTGTTGTTTTACCACACAAGGAATTATACTTTCAATGCATTTTTGTAAATGAGGAAAGATGGAAAGCAAAGAGACTGCCAAAAAGTGAGAATCCGTGTAGAACTACAACTGCCAATGGCTGGAGGTGGCAGCATTTTACGTGGTTTTTGCTGATTTGAATCACAACCCAGCAGAAATAATGACAAATCTTGGGCGGGATTCTCCCCTACCCGGCAGGCGGGGGGCGTGATGGAGTGGCGGGAACCACTCCGGCGTCGGGCCGCCCCAAAGGTGCGGACGTCCGCACCATTAGGAGCCACACCCTCACCTTGAGAGGCTAGGCCTGCGCCGGAGCAGTTTCCGCTCCACCGGCTGGCGGGAAAGGCCTTTGGCGCCACGCCAGCCGGCGCCGAATGGTCTTCGCCGGCCGACGCGGGTCCGAACATGCGCGGGAGTGTCAGCAGCTGCTGACATCATCCCTGCGCATGTGCAAGGGAGGGGGTCTCTTCCCGCTCCGCCATAGTGAAGACCATGGCGAAGGCGGAAGAAAAAGAGTGCCCCCATGGCACAGGCCTGCCCGCGGATCGGTGGGCCCCGATCGCGGGCCAGGCCACCCTGGGGGCACCCCTCCCGGGGCCAGATCCCCCCCTCCCCCCCCCCCCCCCCCAGGACCCCAGAGCCCGCCCACGCCACCTTGTCCCGCCATTCAAAAGGTGGTTAAATCCACGCTGGCGGGACAGGCATTCCAGCAGCGGGACTTCGGACCATCGCGTGCCGGAGAATCGGGGGGGGGGGCTGGGCCCGCCGACTGGCACGGCGCGATTGCCGTCCCCACCGAATCTCTGGTGGCGGAGACTTCGCGACACGGCGGGGGCGGGATTCACGCCAGCCCACGGCGATTCTCCGACTCATCGGGGGGGGGGGGGGTCGGAGAATCCCGCCCCTTATCAGTGAACATTGACAACCACATAATGGCTGCTGTATTTGAAAAGTTGCTTTTTTTAACCCAACCCCCCTCCCCCACCCGCCCCTCCCCAAATCCCTTGCAGAAAAGATTCAAATTAGCAAGAAAAACATTTGACAAAGTTTTGACCTGACCACAACTTACAAATTGTTCATGCATGGCTGCTGAATTTAGGAGAGGACCGGCAGTAATGGATCAAAGCATTAATGCATCACAACCGATCAATGTTTTGCGATTTTATGATCACAAACAAAAACCTCCAGCAACTTTCCTGACAAATACATATAAGGACAATGCTACTTTTTGGAATGTTGAAACCCAAGTTTAAGATCCCTAACTTCATTAATGAGGAAAGGCTGTTCTGTTCTGCTTGATGGATTTCTTTATCATGCACAAGAGTGCATTGGCAGGGCAGCTAAACAAAGCATTCAAAGAGCAGTGTATTACAGCCAGAGGAAAACCACATGTGGTGGTGTGCGAGATCCAGTTGCTCATCATTATAGGCTTTAACTGACTGTCACATCTCAGTACATTGTCATTTTTTCCCCTTGAGACCTGGGGATGAATCCAGGCCAGATTGTGGTGGGAAGCAAGTTCCTTCCTTACTACAAGAAATACACAAGTTTGAACAATTGATTGCTTGTTCCTTTTGGATATGTCCACAAATATCACATGAAAAGATTGTCGAATATACATACAAACATACGACTTAGGAGCAGATGTAGACCATTTGGCCCCTCAAGCCTGCTCTGCTATTTAATAAGATAATGGCTGGTCTGATTGTAACCTCAACTCTACATTCCCACCTATCCCCTATATCCTTTAACCCCACTGCTTATCAAGAATTTATCTAGCACTGCCTTAAAAATATTTAAAGACTCTGTGATGCTCGATCAATAATTCCAGAAGCGAGATCGGAGACAATTGAAGGCTTTATTACACTAGATGTTTCCCCCAGCAGCGCGGGTACAGAAGGCAGCTGCTGGGGAGTCGCGGGCTCTTGTACTCCGTCTTACTGGGCGGAACCAGCAGGCAGGCTTAATCAATGAAAACAGTACCTTCTACACCAATAGTCTTACAGCATTACAGTGTACCGTAATACCTCTAATACCGACTACCACACTCTGCTTCCACTGCCTTTTGAAGAAGAGAGTTCCGAGGTCTCACAAGCCTCTGAGAGAAAGAAATTCTCCTCATCTCTGTCTTCAATGGGTGACTCGTTCTTTTTAAAACCTGTGCCTGTTGTAGTGTGTGGCAATACGATGAGGCGGAGTTAAATCACAATGGTGATCTATGTGGTGAATGTATTATGCCAATAACCCACCATTGTATTTGTATCTGTGCTGTTGCCCATGTATTTGTATCTGTGCTATGCTGTTGCCCTTGTGGGCTCCTCCTGTGGGCAATTGTATGACATTATCCATAGGGGAACATGTTGGGGCCTGTATGGGCTCCGCCCATGGCTCCTCCCCTTGAAGGGAGGTATAAAGAGCAGTCGATCTGTAGGTGGTTCTCAGTATTGGATGAGTCGCAGGCAGGCACTGTTCTAAGTTGATTAAAGCCACAGTTTACTTCTACTCCCGTCTCGAGTGAATTGATGGTCGCATCAATTATTAACAATGAAAGAACTTTACAGATCAACTCAAGTCCAACACAGGACTAGTACCCTCGACTCCCAGCTTACTCTGGTGATTTTCCACCACCCGGGTTATGGCCTCGCACCCAAAAGGACCAGGTTCGCGGACACTTCCCCATAGGTTCCGTGCGGATATCATAACCCACAAATAATCATCCCTTCAAGTGTCTACACTACCATGGAGCCCTTGTTATCGTTTCTTATACAAGAAGAAACATGGGGCCCAATTAAACAAAATCTCACGAGACATTGTGATCTGGCTCCCACCCTCGCTGTCAATTTCGACCACTTCAAAATCACTCAACCCTGAAGGGAAGTGATTGGAAAGTACTTAATTCTGTTTGAAGTGGTCTGCTCAAAATGGCAGGCCGATAGCCCTCACAATCCTCACCATGTATAAATTTGCATGACGAAGGATTGGGACGAGCCCCGGTCACTGGTGCAATTCAGCTCTGGGGCGGGATTCCCTGACCCCCCCCCGCCGGGTCGATTCTTCGTTCCACGATGGGCCGAGCGGCCGCCCGTTTTCGGCCAGTCCCGCCGGCTTCAATTACACAAGGTTCTTACCGGCGGGACCTGGCTCTGCGGACAGCCTGCGGAGTCCTCGGGGGGACGCATGGGGATCTGGCCGGGAGGGGGCCCCACGGTGGCCTGGCCCGCGATCGGGGCCCACCGATCTGCAGGCAGGCCTGTGGGGGCACTCTTTCCCTCCGCGCCGGCGCAGCGAAGAAACCCCCTGCGCATGTGCAGGAATCACGGCAGCGGTTCTGGGAACACGCTGGCGCTCCTGCGCTTGCGCCAACACGCGCCGGCCGGCGGAGGCCCTTCAGTGCCGGTTGGCGCGGTACCAACCACTCCAGCACCGGCCTAGCCCCCGAAGATGCGGAGCATTCCGCACCCCCCGGGCGGCCCGAAGCCGGAATGGTTCACGCCACTCTTTGGCGCCGGTACGGCCCGCCCCGCCAGATACCGGAGAATCCCAGCCATGTTCTCCCAAAGGAGAATTCCGCTCATAATGCTTTCCCAGCAGGATCTACCGACTCAAAGGCAAAGGCACCCATTGCAGAACCTACAGCAGTGAAGCAGCATTCCAGAAGTAGAAATAGTTATCGCTATAGTTTATCAAGAGGACAGAAGAACAAAGAAGATGTGAAGAGATACGTCATTTTCGGCTGCAGCGACGAACAAGATCTAAGGAAGTATACTAATTGGACTGAAATGAAAGGAAGAGAGGTTTTCATAGGCCTTTTCTCTATGCTAATACTGACATTACCGTAGGCCTATCGTCACTTTCCATCGGGGTTGACTAATGGCAATAAAGTGACCAGACTTGGCTCTAATGATTACACTAATGAAGGTAAAATGGTTAGATGGAAGAAGGAAAATCTAGGTCAGCAACAGGAAGCGCCAGAAACTTCAAGGCCCCTTTTTTTCTGAAATTTCTTCCAGAATTTGGAAAATTTGGCCCTACAACTCCAGTACAGTTTGGCATCCCAATTTGCAGCCAATCCAATTCTCACTCACTACTTACACTTTCAGCACTGGACAGGAGATTGCAATTATCAGCTAGAACTGAACCCATTTCTTTATTCCTAAACTCAGAAATACTAAGAGCAAATGCAGTAGTCTATCGCCAGACAGGATAAAGCCTGATAATTCAGCATATACTAATCTGCTGAGGCATAGGGATCCCTAACTATTGGATCATTTTGCATCAGTGTTTTATGTTAACATTTAACTATGTTGTCAGTTATCACTATTGGGAGGATTTTGTGGGTTTTTTTTCCCCAAAAATGCTTTTCATTTTTAACAAATTCCCCAGGTCTGATTTTTAACTATATATTAAATGCTGCAAAAATACATGAAATATTCTAATCATCATTGTTTTACGTCTAGTCCATATCTAGTGTAATAAAAATGGGTGACAAGTTTTTGAATTAAGTGGACTTTTGAACTGCTGTAATATGTTCAAACCTGAGCAAATGTTCCCTCTGCTTGTTCAATGTCTGGATAAGTCTTCAAATATTCCCCATACAAGGCTCACTAATGGCCTTCTCTACAAGCTTTGCCCATCTTATAAGGCCAACTTTGGCATGTCACATAATAATTACTTCTGAATTCGAATCACAGAGATCAAAACTTATTCTGGTAACAAGAGAAAGCGTACATTTTTATTTTTAAAGATTTGTTTGTCTTCTTCACTTCCCATTCAATAAACGGGAGATGAAAGTGAATGAACCACACTGAAAGCATTGTCTTCAAATTGCCTTGCACCCCAAGGCACGCAATGGAGCTTAACAAAATGATCTAAGAACCCACAAGCTGTCAGCTACTTGTTCAAACAAAGGTTTATTTTTCTGGTTAAGGGCATCTATCTCCGCTTCATGTTCGAGAAATGAGTACAATCCATACCACAACTATCCACTTCAGTGTTGTCAAGACCATTAGAAAGGGTTCCTGACAAAATGTACATTCATGTAACACCACTGCTGCTGACCTTGAATTAGCCACAGATTCTTGCTCTGTTGTGACATGTTTATCCTGATTTAATACAGGATGTCAAAAAAGCGCAATTATTCTTATTCAAAATCTTTTCGTATTACGAGCAAGTGATCGTGACCTTTAGTTCTCAAAAACTAGAATATTATACAATAATCAACAAAACTGCTTGAGGCTTTCTATTTTCATCAAAAATATGAATACATTAGACAAAAGCTTGTCAACGTATCCATAATATCCTATTATTACTTGCACTCTTCGTTCATTCCGCATGAAATAAAGGAAAACACGTTTTCTATTTAAGTACCACAGCGTTAAGCTCCTTGTAGTGTGGCCCTACTGTAAAGTGAGGACTGGCACATACAAGCAGAAGATCAATTTCAATGCAGTTCAGGTCTTCCATCAGGCATCCAGTAATAATAATAATCTTTATTAGTGTCACAAGTAGGCTTACATTAACGCTGCAATTAAGTTACTGTGAAAATCCCCTAGTCACCACACTCCGGCGCCTGTTCGGGTACACTGAGGGAGAATTTAGAAAGTCCAATTCACCTAACAACACGTTTGTCAGGACTTGTGGGAGGAAACCGGAGCACCCGGAGGAAACCCACGCAGACACGGGGAGAACATGCAGACACCGCACAGACCCAAGCTGGGAATCGTACCCAGGACCCTGGCGCTGCGAAGCAAAAGTGCTAACCACTGTGCTACTGCGAGAGCAAGTCTCTTGATTCCTTTTAAGCAAGGAGAAGGTGATCGAGCACTGCCATACGTTTGGGGATAGGCCTTGTTCAAATCAGTGAACCTCGGGATCTACATTTCCCATTAGCCAAAATTCTTTGAAGGGTTAGACTTAAATGTGAGG
Source organism: Scyliorhinus torazame (assembly GCF_047496885.1). NCBI lineage: Eukaryota > Metazoa > Chordata > Chondrichthyes > Carcharhiniformes > Scyliorhinidae > Scyliorhinus > Scyliorhinus torazame. Next base: position 219,740,357 of record NC_092709.1, on the reverse strand, counting down.
TATATCAAAGCCCTTGCATTGAAAGCCATATGTGTGAATGCCATTACAAAGAAAGCTGGTAAATGCTGGAAAACTTGGTGATACGTCGTCTGTAGAGGCAAGGTTACTGTTTGAGTTGTAGACTTTTGACAGCACTGGATGAAAATCATTGTAGGGTCAGTTCAGGAAGAAACATATAATTGACCCTGATCTGTGTTGGCTTCCGGTTAAACACTTCAACTTTAAAATTCTCATTTTTGTTTTCAGATTCCTCGCTGGCCTTGATTTGGCCTATCTCTGATTTCCTCCAACCTCACAACATCTGCACTCCTCTAATTCTTGAGCACCTTCAATTCTAATTGTTCCAACATTGGCAGGTATGCCTTCAGCTTCTAAGGGCCTAATCTTGGGAATTCTCTCCTTAAACATTTCTACTTCTGAATCTCTTTCAACACTTAACTTGCTCTGTAAAACCTACCCCTTTGACCAAGCCTTTGATCATCTGCATTTTTTTGGCATGCTTTTTCACACACACTTTTTCCCTTTGGGGAATAGTGAGGTGGTGGAAGGTTTTACATGCTGATTACCAACCCACTGAACTGTATCATGTGTTATGGGCCAGGGTTTAGAGAACCCCAAAGTGTATCATGGAGTCGACCAGACCCACAACTTTTAATAGATTGTGGTATGGGGAGCACACGGCCCACTCTACAGGTGTCATGGAGTTCACCTGACCCACAACTTTTATTAGATTGTGGTATGGGGAGCACACGGCCCACTCTACAGGTGTGGTACAGCAGAAATGGAAAAGTATTTTTAAAAGCATGAACTCAAGTTAACCTTTTTTAAAACATACAGTGAACATCTTAGCAACCATTAATTCAAATACAACTCCCAAAGAATACAACACTAAGTAATCCTTTAAGCTTTCCTTTTAACATCCATAAGACTTAAAACACCTTTTAACAGAAGCACATTCGGTTTACATTCACTACTGAGAACATTTATAATTCTGAATTCACCAAATGATCAAGAAATAGTCTTTTCATGGCAGAGAGATCAACAGTACACCTGCTCTGTCTGGCTTCAGCTCCAACACTGAAAACAAAACTAATACACACCCTGCAGTAAACAGCCTAAAATGAAAGTAAAAAGCTGACAGACAGCTCAGCTCCACCCACTCTCTGACATCACTGCAGTAATAAACACCCATTTCTTAAAGGTACTCTCACTACAGATACTTATATACACACCCATTTATAAACACCCATTTCTTAAAGGTACTCTCACATGACACATGGCCACTCCTTCAATAGTCAACGACCACTCCTTCAATAGTCAACAAGTCCTGGTGTGGGACATGAACCTGCAGCTTTTGACCAGAGGCAGTGATGCCACAACTGTGCCACAAGATCACCTATGGTCATCTGCACTAATATCTCCTTAAGTGACTCGGTGTTAACTTTTGCTGAGTAATGCTCCTGTGGAGCACCTTGCGATGGTTCACTGTGTTAAAGGCAATGTCTAAATGCAAGTTATTGTTAAGAATTTGCTTTGTGCAATTGACAAGATATACAATATTGACATGTTTTCAGAAAGTATTATTGGAACATCTTTTCTTAATTATAGGCATTTCTCATCTCTTCAGTGCACAGATGTATTTCTGGCCCATTCTGAATGAGCGGCAATTAAGCAGCTCATTTCCTGCTTGCCAAGTGTAAAAATGACTCTAAGTGCAGCGGCACTGATTGGCTGCTTTCTGACATGTCCGATTAACAGTTTTACCACTTTGATAGATGGCAGCAACTGAGAATAACAAATCGGTGAATAAAATCTCTTGTATTTCAAAATGATAGAAACTTACAGCACAAGCGGAGGCCATTCAACCCATCATAATGAAGAAGATATTTACGGATTGCTTTTGCAGATGTTTTAAATCAAATGGACATAAAATGTTAAAAGCGTATAATAAATATATTAAGCCTTGAAAGACCTACATCTAAAAGTGCTCTAAAATGTTCCAATAAATAAGAAGATGTTAAAAAATGAAGGTATTTTTAAAGGTGTTTCATAGCCTTAACACAAATTTCTGCTCTTAAAATGTCCGCTCTGCATTATTATACAAAGTTGAAAAATAAAATAATAAATACCCTGTTCTAAATAAAAAACAGAAAATGGTGGGAATCTGTGGCATACATCTCCAACTTTCCCCAATTCTGATGAAGGATCACGGACCTGAAATATTTAAAACAAATCCAAGTTTCTGGTGGCCTGTCATTTTAATTCTTCACTTTTCTGGCATGCTGACATTTCTATCCTTGGTCTACTGCACTGTACCAGTGAAGCTCAAAGTAGTCTTCAGGAAAAGCACCCTTTGGATTCAACATTTCCAGGCCATAATCTCCACTCCATTTTGTTTCCTTTTCTTTTCTTGTTTTGTTTCTTTCTTTCAATCAACAACACTCTTACTCTGGACACATCTTTTTTCTTTGCTGTTTCATTTCTTGCCCCATCACCATTCTCTTTGGACCTGGAAGATTAACTCTTCTGTCATTCAATCTCTTTCACCCGAGCGCACAACATCCTTCTGTCCTCGTTCCACCCACCTCTAGCTCCAAACCTATTAAATCTCTAAATTTTTTCTGGCTCCGATAAAAGATCGCAGACCTGAAATGCTTAAAAAAAAAATCCCATTCCTCTCCTCAGGGATGCTGCCATAACCTGGTCAGTATTTCCAGCATTTTCTGTTTTTATTTCAAGTTTCCAGTATCCAAAATATTCTGTTTTTCACCCCTATTCTAAATATTGTGAAATGAAATTAGAAATATCTTTAGAATGTTTTCATTATTTCCTTTATAAATTAAGTATGTATTTTGTAGCATTGCCAGGAACATAGAAACAAAATTCTCCCAGACGTCATGGGCTCTTTTTTTGATTCTTTACACAAAGCTTGCATACGCGGCTGAGAAGGCAAATGAGTGGATTGTTTAATATTCATTATCATTGTTTGTCAAAGAGTCATTTAATGCATCATGTATGTATCTATTCAGTTGTCTGTCACAGTAAGAGGGCCAAATGAGTTTTCAGTTACAGCGCAAGCAAGTTCCTTGGTCCCCTTTCTTGATGGTTACCATCAAAATTCACTTATTAAGCAGTTCAATGTATTCATAAAACATCCGCAGTTTATGGGAGATGACCATGTGGGATGTGGTAAGTGAAACAAAAACAAAGTTTAAGCTTCATACCGATACACAGGTACTCCGTTTATGGTAGTATAACACTAATCAGGTAATTATTGTAAGAAGATATGTTTTTGCCCACCTTCTGCCACCATGTGCTGTCCACCCATAGCCGCCAAATCAGGATCTGTAGAATCCCATTACTTCAGTGGCCAGGAAAGTCATTTATTAACAGATAGGATAGGCCAAAGGTCTATTTGTGTAAATTTCCCTTCAACATACAAAATATCATGACAAGCCCAATACCCTGGTGCATGACCAGATGGCATATAAGTAAATAGGCAGAAGTGTTGAAAAATTAGAAACCTTAGCTTCCTTTACATGATGCTTTTGGGAATATATTTGCATTAAAGGACTCAGGTGGAGTGGAAACTTGGAGCTTCAGGCCTCACCATGCTCAGCACTATCGCAGTCCAACTCTGCTGTCTCAGTCTGCTCCTCATTCATTCTAACACATACAGAAACACAACCAATTGTAACATCCGCATTTAATGGGATGGCCATCAATTAGACACTGTGCTGATTGGCATTTCTATTCACTTTGATGGAAAGGATCATCGGGCGAGGAGTATAAAGGTGGTGGGGTGGGGGGGTCCAATATTGCCCGTTCCACACTCCATCAGAGTTGAAAGTTCCACACATTCATACGCAGTGCAGGCTCTGTTTGAAGGAACCGGTACCTAATATTTGTCCTTTTTCCATCATTGTCAGCCTGGAAGAGAGGCCTGACAGCAAGTCCCAGCACCCTCTATTGCCAGACAATTGATTGAATCTGCACTTCATGAGTTTGAGGAGGTGACACTGAATGAGAGGAAGTTTGTGGATGAGGAGAAATGAGCACCATATATGATTCTTTTACTGCAGCTGTGAAGTGATAGGGGGAAGTTATGTCATGGTGTTGTTCAGTTTGGAAAGAAATGCAGAGATGCGCTTCCCAGCTTGAAACATTTGTCGACACTGACGTTTATTCGCTTGTCTCTCTGGAAAAAATCAGAATAGTTGGTGCAAAGAGATCTTTGTCACTGCAGCAACACTCCTGTGGAACAGCTTGGCTACAGCCCACCTTAAAACTCAGATTTGGAGCTTGTCCCCCACTGACCCAAATATTACAAAATGAGGTTCACGTGTGTAAGACCCAGGCGAGTGACCATGAGAAAGCGATGACTGATAAGAAACAAAAGGATTTGATAAATATACACAATACACTGTCTACTCCCTGAAGAGTCCTCCGCACCCAGCCCACACTCAGACGGGGTATTTATGTCCCAGGGTATCCCTGGTTAAAGGTGCAGCCCCACCCTCTCATCGGGGGATATCATACTCAGGCGAGGTCACATGGAACCTGACGGTACAGATCCCGTGGCCTTGGGTCGGGTTATAACACCCCTCCTCCCCCAAGTCAGACACGTCCTGAATTTCGACATCATGGGGTATGTCGCCCTCCAGGGGCGCCAATGGTGGCTGTGTTGGACGAAGAGTTACCACCAGTCGTGGGAGCTCCGCGCAGTCTACAAGGACCTCTGGGTGCGGCTGTGGAGATGGTCTACATAGCTGTTCGACTCCTCTTGCACCCGTACTGAGTAAGAGACTGACCCTGACCACTGGATCACAACCCCCAGAATTCATAATGCCCCATCTGCGAAACTGTGCACATAAACTGAGTTGTCTGCGGCAAACTCCCTGATAGGTTTAGTTTGCTGGGAGTCAAGGAGCTCCTGTCTGTCATGGACCTACTCCCCAATATCAGGCAGAAACGAGGCTCAGCCATTTGCGTAGCAAACATCCCATCAGCAGCTCAGAAGGTGCCACCCCGGTAGTGGCGTGCAACGTGGTGCAGCAATAAAAGAAAATGGTCCAAATGAATCTGGGGAACCCAAGGCCAGTTTCAGCATGCCCAGCTTGAAAGTCTATACCACCTACTCAGCTAAACTGT